>NW_004524629.1:1843498-1884980 GCF_000260255.1 Octodon degus
CACACACACACACACACACACACCTCCTTAAGGGGAGCCAAAAATCTGGTGGCAGCAGCTGCTCTGGGAAGGAAAAGGAACTGTTGCAGATAGGAGAGATGATATTCTTTTTTTCCATCAAACTTTCTTTTGTACCCTTTATATTTTGTATGACTCATATAGATTATTTACAAAAAAAAATAAAATAAAACTTAACAGTGTACACTTAGCTACTTTCCTTTGTACCCACAGAACACTTTCTGGGCCAGGCATGTAGTTCAGTGGCATGGTACCTGCCTGGCAAGCAGGGATCTTCAGTTTGATTCCCACTACCACAATAAAAAGAAAAAGAAACAACATAGAACACTTTCTTATTTTTTAATCTTTATTTCTTTCATTGTAAAAATTGGCACATGTTAGTTTTAGTAAGTCAGTATAAAGGCATATGAGGAATGAGTCTAAGCACCTTCCCTCCTTCCTCCCTTGCCAAGTACCCACTGTTGGCCTGGCCTGTCCCTTGCCTTACCTTTCTCCAAAAGCACTTCTACACACCGTGGATTTTTTCTTTTTTGCTGATTTCTTCTCCTCTGAGCAGAATCATACTCTAAGCAAAATCTTCACCTTTTCTTGCATCTGACAATATATTATCTGATGATACAGTCACAGGAGAAATACTTTTGTTTCCAATTTCTTGACTCCCTCCCTGTCTATGTCTTCGTCTTCCTTTTCTGCCTCCCCCTAGCCTCACAGAAATTGCTGCACTAAAAGCAATCCTGTCACACATTTGGTTTCGCATTTCCTCAGCAACCTCCTCCCATCCCTGTGGAGAGGAGTCTACAAGTCCCCACACCACCCTGATGTCCACCACAGACTGGCCCACTTGGGGCGCGTCCCTGCTCTGACAGCCTCCAAGTCAGGGATGGGACCATGGCCAGAGACCCCTGAGCAACCTCTAGCCACCGGCAAGACCTGAAATATAGACTGTGGCCAAGCACAAAGCACAAGGCTGAGCAAAGGCGTGGGGCAATTTGCATGAGAAAATTAACCTCTGGATGCTTTTCACAGACCCAAATCACACGCTGATTAAGATAAAACATCATTGTCAGAGAAAGCGCTTAAGCAATTTAAGGCCTCTAGTCCCATGCCTTCCTTTCAAAGCTGAGACAGCAGGTGACTCAGGCAGGGAAAGTAGTGGAGCACGGAGACACCGCCAGCCCGCCCACCTGCCCAGCACCCAGGCCCAGCCGCCAATCCCTGCCTCCTGGGTGTGAAAGAGCAGCTGCCAGATGGGGACACTGTGTGCTGCTGAGGGATTAGTGGCTCGTATGCAAAGCTTATGCTGCCCAGCCGCAGCCGCTGTGGTGCGAGGTCCAAGAATCTGAATAAGCGGCAGCAGCGGATGTGCAAGGTCACTTCCGACCCAGCCTGCTTCCACCCGGCCTTTCTCAGTTCTTAGGTTTTATGGCAGCAAATGGGCAGAATGCAAATGCTCATCTCAACATCTGGAGGACGAGGAGGTGCATCTAGAAACAATCAGCTCCCTCCCAGATATATTTACATTGCATGTGTTCATACCGTCTACTGACACCAGAGGTTACAAAAACATGAGTCAGTCACCACCAATTAATCAAGGTTGATTTATACCAGAGCTTCACATTTGTTTGAAATATACACTGCTGCAGCAGTGTCTAAACATTGCTGGTTGTTTCTACAAGGAAATCCTCAAAGGATGACAATCCTTTATCAATTTCAAAAAGGTCCTCCTCTTCCACTTCCAAGGAAGAAAAGATGTCAGTAGAAACTAGGCAGGTTCTCAATCAGTTTCCATAAGAACTGACATCGGGCCTGGACTGACAGGCTAGGTGCCCGAGCAGTAATCTGCAAAAGCTAGGAGAAAGACAGCTGGGTTCAGTTAGCACTGGAGCACTTTGATGTCCAGTAGCCCTCTGCCTTACACATAGTTTAGTTTTCTTTGGTTCGAGTTATCAACAATCCATGGTGGTTCAAAAGCATTCAATGGAAAATTCCAGAAATAAACAATATAAATTTCTAATTGAATGCTGTTTGAGAAGCATAATGAACTCTCCGGCCTTCTGGCCCTATTCTACCTGGGACATGAATCATCCCTTTGTCCAGTGGACATGTGCTTGAAACACCACCTACCCACTAGCTGCTCAGCAGCTACTGGATTAATCACACTGACTATCATGTATCACAAGGCTTGTGTTCAAGTAACACATATTTCACATATGGTAGCCTTAAAACACAAGAGGAGTGATGCAAAGGAGACACCTGAATATAAAACACAAGGCCCCAATTAACTCTGGTTCCACGAGGCTATGCAACACGTACAAAGTAAAAAACAGCACATACAGGGCTGGCATGGGCTGAGGTTTCAGACATTCACTGGAGGGTGTGAAAGTGCATCTCCTGCAGATGTGGGGACCAAGGAATGCAGAGTCCACGGATTAACTTCCGAAAAGGCAGCAGTCAGCGGGAAGGCAAGCTGTGCCATCTTCTGAGGGCAGCTGCCTGCACTGTCACCTCCCACTTTGGGTCCCTGGCAGCGGCTCTGATGCCTCCAGCCTGTTTCCCCCTCTCCACCCTATACCTCCTGGGCTGCTATGGAGCCTGAAATCATACACACAAGGCTTGACAGGACACTCTGGCCCCAGAACCTGACCAGAACCATCACTAGGCCTTGGGGCAGCAGCATGCTGAGAAACGCTGAAGCAGGCAGGCAGATGGCTCCCTGGGGAATGCAAAACTGGGGTGGAAGGCGGAATTAGTCTGGGGAGGTGACTGAAGTAGAGAGGAGGAGGGGTCTGGGTCACGTGTGAGCTGCCGAGGAAGATGCTCTGAGGGCAGAAGAAATGGAGCAAGGCCTGAGGGAAAAGCAGACAGGCCAAGGAGACGTGAGCACAGGGACAGACCACAGGGGCTGATTTGGATGGAGGTCAGGGCTCATGGGCAGGGAACTGTCCCGAATCTAGGAACTGAGATGGAAACCTGGGACTCTGAGGAGAAAAGGGAACTGAAATGGACACAGGAGTCAGAGAGGGACAAAGGACTGAGACGGAGTTGTCGGGACTGCAGTGGGGCCAAGAGAGACTCAGATAGGCACGAGGATGAGGGTGGTGAACCAAGCCGGGAAGGATGACTGCAGGTGAGGTTGAGAGGGCAGGAAGCACTGAGGCTGGAGCAGCGAAGACGGCCAGGGAGAAGCTGGGCTGGAGGCCCTGAGGCACATGCACCAGCCCCACTTCCCTGGCACACAGAGCACACCTGCCCTTTGTTTCCTGTCTTTGGGGCCTGGGGCTCACTCTCCCCTTCCACAATCCTGCTTTCCCCCTTAAATTAGCTCAGGAGCTCTGAGGAGACCACAGGAACAGGCAGTTTCTGAGAGCAAACCTTCCTCGCAATAACTCCATATTATTATTTGCAAATCATTATGTGGCTCTAATAAATTAAAAAGCAACTCCTGAAACTCTGACTTAGAGGTGGACACATTTTTCTCTACCCAGAGACTCCTTCCTGGCCCCAAGCCCTGTAACATTCTTGCTAACAGACAGAGCAAGGCACATAGCCCTAAGCCCTGGCTCCTGACCCTGGCAAGACCCCTACTCCTGCAGGTCACCACCAAGCCTTGAGTCCACAGGGCCTAAGCCACCAGCTGGAAAAGGAAGAGAATTAACTGGTTTACCTCTTGGTTGCTCCGGCTTTAACTATCTGTGGCAGCTTAAAATACTGTGAAAATGTATTTTCTACTCAATTTTCTAGGCTTCTCAAGTTAAACTCCTTGCAAAATTAGCATGAAGCAGAACAATCCCCTAAATAGGGCACACAAACACGTCCTTGGCTCTCCTCGGCCACCCTGCCAACACCCCCCTAATTCAGCCATCAGCAGCCTTCACCATCCAGCACCAACAAGAATGTTATCTTTGCATTTTCCACAGACCTGCAGTGGTGCTCAGGCTCAGAGTTACCACAGAGACAGTCAGGGCCAAAAGAAGAAATCATGTCTCCAGCAAAGGCTGTTGAGGGGGGGTAGAGTGGGGGTGGAGACCAGTGGTCTCCGTGGGCTTCAAACAAGGAAGACCATCAGGTGTAATGCATGATCTGAAGGCTCACATGAAAGTCCTCTATTATAGCCAATTTCCCCAGAGCTGAGGACGGGATCGAAACTGTAATAAAAAAAAAAGTGAGATTTAATTTTGGGCACGTTTCATTGCCCTCTTAGCAAAACAACACCCTCTAGGAGCTCAGGGTTCCCTGTCCTTGAGTTAGGTCTAAATAAGGTCAGCTCTGTTCTGACAGCTGACCAGTAGGCTGCTCTAAGATACTTCCATGAGAAAAGCCCAGTAACAGGGAGGGAAGGCCACTTCTGTGGCTCTGGGAGCTGGGAGTCCAGCATGCTCAGCGCATCTTCAGTCATCTGAACAGCTGTGAGGTGTGTGGGCCTGGCCCCTGCCCAGCACACAGGGAGCTGTGAATGTTGTCACACACCTTGGCAGGGGGAGGGGAGGACCTGTGGCTCCAGAGAAGATCCTGGTCAGGGCCTCTGAGGCCTGGCTCAGTCCAGAGAGCAGGAACTCGGGATGGAAGGACAGCAGCTCTTTCTAACGTGCACACATGCACAGGCATGCGCACCACGTACACGCACAGACACCTGTGTGTTCACTTTGCAGCAGAACGTGCTCCTTGCCATTATTTATTAAAAGGTAACTTTGGGCTTGGGTAGAAAGTTTGCCTAGTATGCTCACAAGCTTGCCCAGTGTGCATGCACATACACACTTCATTTCCTTTGATTTTGTTGGTAGTGTTAAGGAGGTTTTCTCTAACATAAAAAAAAAATAAATAAATAAAAATAAAAAAAACCTAATCAAGACAGACCCAGTGGTCAGAAGCCAGGCAGGAACCAAAACATAGAAAGGGATGTACCCATCGATTCTGAAGTGCAGACAAGGCAAATACCCCCGAAACCAGGTGTGTAAGCAGGAGGCAAGGTCACGAGGACCCCAGGCCCTGGGTGTACAGCAGAGAGGCGCTGGTCAGTGGCTGCACCATAACAACTTTTTTCTTTTATGCCTAGCACACACAGAGCTGTGAATGGCTTCTTGGCTCTCAGCCCACCATCAGTATCTGTAGGTTCTCAGGCTGGATTCCCTGGGGCCAGCTCTCACCAGAAAAGGGCACAGAGCATGTCCTAGTCAGGATGTCCTAGAGAGTTTGAAAAGCCCACAGCCACCCTCAATGAAGTAGAAAAGGCCAGATGATGTCTGCCCAGAGGGCTGACCAGACCAACACTCACACAGGGCAGCTTAAGGCCAGAGATGTTCACAGTCTCATGTTCTGGGGCCAAAATCAAAGGCCAAGGTGGCAGCAGGGCTAGTTTCTTCTGAGGTTTCTCTCCTAAGTTTAAAGATCACCCCTCCCTTACCTTGCTCTGAGCATGTCTGTGCCCTGCATCCTGTTCTTCCAAGGAGAACAGCCGTGACGGACAGAGATCCACCCTCCTCACCTCAGAACACACATCAGCTACCTTCTGACAGAGCCCACTCCCAGTTCCAATTCTGGTCTACAGGAGATTAAGTCATCAACACATGAATTCTGAGGCATACGTGTCAGCCTGTAACAGTGACCATGCAAGAGCATGCGCAAATGCTGGGCTTCTCTGCCCACCTATCCTCTTCTCTGGCTCCTGGAACTGTGTAATCAGCTGGAGGAGGCTCGGAGCCAGAGAAAGCACAAGGTGACACAAATGGGACTTCTCGTTTTATGGCTGAGGTTGAAGCCCCAGGGATTGGGGCTGTAGAACACTAACTGCACAGCTTATACCCCTGGGGTTTGGATAATAGATTGATGTCAACATCCTACCAACTTCCTACCTTTAAAATTCATACATAATTATTGCTTTTAAAAATCTCAGCATGAAAGAACAATATAAAGTGAAAAATGAATGTCACCTCCCCTTGACTGCTAGACTACTCCACAGAAGTAACTGCTGCTATCCACCTCAGACACCATTTGGGAATAGTGCACACAAGCCAAATGTGTATGTCATGTGTCTGTGGCCCACAGCTCCCGCCACCTCCCCGGTGTCCACCTACCCTTCCTCCTATTCACACAGAACCCTGGATTGTGGGTCAGAGAGGGATGTGTGTAGAACCAAACTGTATGCCTTCACAAATTGCCTAGAAGGTCTGGGCAGCTATGGGGACAGTTCTAGCCAAGGAAATCGAAATGCAAGTTGGCAAGAGATTTCTGCAAGCATTTTGGCTTTTGTCATATTTGTCTTCCTGTTTTTATCTTTATATCTTTTTTCCTGCCTGGAAATGCAGATATGCTGCTTTGTAAATTGCAGCCTTGAAGACAGGGGCCCACATACTTACTATTACAGAGCAAAAAGATAGCAACTAAGTCAGAGATAGCACACATGAGGCCCTGTGCTCACAGTACCATTGTGGGCATCCCTGACACACTGTAATAGGCAGACTTCTTGTTGCCCAAGGCATTAGAGACAGCTAAGTTAGACAGAGAGGGAGTGGGCCTGTGAAGGAGTCCGCAGAAAATGAGACACTCTAAGACTCTGGCTAGAGGTGGACCAGAACAGAGGTGGCCCTGTAGGGGTGTGAGAGCCAGGCCTGTAAGCCTCCCTAGATAAAGAGCAGCTTGTGATTATACTGTATTTAGTGCCACCAGTCCCAGTGGGCCTAGACAGGCATCAGATGCATAGGTAGGAGACCAGCACATCTGAACCCATACTCCCATCACTTTCCCAGAATGCCTTCGCTCCTTCTACATGAGAAGTTATAAATAGGCTAATGTAATTGATGTCCACCACACACCCCTGCTACATGCCTTGCTTCCCTATCGGACCAATATAAACTAAGTGACTGTACTTGTAATCCTATAGATTGATTGTGGTTTGACCCAAAGTTACCCAAGTTGTGATTTTCTTGTATAAAATGCCTTCACAAAGAGCTTTGGCAGCCACCCCCTTAGGACCCCTCCTGTCTCTCAGGAGCTTTCTCTCAATAAAATTGTCCTACCTCTGACCTCATTTGTCCTCATATACATCCTTTGATTATTGGGGAGACATAAATGTGGCACATCTGGCATCTAACAAGCCAGGAGTCCCTTCCCTGTGACAAAGGTAAACAGACTCCCTCAGGTTTTCTTTTTAAAGGTACTAACTTCCTTACTGATATATGTCTTTCTATATTTTAAATAATGTCAGCTTATAATACTGATGTGTTTTGTTCCTTTAAAATGTGAAAGCAAAATTAGTATACAGAAATTGAGCTATTTTAAATACTATATAGTATTTTGCTATATGCTTATAGCTGGGCTTATACACTGTGTCCAATTTTTTGCTAATATTTCCTATGATTCTATGTGTTGTTTTGGTTATTATAAACATTACAACAAATATCTGTGTAGCCAGTTTTTATTCTTTCTGGAAAGCATTCACAGGGTCAGAGTGGGATCACTGAGTCTGAAGATGTATATACACTTCTGTCAGATACACCGAAATGCGCTTCCAAATGCCTCATTCATATATAGGCCGTGTCTTCAGCCTCTCACCAAAAAATGCATTGTGACCCATCTCATGGGGAGACAAATGAGATCTCATCATTGTTTTCCTTTGATTTCTTATAAGGAGTGAATCCAAGGCCTTTCCATTGAGCCATCCAGTCCTTTCACTTGTCTCTTTTGAGACAGAGTCTTAGAAACTGGCCCAGACTGGACTGGAACTTTCCAAAGCCCTACTTCAGCCTCCAGAGTGCTGGGATTGAAGGTGTGCATCACCACATTCAGCTTCATTTCAATTTTTAAACAGGGTGAAGCTTATTGTTTCCATATGCTTACCTCCAGCACTGAACACCTGACCAATTACCATCTTACTGTTCATCTTTTTCTTTGTGATTTCCAAGACTTCTTTCTATACAAAAGGAATAAAGGGATTATCTCACTGACTAACTATATCCCCAACTCATTATCTGTCTTTCTTTTTTTTAAATGTATTTGGTACAGGGTCTCACTACATAGCTCTGACTGATCCTTATGTTTTCAGCCTCCCCAGTGCTGGGATTACAGGCGTGCGCCAGGTGGCTGGCTCAGCAGGCCGGGGGGATGAGGGGTGGAGCAGCATGGCATGTGGTACTGGGGATTGAGATCAAACTCTGGTCCCTGTGCTTGCCTAAGAAGGCACTTAGTCCACTGAGCTATCTCACTGGCCCTTTCATTATCTGTCATTTGACTCATTTATGGATTTTCTTTCCAAATGGATCTTTAAATTTTCACATAATTGGTTTTTTTAGAAATTGAGTCTTTTCATTCACAGCTTCTGTATCTTGTGACATGCACAAGGAAAAGACTTTTTTGTTTCCATTCCAAGATACTTTTAAGGTTTACACATATTTTCCTACTTGTGATTCCAGCAAGTCTAAATCGCTGAACTAGCTATAATTTATTACTTTATCTAATGAAGGAGAAGGAGCTCTAGTTTTGACTGTTTTTCCAAGAGCTTTTCAGCTGTCCTGAACACATTTCTGAGGGTTTATCTCCTAAGCTGATGCAGAAAGCCACCTTTCTCCTACCCGGAGACACAGCGTGAAGCAGCCAGTGCTTGACAGGCCTATGACTTAAGTCCTAACTCCACATGTATATCAGCCAATGATGCTCCTGAAACACACAAGGGAGCTCATAAATTATTTGCTTGGCTTATAACCTAAAGAATGACCTAACGAGATAAAATCACAGATTTTTTTTTTCTCAGAATAGGCAATGTATTAACAAGATAGTGTCTGATAGGCTGCAGCTGGATTTCATATATATATTCAGTGAAATCAAGGGAACTGGATGCAGAGCAAGCCGCGATAAGGAAGCGTAGCACACAGGAAATCTCTAGCACTTTATCAACAGTTTCAACCAATGGCTCTCCAAAGCTGCAGGGCTCTCAGGTGGAGAAGCAGGTCTGGGTCTTATCTAAGACCATCTTAATGAAAAGGAGGGCCTGGCCTGAACCCCACTCCATACCCCACTCAGACTCAGACTACAATCTAGGCCAATCAATTCTTTTTTTTTTTTTTTTTTTTTTTTTTTTTGGTGGAACTAGGGATTGAACTCAGGCCCTTGAGCTTGCTTAGCACTTATCCTATTGAGTTATTTCCCTGGCCCTTAGGCCAATCAATTCTGTTCTAGATGCAACTGGTTAAATAAAAGACTGATCATACCATTTCTAACTTTGTTCAAAAAAACCAAGTTTGGTAGTTGCCATAGAAACTATGGATTAAACAAAAAAAAATTTATGCAGCTCTTTATAGATAACATCTGCTAAACCCTGACCTACAGTATATCTGACCCAAAACACTATAATGAACCATACAAGACAGAGAGAAAAGAAATCAACATCCAAATAAAGTATAGTACTTTATTTTAAGCATAATTAAACAACTGCATTACAGACTATGATACAGGAGGGAAGTTTGTTGTTGCAAATGCAATTTTCAGGCAATGCTTGCTTAGGACAAAATGTGTGGTTTGAGTAGTTCAAGCATCTAATTTGTACCTCACTCTGAAAAGCTGCTTCTGTGAACTGTAATTATCAGTTGCTCTAAACTGCTTGGAAAGCATCTATCTTTCCTTTTAAATCACTTCCTGGGTGTCTCAATCCATCTTTCTGTGAATCCAAAGTCAAAAAGGACAGAAGATACAGAGAGGGCTTTCTTTTGTCCCCCTTCTCCTCACATGGGGGCTGTAGTTTGGATAAATGGTCTCCAAAAGCTTTTTGTCAAAGACTTGGTTGCCAGCCTCCAGCACTACTGTGGGATGGTGAGAACTTTGAGAGGTTGGGCCTGGCAGGCGGAAGTTAGGCCATGGGGCCCCGGCCTGCAAAGGGATATGGGAACTCCACATGCCTCCTCTCTCTTTACTTCCAGGCTGCCATCAGGAGAGTAGCGCTCCTGCCCTGATGTACTGTGCATCCACAGCCCCAAAAGCAATTGTTCAATCAACCATGGGCTGAAATCTTCAAAACTATGAACCAAACTAAACCATCTTCTTTTACATCAATTATCTTGGGCATTCTGTTACATCAATGGGAAGGCCAACACAATGGGCCTGAAAACTGATTCCCTCTGTGAATCTTTGGTAAATTAAACCATTTTTCCCCTTCCTTTTTTTTTTTTTTTTTTAGTTTTAGTTATCTTGCTATTCATTTAAAAGGGTTCTCTCGGGCCAGCCAAATAGCTCAGTAGGTTAAAGCACCTGCAAGCAAACACTGGGGCTGGGGTTCAATCCCTGGCCTGTCATGCAGGCCACGTCCCCAGGGCGCACTGAGAAGGCATGGTGGCGCATGCCTGTAATCCCAGCTCTTGGGAGGCTGTAAACAGGTGGATCACTATGAGTCTGATCTAGTAGTGAGATCCTGAAAACCCTGTAGATCCTTCCCTAAAAAATACAAATAATAATGATAATTAAAAAAGAGTTCTCTCTTTACATGTAAGTCTCATTCTATTGTAGTTAACTAAACAGTGGCATTATAAAAAAGGTTTTTGTATAAGTTGAACTAGGTTAGGAAAAGCAATACAGGGACTTATGACTTTGCTAAAATATAATAACTAAGTGCCAATCCTACTAATATTTAAAATATGAACAAATATATGTAGATGTTCATACCACTGTAGTTCTTACATGATGATAAAATGTTCTAAACTGAGCAAACTATTCACATATTTTTGGAGCAGAAGAGCAAAAGCATTATTCTGCTAGGCTTTTAAATTAACTAATCTTAAAAAAATAATACAAAGGATTTAAATAGATATTTTTCAAAAGAAGAATGGCTAATAGACACATGAAAATGTTTGACACAACTAATTAGCAAAATACAAATCAAAGCCACAATGTGATTTATTTAAAAAAAAAAAAAAAAGCTAACAGAAAATAACAAGAACTGATGAGGCTGTGGAAAAGCTCAAAGTCTTATTTATCCTACTAGTGAGAATGTACATGACATAATACAGAAAACAGTATGGTGGTTCTTTCAAAAATTAATAACAGAATTATGATAGAATTCAGTAGTAGCTCCACTTCAAAGTATATGCCCAAAAGAATTGTAAGCAGGCCCTTAAAAATGTATTTGTACAACCAGGTTCAAAGCAGCATTATTCACAATAGCTAAAATACTAAAGCCATCTAAGTGTCCTGTAAGGATGAATGGCTAAACAAAATGGAATACATGATACAGTGGGAAATTATTCACCCTTAAAAATGGAATTCTGACATATGCTATACCATAAATGAAACTTGTGGATATTGTGCGAAGTGAAAAGCATGTTCTGTATGAGTACATACACGCGGGATGGAGGATCACCACATTCTTAGGCGGGAAGGAGAATGACAGATTGCAGAAGGCTAAAGGAAATGTGGGAGGAGTTACTATTTGTTCAATGGATGTGGAGTTTCAGTTAAAAAGAGTTTTGGGGATGGATAGAGTGATAGTTATACAACAATGTGTATCTACTTATTATCAAAGACAGTGCATTTTGAAATGACTAAAAAGAGATTGGTGTACAAATAATACCTTTAAACCTCGCACTTTTGGGGCCTAGGAAAGGAGGATCACAAGTTTGGGCACAGAGTGGGTAGCTTAGGACTGACCATGTAACTCTATATGAGGGCCCTGAGTTCAATCTCTAATAACACAAAATAAGTAAATTATATTAAATGGTTAATACACTAAATATCTTAGGTATTTTACCACAGTAATAGTAAAATATAAAAAGAAAATAATGCATCAAACTTTGCATCCATAATGTATAAGGAATTCTTACAATGCAACAAGAATAACATGAAAAACTCAATTAAAAACTAAGCAAAAGTGTGCACAAATGCTTCATGAAAGAAGATGTAAATAATCAATGAACACATGAAAATATTTGGTATCAACAGTCATCAAAACTCACAGAGTAAAATCCATACCCACCAGAATGACTCAAAAGAAGAACTAACAGAAGTATTAGTCACAGTGTAACTGAAATCTTCTCTTTCATTGCTAGAGGAATATAAAATGGTACAATCACTTTGGAAAACAGCTTTGAAACATCTTTTAAAGTTAACATATATTTACTGTTTGATACAAAATTTTTGCTCTTTGATAATAACCCAAGAGAAATGATAAATATGCCTTACATATAACATTGTAATGTTCATAACAACCTCATAACAATGCAAAACCAGAAAAAAACTGCAAATGTCTATCAGCAGGTAAAGGGAAAACAAGTTGGGATATAAAGAAATAAAAGAGAACAACTACTGATATGTGGGTGAATCTCAAACACATTAAGTGAAAAGTGAACCATCACCCAAAGACGATCCTTTACGGTTGTATTCATCCAAATTTCTGGAAAACGCAAATCTGGTTGTGGTGAAAGCAAAAAAATTGAGTGATTGCTTGAGATCAGGATGAGGAGGACCACCAGGGAAGGGGCAGAAAGGGCCATTTAGGAGTGACCATAATGATCTACAGTCTGGATTAAGGTGACAGCTATACAAATGTTTAAATTTCTACTTTTTTTTTTTTTTTTTTGTATTTTAAGACAGGGTCTACAGGGTCTACAGAGTCTCACTACCTAAATCAGACTCGTAGTGATCTGCCTATGTTCAGCCTCCCAAGTGCTGGAATTTCAGGCATGTGCCACCACACCAAGTCTCAATCACAGTCTCAGTGTGCCTTGGGGCAGGGCGGGCACAGCACATAGGGGATTCAATCCCGACCACTGCATCTGCCTAAGCAGGCACTTTAATCCACTGAGCTACGTGACTGTCCCTTAAATCTCTACAATTAAATTGAGTGTTTTATTTATTTATTTTCATTTTATGTATGTGGTACAGGGTCTCACTATGCAGCTTGGACTTGTAGTGGTCCTCCTGCTTCCAGCCTCCCCAGTGCTGGGATTACAAGCATGTGCTACCACACCAGGTCTCAGTTGCTGGCTCAGTGCACCCCAGGGGTGGGGCTGGTGTGGCATGAAGGGCTGGGGATTGAACTCTGGTCCCTGTGCTTGCCAAAGCAGGCACTTAGTCTGCTGAGCTATCTTGCTGGCCCTTGTGTGGTTATTTTAAATAATGCATTTTATTTTGCTTAAATTATACATTAATTTAAAAGTTTAAATTATCCACTGGAATGCAAACAACCAACAAAGTGAAGAGACTACTCCTCAGACAGAGGACCAGTATTTAAACTATTTAAAGACCTCAAAAGAAATTCAGCCACTCAAAATAAAAGACTTAATCAAAAGATGTGGAACTGAAATGAATAGACACTTCTCTGAAGAAGTACAAGTTGCCTATAAATAAATGAAACCATGTTCAACATCTTTGGCCACTAGAAAAATGCAAATTAAAACAATGCTGAGATTCAGTTTTACTTCAGAAAGTATAACCATCAACAACAAATCAAACAATAGCAAGTGCTAGTGAGGCTGCAGGGGAAAAAGAAACACTTTCACGTTGTTGGTGGGAATGCAAACTAGTACAACCACTATGGAAATCAGTGTGGAGATCCTTCAAAAAAACTAAAAGTAGAAATTCCATTGAACCAAACTCTTTATCCTCTACATATCTTCCCAAAACAGTTAAAGCATCATACTACAACAGCACATACATCCCATATTTATAGCACCACAACTGATAATGTGGAGTCCTACATCTTAGAGGCAGTCTATATATCCATTAAAGGAAACAAAATGTGGTATTTATATGCAATATTTTGTATATATTTCATTAATTCAATTACAAGCTACTACTTAAACACTACTGAGAAATGAGAATATTGACAAGTAGAGCACTAAAATTTATGGGTCAATAAACCTATTTCCTGTAGGACCTATCTGCTCTGGATTTCAATTAGCACTAAAATTTTTCCTCTCAGGAAAATTAAACCAGGGGAAAGAGAATTTTAAAAAGTACTGCTTTGCCATAAAGAAGGATGATTTGAGTCATTTGTAGGAAACGCATATACCTTAAGACAATAATTTTAAGTGAAATAAACCAGATACATAAGGTTAAATATTGTATCACTTCCCTTATATGAGAAACTCAAAGTATAAATAAAGAACAAAATAAAAGATAGGTAATAAAAACAGGGAGACAGATCTTTTGCAAATGAGAAGAGGACCAAGAGTTGGGAACTGAAAGGAAAGAAAGGGACAGGAAAGAGAACTAAGATATATTCTTTACAGGTACAAATGCCCCAAAACAAATGCAATCATTATGTAATAATAATAATAAAATCCCACTAGGTGTTCACATCAAAGATTTTAAAAAATAAAACAAGAGGCCTGTCTGCCCATCTTTACCTTCAGCCCACTCCCTCACCTTCTAATAACCTTACACGAATTTCCATGTAATGTAATCTTTCTTCTTTCCCTTCCTGGGGTACCAGCTGTTTTCATATTTTAGATAGCTTTCTTTTGTGCAATCCAATACAAGGCAAATGAGACAAAATAATGTATGAGTTTATGATATACTCAGGATCTGTTTAATGCTTAACTCTATGCATTTAAAGAACAGACCTTAATCCAATTACAAGCTAGTACTTAAAAAGACAAACACTATTGAGAAATGAGAATATTGACAAGTAGAGCACTAAAATTTATGAGGCAAATAAACCTATTTCCTGTAGGAACTATCTGTTCTGGATACTAATTGGTATTGCAATTTTTTCTCTCAAGAAAATTAAATGAGGGACAAGAATGAAAAGAGATAAAGATTGCAAGTTTAAAGGACTAGATGTGAAAATTAACAGAAAGAGAAAAGCAAATTTACTTCTTCTCAAACAGCATCCAACATCAGTAATTTAAATATAACATTATTTGCTCCAATTGTGAAGAAAATGAGATCCTTGTGTAAAGCCCAAACTGTAAAGAGCTGTGCCCATGATGGCTGACACTGACAAGACTGTCTCTGTTCTGTGGTACCCCACAAAGAACACTGAGCTATGAACCACATGTCTGCTTTCTGAACTCCACAGGTAAGGAATAGAGTCAGTTGGCCGAAGTCCACATCTTGCCTTAACCCTAATCCTGTCTGCCACTCTGCCTCCTCGGCTCGCCAGCTCGCTCTGCAGCTTGACTGCTGTGTCTGAGAAGACATACACTTCTCACAACCAAAGGCCATGTAACTTATTTCTATTAGTTTGTTCAAACAACCTAATACCTTACTGATCATATCAATGTAAAACTCTCAAGATACCTTTAACACAAGCCTAAGGTTGAATCCAGCTGTTCTTAGATCATATAGAACATCGCATTCGACTTAACACTGAAGTCGATCTAGTAACTACAATGTATGGATCTAACCTTTCTTGCATGAGTTTTGACGTTAATTCAAAAGAAACACAGTAACTGGAAGGAAAGATTTTATATGTCCCACTAGTGCCTGGATACATTTTCTCTCCAAGCTCTGGTACAAGAATGAAAGAATATATATGTGTATGTACAGTGTAACCCAATGTTCTTAATGGGTTCTTGCTCATCAAAACAGATATCCAACCCTACCCATGCCAATTCCCTCAGTACCAAGATCGCTGTCATCTGTACCATCCTGTCATCAACTCTCAAGAGCTGGGAAGCCCTGATGCTGTTTGTCCCTCATGGGCCTGGTGACAACACCATCAACAAACATGACACATGGTACATGACAACAAAGAGCCCCTCAACAATTACAAACACACTCCTTGTAAACAGAGGATCACCTCTTAAACATGCCTCTAGGCACAGTGCTAATAGCTGGATGGTACTGTTACTCCCTATTTCTGCCAGCTCCCCAGCTCCCCCCCACACTGCTACTGTAGTGCTGCCTGCTGGCAGCCTCATACAGTGATGCTCCTTCCCTTGTGTGATGAGTGTGCGCCAACAGAGATGGTGTAAAAGCTAACACTTGCTGTTTACAAAGAGCTTACTAAAAATTCTTCTGGAATGTAAGTTACTTCTTTTTTTCCCCATAATTTTATTGAGAAGCTACTTCTTATATAAAAGTACATTTTCATTATTAGATTTGTTTTAATCAAGACATAAAAATATGACATTATATACAAATTTAGCTATTAAGAAGCTGAATTATAGTATTTCAAATGTATTCATTGAGCTCTCAGCAACTAAAAGTGATCAACTGAGAAACAATTACAAAGCAGGGCTCCCTAATAAAGACTGTCAAGCTAAATGTTCAGACACCTACTGAAGAGTTTGGCTGAAAATACTCACGGGAGCTAAGTGTATGGCTCAGTGGCAGCGCTTAGCACAGATAAGGCCCTGGGCTCCACCCCCAGCCACACATGCACACACACAAGCACCTACCCTCAGTAGATTGTACTTTGATACCTCTCTTCATTGTTTTCAGGGGATGATCCCCCTCTCCTACAAAGCGCTGACTCCCCTGAATGTAGCACACCTGATACAAGAGGCCATGTAAAGTGACAATGATTTTCTCAGGCACTTCAGAGACAGTAAAGCCACAGCCAAGAAGGCTGTAAGTCGCTCCCTCCAGGCACAGCAGCTGGGCAACAGTAAGACACTCTCACCTCCTTCCTGCCCTCTCTGACCCTATTTGTAGCACCGGACTCTAAATGCTCTACACAATAAGACAAGACTTGGTCCTGCCGCACTTCTCCTAGAATAAATCACTTCTTATGTCACTATATAATTTTAGGGAATTGTCATCCACTCCAAATTCCTATGTGAAAGTTTTCCATTTAAAAAAATAACCCAGAGTGATGCATATTCTATATTAGTACTAGAAATAAACCCTCTCTTCACTTCCAGCAAGATATGCAGTGAGAGATCTCAAGGCCTGGTTCTGCATAGCCTAAGCGTGAAGAGCCAAGAGATCAGCGGCTGCCTGTGCACAGGCTCTTCCTCCCAATGATCCAAGATGCCCACAGCAGGTTCAGAAGTAAGCCCTGAGGAAGAAGCAGAACCCACCCTTGGGACTTTCTGAGGAGTTTCAATTTCAGCTAATTTAAGATACTAACAC
Source organism: Octodon degus (assembly GCF_000260255.1). Lineage (NCBI taxonomy): Eukaryota > Metazoa > Chordata > Mammalia > Rodentia > Octodontidae > Octodon > Octodon degus. The sequence goes on from NW_004524629.1 coordinate 1,860,515, forward strand.
TTTCTCATGCACAGTGAGTCACAACTTCAAAGTGATTTGGATGTGCATCCAAGAGCCAGTAGGAGCCCTTTCCCCAAAGTCTTGCTAACAGATGAGGTGTGGCCAGGGCCATGAGCACCATCGAGAGCCACTCAGGAATGCAGCCCCTCATTTGGGACACCAAGCTGCCCAATCAGGATCCTCTGTTTGAACAAGGTTCTCAGGGACTGGTGGGTGCACTAAAGTTTGAAAAGCACTGCTGGAACCATGGTAACCACTTGCACCAGCTCTAAGAAATCCAGGACACTGCCTCCTGGGCCTTCAGAGCCATGGATGTACATGACCTTCTCTCCATTTTTTGCCACTTGCATTTTTGCTGTTTTGACTTCCACATTAGCAAGGCTTTAATCAATGGGAAAACAAGAAAGAAGGTGTCTGGTTTACATAAAATGTAAGAGTAAAAGGGCTGGGGAGATAGCTATACAGTCTAAGTGCCTGTGTGGCAAGCACAAGGTCCTAGGTTCAATCCCTGGTACCACATGCCATTCCAGCCTGGAACCCCAGGTGCACTGTGTGAGACCCTGTACCAAATAAACAAACAAATAAATAAAAGATTTAATTTTTTCCAAGTAACAGTAAGACAGCAAGGGCACTTATCTTAAATTTAGCATTCCCACCTAGGTCAGTGATAATGAATCCAAAATGGAAAAGTAGCGTTGAAGAATTACCTCTGTTTCAGCATTCTCTACACAGAACTGGCTGCATAATGTGGACAAAACATAAAGGACAAAAAGCTATTTTATAAGTGATTGTAGAATCATTCTAACAGAGTTAAAATCTGCTCTTCCCTGGGACTCCAAGTGCACAGAGATGATAATGCACACTGTGGAGATGGCAGACTCTAACCTTGGAGTCCCAAGGCCTGGCCCGTGGCATCAGCCCCTCCACCTTCCCACCAACCAGCATGACAAGCCACATCTGGGCTTCTCTGTCGCAGCTCCATCAGCCAAGGAAATGGGCCCAGAGTTTCCACAGTGCCTCAGAATCAGCCCTGAACACTGTCTGAGTCTAAATCAAATACTCATTGTTCTAATACTTTACTATGTTCTTAAAAATAGAAGAAAGAAAACTCACAGATGTCTCATCAGATGCAGGCTTCAAATGTGTCACTTGCTCGTTTTAGGGAACAGTACAGCCTTCTTCAAAATAAGCTTCCTCTCACATTCAACTAGTTTTCTTCACAAAAGTACAAGTAAAATATGCACAGCCACATATCCACTCCTGTACTTGTTTAAAATTAGCCTGAGGCTTGCAACACCTGCTTATCTGAGAAGATCTGAAACTACAGTTCGTGTGCTACACTGCAGAGGCAGGCTGGCTTCTGGCCACCTTCTTGGCATAAGCTGGCAGGCTCTTGCTGTGACAGATCCCTGCTCTGGGTGCCTCCTCCCAGGATTGTCCCCCATGTGGTGCACAGCACTGTCTAGGCCCTGACTCCCCTCTGTATTTCCCCTTAATTCAGATCTTCTGAGTCTGCATAGGGGATCACTGATCTTCCCTCTCCCCAGAAGGAATCGCACCTCCTAGACTGCGGGACAAGACCTGTACTGTGGTATTCCTCAAACCTTCAACAGTGCGTGGCGCCCAGGGCTGCTCCCCAGCCACTAGCCAAAAAGCAAATTTACATTCTTATGCAGCACATTTAAGCTGTTGCTATGCTTCTAAAAGCCCAACTACTATCAGCATACCCAAGCAATTCTGGGGTGCAGACATGAGCAGCAACAACACAGTCTGAAGAAGAAACCTTATTTTAGTTGGAATGACAGGAAAAACTAGGAGGCCATGTAAAATGTACTATGCTATAATTTCTCCCAGTATCCAGCAAATATGTTTTCTCCTTCCAGCTAGAGATTTAAATTGGACCACACTTATTTATAGGCAAAAAAAAAAAAAAAAAAAAGTAAAATCAGTTGGATTTTTAAAAAAATTTGACTTAGACTTCCATTCTTTCTAACACTCAATCAGCTGAGCCAACAACAAAGCTTTCTAGGTTAGTTTGCATGAGAGTCAGAAATAGTCCCATGAAAAATTAAAAATTTAGGGACTAAAGGTCTAGCTTAATGGTAGAACATGTGCTTAGCAGGCTAAAGACCTAAGTTCAATTCCCAGGCCCCTCATTTTTATTAGTGCATATTTATTATACAGAATAATGGGTGGCACTTTCATACAAACATATAACATATTTTGATAAAAATATACTTTTCCAGGTACTAGGGATTCAACCTAGGGTCTGCATACTGAGCTACATCTGCAGCCCTTTCTATCTTGTATTCTGAGACAGGGTCTCACTAAGACACTAAACTGCCCAGGCTGGACTTGACTCTGGGACCCACCTGCCTCAATATTACAGTGCTGGGATATTAGGTGGGTGCCACCATTTCCAGTGATTAAAAATGTTTTCAAAAAGCCATTTTCACAGTAAATAACCAATATTTGTAAGATGACAACTGACCTACCTACAAAGCAGCCGGCCAGCCCAGATTCCAGTTAGGGTATCAGCACCATCACATCAGGCAGCAAAGTCCACGCCAGGATGCACACTCAGTCACTGTCAGACTCAGGAACAAAAGACCCTAAGCCACATCTGTGACGCTACCTAACAACTGCTCACAATACGACTCCCACAGTTCAGTGGAGCTACCTTCTACATGATCCTTCTGCAGGGCCCATTATAGCCTTGGGATGCTTCTTCGCAAAGGGCCTTTATTGTTTTTATCCTGAATTCTGAATTTTTCTTCCTTGACTTAAAGATTCCATACTTTAAGCTTAGTGTTTTAAACTTAGTGTTGGCTGAGATTCACCAACAAAAACACACTTACTTCAGAGGAAATGTGTTGACAAGACTGAAGGAGATAATACTAACTTTTTCAGAACTATCTTAGTAAAAAATATTCAACTTTGGATATCCCCCCAAATCTCCTTTCTCTGTCAGCCCCAGCCCAAGAAATGTCCTAATGTGTCACTGTGGTTGCTCATGCCAAAACCCCTTATCACTTTACCTCTGTCTATTGTAACCCAGAACCAATCCTTTAACACACCCTCGAGTGCTATCTTCCAAACAGACAAAGATTCTGAGCGTTTCTCACTAGTTCCACTGCTGCTACCCAGCTCGAGGAACCAACACAGTCAGAGAACCCCTCAGGGACAAGGCATAAACCAGCTTCTCAATAAAAGCATGATTTATATTTTCTTCTGAGCCATTAGGGATTTAAAAAGTGGTTTTTGCTAAAAACAAAGAAAACTACATTGACTTTTCATTTGGCCCAACAGGGAACTAAAAGCAGAACAGAGCTCTTGTATTTATTTTGTCCCTTTTATTACCATAAACCTTCCCTAACCAGCTCCACATGCCATGTGTTAATCACTTCAGGGCTGTCTGGGTGACAAGCTTTATTACCAAGCCCTTTGCATCTACCATCAAGACTGAGGACATCAAGATAATAGTAACTGCCTGTCGTGCCAGCCCCACCCTCAGGGCATGCAGAGCCATAGACTGAGACTGGGCATGGTTGTGTGTGCCTGTAATCCCAGAATTTGGGAAGCTGTAAACAGGCGGATCACTAGGAGTCCAATTTATGTAGTGAGACCTTGTAGACCCTGCACTAAATACATAAAAATAAATAAATAAATAAATAAATAAATAAATAAATGAAGTCTTAAAAAAAATAATAGTAAATAAGTTAATTTTCAAGATTTTCCAGGATAACAATTGGCAGTTTTCATGTAGTTCCAGATCAGTACCCCTGAAGCTATGCCTAAAGTCCCCAAATCTAAAAGCATCTCAGATTCAGGCAGAGCAGAGCCCCCAGAGCACCCCATGAGGACATCCCTTCCTCAAGTGTAAACAACAGCCTGTGACAGTGACTGAGGCTGCCCTCCCCAAGCAAGGACAGTCCCCGCAGAGAACTGAACTGCCCCTGAAGCCACTGGGATTCCTCCCAAGCTACAAAACCAGAAGGGAGATAATAACCAGCCAGACTGCGGCACATGCAGCAAATCCATATGGGCTGGCCATGCTCCCAGCATGTGCCCCTCAGCTGTCCAGGCTGCAACCCTTTCCTATTTTTTCTTACTTTCTCACACTGCCTAATACATCTGCCTGTCCCTTACATCAACACATCCTATAATGCTTTTCTCTGAGAAGAACCCCAGAACTTAGCTTACCCTATGTGAGGGGTGGGGGCAGCTGCAGTTCCCAGCGTGTTTTGTGTGGACCTCTGCAAAAACTGCTTCCTCTTACCTCCCAGCTCTTATCTGGGCCTGTTCCCCATGCACCCTTCAGAGGCTCTTAAGATCTATACAAGGTTCTCAGTTTAAACGTCACCTCTGGCTTTTCAAACCTCACAGAATACCTCTGTGGCCCAGGGATTCTCTAATCCCACTCCTCATGCTCCCCAAGCTGTGGCCTCCTGAGGGCGCCTCGCACTAAGAATGCTGAGGCTTGGGGCCTGCGTGCTTCTCTCTCTGATGGAAATTCTCATCCTTCCCTTGCTTCACACTTGGCTCTGCTCCCCACAGAGGTTTATTTCCTGGTTGCTTTACCTAAACAGTATGCGCTCCATCACTCTTCCTCATTAGCATGTGAAGTCTGTGAAAAGCAATGGCTTCCTTTCATGCCCTCCACAGCCTTTGACGCACTGCAGGCACTTGGACATAGACCGAACACTGAATGAATTTATTATGTGCCTACTATGTGTAGTGACAACTAGATGGATAAAAGAATGAATGAATTCTATCCAGCAGAACAGACATCAACAGGGACGTAAGAGTCTGCTCAAAGCACTGACCCTCCACTTGGACCTGCAGATGCCCAATGGGTGACCAAAACCAGAACAGAAGCCTGACATGAGCGCCTTCACAGTGTGTCTGCCGCCCTTCTTACCTTAAGCTTTGGAGCACATTCCACTCAGGTCTAAACCCAGATATGTCAGTCACTCGAAGGGCTGTCTGTGAAAACTGGTAGTGTGAGTTTGCTCAATCCCAAATTTACCTAACCACTCTTTTCCTGAAGACCTAAGACACCACGACCAAGACAAGAGTAACTATGATATTTTCAAGATTCTAGGAATAATGATCCTCATGGGCAGATCACCTCATGACGGGGCTGCCCCATAAGATGGATAAACAGAGGCAGCGCTGGGAAGCAAATGGCCTGTGAACAACAGTGACTTCTGCTGCTGGACTGGGCAGAAGCAAGCCTGAGATAGCCACCAGTTAGCCCCCTGTCTGAGCAGCCTGCCCAACTGTGTACACTTTTGCCCCCACTTTTGCTCCTTCCCTATACAGTCCTGCAGGTCTCATTAGCACGGCAGAACACAGAACGCAGGCTGCTCATCCCGCTGCTTCCCTGGCTGGCCAACTGACTGGTAAATTCCTTCCTTATCATAGCACTCTTCATGTCTGATCAAATTCTCCAGATGGGGATGGCAGAATCCAGTCCACTGGGGTCTCGAGGACTAAGGGCCTAAGCCAGATTTGTCAGGGTAATCCTTCATCTAACTCTAATGATTAAAAAACAAAGGTAGCAGGAACAATGAGAGAGACATACAAGGGGCAATTAAAAATTCATGAGTGAATACATTAAAAATTTATTAGAGTAAGAGACATGCTGCTGTTCATTCCCTAAAAATACTTTGCAATGCTCTGAACACACTTATCTCATCGTTCTTGGCACTTTCTGAATATGTTCTGAAAGTCCTCTTTGTTTTTGTTTTTAATGTATGTAGTACATGTATTTAGCACAGGGTCTACAGGGTCTCACTACACAGACCAGACTCATAGTGATCCTCGTGTTTTCAGCCTCCCAAGCTCTGGAATTATAGGCTCGCGTCACTGCGCCCAGTCTCAGTGGCTGTCTCAGCGCGCCCTAGGGGCAGGGCCAGCATAGCATGCTGAGGACTGAAACCCAGGCCCCTGCATCTGCCCAATGAAAGTCCTCTTTGTGTCTTTAGTATATGTGATCCTCCTCCTGCTGAGCGCCATCTCACAGAAAGGCAGAAGCATAAAAGCATCACAGTGTGTCCTTGTCCTCCTTATTCTCCAGCACCAGCATAGTGAGACGTCTGGCTCTTCTCAATGTCCTAATGACCACGAAAGGTAAATGCTTTGAAGTGATTCTGGAGATCAAGACAGCCACGGCAGCACACCTAAAAATACTCAAGGAAGAGGACTTCCAGATCCACTTCGGTGAGTAGTGAGAGCGATGGGGTCAGGTTGTCAGTGCAAGGGGAAGTGTCTTAAAAATGAAGCATCCTACTGTGCTTTTCACTGTAACACATTTTTAAAAATTGAAACATTCACCATAGTTTTAGACCACATCTCGTATGTGCCTATACAAAGTCTAGGAATATAAACTCATAGACTCTTCTTGAAAGGTAGCTGAGCAACGGCAGTTCAGAGCCCCAAAATTATACCGCCAAGAGTCAGCTCCTAGGTTTGCCCACGTTTCTGAAAGCACTAATACCTTTTATGAGGAAACTTTCTTGCAAGAAGCTGGGACCAGAGAATAACTCTAGACAGAAGGAAATATTGTCTCCCTCCAGAGCAATCCACAGACTTCCTTAATTCCAGAATAATGAAGAATATGTCTCCCTGCAGGGCACTGATCAGGCAGGGCTTATCACCCATGATAAAAGAATTAGGGTTCTTAAGCTCTAATGTGAATGAAACTAACCCAGAGGGTGTTTATAGCACCTCCAGCCCACCCCACGGCACCCTAACAGGACATGGAGGACAGAGGAGCTAAGGCCAACTTTGCTCTCACTCACCCCGCTGCTTGCTGCGCAGGAAGGAAGGATCTCTGCCTCAGACCTGGGAGGCCTGTGTGCTCGCCCCACCAGCCTCCGTGACCCTGAGGCAGACTCACCTGTTAGCGTGCAAGGCAGGTAATACTGCAGACTCTTCTCAGTTCTCCACATACAACGTTCGCGTGGCTCAAACGTGAATGAAGACACCTCGCAGCACACACACAGACCTACCTGCACTGAGGAAGTGTGTCTGCACCACTGAAATGCAGCTTTATCATAAATTGTGAAAGGCAAATTTCCCCACCCCACAACTTCAAATAGTAAGCATCCAAAGCCACATCATCACAAATGGTACGCTCAGCCCGGCTCTCACAAAGCCGTCAACAATCTGCCCGAACACAAAAATTAGAACATGACGATTTTCAATGCAGCAACTTAATGGCAAGTTAGATAGAAAAGAACAGATGTTGCCAACAACTTAGGACTGCTTCGATTAAGACACAGCCTTGCACTGGAACAAGGTATTGACAACAGATAATATTTTAAAAGAATAAAATTTAAATTTTAATAATAGCATGCACCACATAATAACTGTGCTTATCTCTGAGTGGTGAGCTTATAAGAAATTTTTATTTTCTTCTTTCCATTTCTATTCACTGACAATAAACATGTTTTGTTCTCACAATTATTAAAATAAAATGCTACAAAAAAAAAAACCTATTTTTTTTAAACAGAAGCTCCACATAATGAAGTAAAGAAAACTCAAGGTCAGAGGTAAACTTATGGCCCCAAATCACTGCTAACAACATATACAACACTGAGGCATTAAAAACCAGGACCCCTAAAAGAGACAGCCTCGGGCCTCAGGGGTTTGGCTCCAATATACAAGTTAAGAAATATTTGCACAGGTAAGGATTGTCTGAATAGATGAAGTTTACTTAGACTGTAGGAAAACAAATATGAGTTAGAATAGAAATCTATTATTGGTGAAGCAGCTGGTGGTTATACCCTAAGAAATAAAAACACAGTGTTTATTATCATTATTATTAGTATTATCATTTTAATGCATTTGGTACTGGGTCTCACTATGCAGCTTGGACTCATAGTGATCCTCCTGTTTTCAGCCTCCCCAGCGCTGGGATTACAGGTGTGCACTACCATGCCTGGGGTACTATGTTTAAAAATTGCCATGTTTTAACAACCTGATGAACACACCTCCTTATGCATGTGTAAACCACCTCTTCAGTAAATTTTCTGCACATTCCACACCTTCAGAAAGCACATGTTGGCTGAAGTTCCACCTTCTCATACATACTGAAAGGGAGATTTCTATTCCCTACCACTTCAAATCACTGATAACTAAAGTCAAATCACTGACCATGACATATGCTGTTCAGTACAGCCAGAGCTTGGTATATCCTATCCAGAGGATAACCTCAATCTCCCACCGTATTTATGCCTTAAAAGCCTAAGGGGAGTAAGTTTGACATGGCACAAACAGGTAATCTAAAAGGATTCCTCCCTGTTTGGGGATGTTTCTCCACCCTCTGATGCAAGGTGAGAAAAGACAGCACAGCCCACACACCAGGCTAAGCATGCTGCTGGGAAGTTCATAGGAGGCCTCTGGTTTCTATGCCCAGCCGCTGTGGCCCCAATTTATACGTGGCTGAACCCACATTAGCCATCTTGAGGCTTTGGTTCTACTTTTCACCTTCTAATGAATGAGCCCACTGGGCTTAAAAATGAAGGAAAAAAATGGCCAAGTCCTCTGTCTCACTTCCTTCTCTACCACAAGCAAAAGAGAAGGCATTAACACAAGAAGATACAAACACAACTGCAAAGCGTGGTTTTGGAGAGCAAAAAAATCCCTTGATGCTTAATCTGAAACTGAAATATTCAAATCCTTCATGCAATGAAGACAAGCCTTCTGCATGATAACACAGCCGGGAAGTTATTTTTAAACAATAAGTAAATTATTCTGTGGAGAACACACAAAGCTTTTAGTCTTCACATGAGGACTTTTCTTCCTAAAGCAAACAAATGAAAACCATACTCAGAAGCAGGCCATCAGCCTGCAGGCAACTTCACACAAAGGGACCAACTGTCCCCAGCACTTTCACCAGTAGTGCCAAGTCTGCTTCCCCATGCAAAACTGGTTTGAAAAACAGTAAGTAAACCAAATTACCATAAAAAAATGTTTTGTAGGTAGAAGAGGGACTGACTTCTGAATTCAAACCATCATTACACTATTTTCCTCTAAGCGGCTGACTGGATTTACCACTTCCTCCCAACAGCAGAGGACAGCTGAAAGAACAGCACTCTGCAGTAATTAAATCAGAGTCCCCAGTTTGCTGACTTACTCCTTCCCCAGCCCAGATATTCAGGGGTGCATGCCTGTGCACATCACAGCAGGTACAGCCTGTGTTAGCAAAACAAACAAACAACAACAACAACAAACCACCATAGAGTTATTATAAAGACATTGGCCCAGTCTCAGATTTGTGTCTTTACACTTCCCTCACTATTCAGACCAAGTCAGGCCTAAAGAGCCTTTCACAGGCACAAAATGCGTTCTTGTGTCCTGGTCCTGGACTGAGCAGCCTAGGTGGCTGTTTATTGTGGTCAGGGGACTCTGCTTTTACATAACTAAATTATTCCTTTGTCCGAATTGCAAACAAGTAAGCATAGATAAGCTTCATTTTCTAGCAAGGGCAAAAAATTATCTTATTATAGATAACTAAGTCACTTAGAAACACCATAAGCAGCCAGAAAAGGCTGGGCCCTCGCAGGAGCCAGTGCAGAAAATGAAAACACATTACAACTGTGGCTGAAGGTGCATTCACTGAAGGACAGAGATCAAGACAAAAGGCAGGATGAGCACACCCACATCCTTCCCCAAGGGATGAACAGCAAGGATTAATATTCTAAGGAGGCACCAACCACCTTCGCTGAGGGACCAGACCTCCCTGGCCCACTCCTTCTGGGAAGAGTCCTTGTTTGGTCTCTGCACAATTGCTACGTGACTTGTTTCCCCCTTGGATTAATATTACCCAAGTGACTACACTTGCAGTCTTATTGGTTGACTGTAGTTTTGTCACCCACCTTGTGATTTTTCCATTGGATCAATATTACCTATGAAACTGTAGCTATAATCTTATTAGTTGATCATAGTTTTATCCCACTTTATACCCACTTCATGGTTTTATTCAATATAGCTTCTTCCTGAGAACCACGTAACCCATTTTCCAGGCCCCATTTCTGTCTCTCTTAGATAGCAGCTTTCTTTCCCCAATAAATTATTTACTGCTCTTAATCTATACTGTTCCTTAGAATTCATTTTTTAATTTTGGGGAACACAAACTTGGCATGTTGGACACCAAGCAGGTTGAGAGTTATATTTCCCTGGTATTATCTGAACAACTTGAATGCTCCTATCTCATCCCTGTATCAATCTCCTTTTCCTTTCTCTCAAAGGAAGTAAATCCTAGGAGATGTTTACAGCTCAAAGCCTTCATTGCCTGGCACAACCCCGAAATACTCTAATTTGAGAAAATGTCTTTTCTTTAATTACTCTGAGACAGAAAACAGATAGGTCTCCAAAGAAGTTAGCTGACTTTCTCAGGATGGTGGGAATTTCTAGGAAATAAAGTATTAAATTACTGATGTTTCACAGAGTTTGAAATCTTTACCTTGAGCCACTAGCCTCTTCTGCAAAAGTTATTTTTATAGGATCTATTCTTGACTAGGTTTGAGGCTACAAAAACAACAAATCAGAGTTAAACCTTTAAATTCAGCAGTGACTACAACCTGTTAAACCAGTCGGCATTTATAAACTTCTTAGTTCCACCCTTTGGTAAACATTAACAGTCAAACTTCACTTTCCTTCACTCAAATGTAAATAGTTTAATATGATTGTAACAATTTGCACCAATAATTTCCCACTTTTTATAAAATGTTTAACAGCAGTCGTAACTTCCAGTAATCCCAACCTGAAAATATTTCTCATGTTACAGAGGCAGACTACAATGCTAATATTTTCTTGACAGTGAATTTCTATTTATAGTAGAATTTTTTTAATTGGAAGAGATTTTAGAAATCATTCAATGCAATTCTTCATTTTAAAGATCAGTAGGCAGGACCACACAGTTGGAAAGTCTAAAGTTACAGAGTTCATTAGTAAAGACAGAATCAGAACATCGAGAACACACAGGTCAACACAGTTCACAGTTACGCACCAGCCTACCTAGCTCAACCTTCACAGCTAGGGATTGTCTCCACAGAACTATTCCTTCTTCCAAATCTGCCTCTCAGACCTGCAGTGGATTTCACCTTCATGCCAAAATCTCTGTCAGTTGCTTTACCTGCCTTAGAACTAATCACCTACCACACTGAACAGTTTTCCTTAAAGTGAATTTCTTCCATGTTACATTGCAAAAGTATTACCCAAAGTTAAGCTTCAGGCCAGCCTGATAGCTCAGCAGACTAAAGTGCCTGCTTAGGCAGAGCACAGTGGCGGGGTGCGATCTCTGGCATGCTGTGCCAGCCCTGCGCGCGAGGCACGCTGAGACTGCGATGGAGACTGGGTGTGGTGGCGCATGCCTGCAATCCCAGCTCTTGGGAGGCTGAAAACAGGAGAATCACTCTGAATGTGATCTCCGTAGTGAGACCCTGTAGACCCTGTCCTAAATACAGTAGGAAAGAAAGAAAGAAAGAAAGAAAGAAAGAAAGAAAGAAAGAAAGAAAGAAAGAAAGAAAAGAAAATAAATTAAGCTTCTCTCAAGGACTTAGGAATAAATTCCAAGGATTGATGAGTTACAGTACAGACTGACATTACAAAGTTTAAGGGCAACCTATGTGTCCATCAACAGATGAATGGATGAAGAGAATGTGATACTTACACCCAATGAAGTACCACTTTGCCATAAAGAAACATAAACGTGAGGCATTTGGAAGAAAATTGAGACCATGGTATTAAGTGAAATAAATCAGACACACAAGTTCAAGTACCACATGCTTTCTCTAATAAGAGAAACCCGTTTATGATACATAAAGAGCAAAACAAAAGGTAGCAGAACGTGGCAGAATAGATCTTTCTCAAATGGGAAGGGGCTTAAGATCTTTCTTAAGAGGAGGACAAGGGAGGGAGTATGAGAAAAAGGGATGGAAAAGGGAAATGCAATGTTACTTACATGTACCAACTCCATGCAAGGAATGTAAGCATTATGTACTGCAAACATGTACTACTTATAATAATTTTTTTAAAAAAAAAGTTTAGAGACTGGGTGTGTAGCCTAGCGGTACAGTTCATGCTCAGTATGCACAGGGCCTTAGGTCCAGTCTCTAGCATCACCCACAAGCACACGTGCACACACACACACACAAAGATTACTTCCCCTTGGTATAAAATTATACTTTTCCTTTACAGCATAGTTTAGTTTGGGTGTTTTGTTAATAGGAAACAGGTCTCGTTGACAGATCCCTGATACCGACCTTTTAACATACCTCTAGCACTTACATTCATGGAACTTGCTGAACTTAGTACCACTCCAGGCACAGGAGTAGGGTGGAGGCCTCACATAGGCTCAGAAGGCCTTGCAAATGCAAATATGCTCAGGAGACTGCCGCGCAAATCAGGCTCAACTTCTGTCTGTGGGACTGCTATCAAAATCAAACTAAATGGTGGGGAAGTTTAACCAAATTCAGCAGTCCATGCTGTGCTACAAAATGGAGTTTTCACATGTTGGTAAACAATCTGGGAATAGAAAGTTTAAGATTGTTATCTACTGCCTCAAATCAGAACTGAAAACAAAACTCTATTCTCTAATGTTAGGCCCTTTCCACTTGCCATATTTTTCTCCTTCCATTCACTAACACTTTAACTAAAGAAAACACTTAAAATCAAAACAAATACAGGAAGTTAATCCAACTGAAACACTTGCAATAATATTAAACTAAGGTATGTGGAAAAATAGGAAGCTTTGAGGCCTCCCATGAACCAGAGGTATCCTGACTCCCGAGAGTTTAGAAAGGGGTATATCCTGCACTCTCAGTACGTCCTTACTGGGAAAGTATTTTTTCTGCACAAGGTCAAAGCTTAAGTGCAAATTCCAGATCATCAAGCAGATGCCTTATAAGGATGAGTGCTACCTCAGAAGTAGCCCAGAACAGCCCAGTTTGGGAGCCCAAGGAGTGATGGGGGAGGGCTGGCTTCTACTCAGCAGCAACAATCCCTGGCCCACGGCACCAGTGGCATGGCCTTGAGTATGTAAAGCTACTGGGGAGGCTCTATACCCAGCCTTTGCTGGTCTCTGTGCCTTCAGAACCAATAGGAGCAGCTTCTTTCTTTGTATGGGTTCTCTGGACACCACTGCCCTCCTTAAGGCTGAAATTCCAACTTCCAAGGCCATTTGCCACTGATGCTTTTAATAGCCATGCATTTACTCGGTTTTGAAGTGTGGAGAATAAGCTTTCTATTTTTGCTTTCCTTACTAGGATACAGCCAACCGGGCACACCCCAAGACATGAAGCTCTACCCTGGTTGCCATCAGAGTCAAGATCTGTGATATACTTTATTACTTTAGGCTGAACATGCTTACAGCTGTACTGGGTGAAATGTGCATGCTGGGAGAAGGGCACGGTCACCTCTTCCAAATGCTTAAGGTCAGAACTGTTTACATTTCCACAAAAACATTTCTTCCCAGACATTATTTTAGAGTCTTACTTGATAGATGGAAAGTCAGCCTAAAAAAAAAAAAAACTCAATATATTCTAAAAGAGCCAGGGGTTCTGACTATTGCCAGCACCCACCATGGCCAGACTCAGCCCTGTGCCTACTACTCCCAAGACTCTGATTTCCCCCCATCTGCTCCACTTTTTCCTGCTATCAAATGAAGATATCACCATCCGTCATGCTTATTTAGCTATACTGTGTGTACAGACACAACCCACACGTACATACTGGCATTCTCTACGAAAACCCAGAGGCTTATACCACCCCGTACTGTCACGGAGGGTTCTGAGGCCTTCACCTTTTAGCTGAACAGGTGACAAACTCCTGTCCTCCCTGCCCTGGCCCTCTCAGGGTGAAGGGGAACACTGGAGTACCACAATAAGAACCTCAGTAAAACCAGCAAAGGCAGAGGACCTGACTCAAGCACAATTCCAGAAACCTAGGTGTTTCATTTCTTAAAATCACAACCACCCAAGATGCCTGCCCATTATTAACAACAACAAAAAGCTACTTGTATTATGAGTTCCTGGCACATACAAGGCAAGAAGCAGAGCAGGCCCTGGCAGCATTCTGTCAAAGCAACCTAGTTGTCACAGATGAAATGGCCTGTCTCCCCTAATACTGTTTCTGAAGGATGCTCATTAATCCTAGTTGCAAGTCTCATCCTGCATTTTCATACAAGAAGTCTCACTTGTAGACAAATTACGAAAGTATATATATTATGGATCAAAAAACAGTTTCTAAATCATAGACATTGTATAGATTGGCCTGATCTGGCAAATAAAAATACAGGATGACCAAATAAATCTGAATATTGCATGAGAAGGATTTATACTAAAACATTACTCATTGCTTATCTAAAATTTAGTTTAATAATTTATGCATGCATATGACATAACTATAATCAACACTTTATTGTTTATCTGAAATTTAAATTTCAAACCCTGTATTTGATCTGGCAGTGTCAAAATTACTGGGATCTGGGGGAGAAAGCTGAATCAAGACACTGGATGTGACCCCCAGGAGCTCACTGCCTAGTCAGGGCACCAGAGATAAATACAAATAAGAAAAATGGCAGTGAAGTGTTGGAGGCACTTACCAAGCACGTCATGGCAAGAAGGAGGGAAAGGAGAAATTAAGTCCTAATGCTTCCCAATTAAAATAAAAATCAAAGATATAATCTATAGTTCTATATGTTCTACTGATTATTTAATCCTGATTAATGAACTTGCTAAGTGCTCTAAACATTCCTCCACCTTTCACCCTTTGTGGCAGTTTTTTGTTATTGTTTTTTGTTTTCATACAGGGTCTCGCTACGCAGTTCAGACTCCTAGTGATCCTCCAGTCTCAGAGGCCCCAGTGCTGGGATTCCAGGCGTGCGCCACCACACCCAATTCCAAGGCTTGCGCAGTGTGCAGTACCAGTACCTGGGATGAGACTTCAGACCTTGCGCTTGTCAGGCAGGCACTTCAGCCACAGAGCTATCTCCCCAGCCTACCATTCACCCTTTGAAAGTGAAATACACAGCAAACAAAGTTAAGCCCAGAGCTGGGCTAATATTTCTGAAACTTACAGCAGCAGCCTTGACAAGAACAAATGCAAAAACAGCACCATGGATTGCACGCAGTAGGCATTCATAAGGACCATTTGGGAAAGAAATTAAAAGCTTCCTAAGTCCCTATCAACTTTACATGCAAGCCCAAGACCTAAACAATTGATGGCTGGTAAAGAATTAAGCATTGCATCATTATTTGCATGGCAGCCAGTTATTGTCAGTCATCAGAACGAAGGTAGAGAACACTGGCCATTAAGCAGATGCCAAAAGACAGAAGAGAAAGCTGCTGCACTGTGTACCATGCAACGTCTCTTCATCACTCCACTGCTCTGAGCTAGCATGGTGTGAAAGTCAGCCTGTCTCAGAACCACAGTTCACAACACGGTCTTCTCCACTTATGCTGAGGGAAGAGACTCTCCGTACAGTCCTCACACGCACAGCTCTGGAAGGAACCCAATGGGCTCATGTTCGGGAAACTTCGCAGCTGTTTTTTGCACAGCTGCCAGGTGTAAGAAAGGCACGCACACTGTCAGGAGAAGTCATATAAGGATAATGTTGGAGCCGCCCTGGCCCTTGCTCACACTGGCCACAAATGGTATAGTCCTTTGAACTGTATATGGTCATATATTTGAGTATTTGAATACATACATACATACATATATGCAATATTTGTATAACATTTTCAAGAGTACAGACAAGTACCAAGAGTACAAATGAATTTATATAATTGTAATTAAAAATAAGCTTAAAAATCACTCTTCTGAGCCGGGGAGATAGCTCAGTAGAATAAGCAGCAGGCGCAGGGTCCTGAGTTCCACCCCTAATACCATAAAAAAAAAAAATCACTCTTGTAGTTTGTAAGTTCAATAGATATATTATATAACTTGTCTTTTAGCTATCTGATAATCTAACAAAAAGAGGCTTTACAAGAAAGCTTTTAAAATACATAAAAATTTCTGGTACATTTGGGCAAGTTCCCCTTATTTATTCATATGCCCTGTTATCAATAATCTACCTGCAGCAATTTCTAATAAACTATTACCTAAACTGTTGACCAAAACCCAAGATAATTTGAATAGCTGAGAGGGACCAAACAAAATGATCTACTAAGTCTACTAACGTGGATCTGGGTCACTTGCCTGCCTTGAAGCCTGACAGCTCTTGACCTAGCTGTGAGCTAAAGCCATCTGTCTGTGTCTGAGCACATGGGAAGCCTGGAGCAAGGCAGGTATGTTCAGGGAACCAGGAAGGAAAGAAATTGTTTACTAAGTGTCTCCTGTGTGCCAGACATTGTGCTACATGCTTTCATGTATATGATCTTTTTAATCCTTACTCTAGATCTATAAAATAAGATTTTGGTTTTTCTAACCACCCATGAACCATGAAAATGGACTCAGGTATTGGGTATCCTCATACTCCCTAAATCTAAATATATAAAACTACACTTTTTTCAATATTTTTAGATTTTCTTTTGAAAACTCTATTAAGTAAGACACAATTAAGCTTAAAATTTTAAATTCTATTCAACATAAAAAAAAAACACTATTAAGTGGCCGTCCTTGCTTGGGGGCTAAGAAGGAGCAAAACCAAGTGATCTATTTTACTAGGACCTAGAGCCCAGGATAATTAGATCCAACTTAAAATGACTGTGCAGTGCTGTAAGGACAGCTATACTGAAAATGCTTATGTCTTCTGGGTGATGGATCTATTCATATCTTCATGGCATGAATGTCTCATAGGTATAGGCCTATATCAAAATGAATTAAATTGTACACTAAAATATGTACAGTTTGTTGCATGTCATTTGTACCTCAATATGCTGACTTTAAAAAATGGACACTTGTAGATAAGCTCTAAAGAGAAATAAGAAAAGTAACAGTAGCCATAATTATATCAATAAATTTGAGTCAAAAAATACATCCATGAACATAAATTAGGTTTTTATATCTAGAATTTCTCAAAGTATATTGTGAATAATACCAGTTCCATATGTTATTATGTTTTATACACACACACACACACACACACACACACACAGGTTCTTCCACAGTCTAATTAAATTTGAGAAACAAAGCTCACATTTCCTAATTATGGAACTTCAAGAGATTTTCTCAGATGGTAAGATCTTCAGTGCTTTTCAAAGAGAGCTCATGAAATACAGCTTTTCTCATGCTAGTTTGACCAGAAATCCTTTTTTAGAGGATCCCACTGGAAAACAACAACAACAACAACAAACAACTATGCACTGTCCACTGAGGAACACTGCTCTGAGACTTACGCGACATTCACTGGCTGGGACTCCAGATATCAGAGAAGCTGGGAATCTCAGACATCTGAGGAGTATAACTGCAGCTCTAAGCTGTGAAACCATCCCTGTCCTTTAGCAGCAGCGAAATTGTACTCAGTGGGTGAGTACAATTCAGAGACACAAGAAGAGCGACAGAGGGATGTTTGTGACGATCCACAGAGCAAAACATGCTTGAGAAGACTTGCTCTCATTAGCATCCTAGGCTGCTGTAACAAACTACCACAAACTGAGTGGACTATTCCAGACAAAACGGTTACCTCACAGATCTGGAGGCTGGAAGTCCAAGCAAGGTGCCATCAGAATTGAATTGGACCCTTCTGAGAGCCAGGAAGGAAAGGATCTCTTCCAAGTATCTCTCCTTGACTTGTAGATGGCTACTGTTCCCCTGTGCTTGTCTGTTCAGATCCTCCTTTCTTGGAAGGATCTCAGTGACTGAGATGGGGCCTCCCTCATGAACATGACTGCCTCTTGTAGACTTCCTCTTGTAAAAAACTATCAACAACCAAGGTCATCTGCAGAGATCTCAGGACTTGGTACTTCACACACAAAATGACTGGAGTTGGGGGGAAAAGTGACACAATTTAACATAAAACACCCTCAAATAGTGCTGACATCATAAGAGACCATGTCAAGTGAAGTTCACTGACTTACCCTCCCTGGGAAGTTGGAGTCTTACAGGGTTATTTCCAAGCATCCCTTTCTATTCTCTGATATTCTGATTTATACTCTAATTTGGTAAGACATTCTTGTTTGTTATATAAAAATAGACTATAAGAAGTTTCTCCTTCATTGGACACCTAAATGTAGATGGTTTTTTACTACAGTTTCATTCATCAGTGTATTGGTGTGTATTAAGACAAAGTATTGGGTGGGATCATGCAGGATGTAGTGGGAGAAACCAGCAAACCCCAGCAATAGGCCACTGCTGGTTTTGTGTGACCCAGGAATTAGGGGTTGTTTTTGCATTTTTAAATGATTAAAAATAATATTTCAGGGATGTAAATACTATTGAAATTTAAATATTAGCATCCATAAATAGCTTTACTAGAACACATTTGTAGACATGGAGTCCACAGATGCTTTCTGCTACAGCAGCAGAGGTGAGCAGCTCATACAAATTCATGGTTCCCAGAAGTGTGCCAGGCCCTTACGGAACAAGGTGGGAGAGGTAGCCTAAGGACACCCACCCTGGTGGCCTAGGGCCCTCAGATGCTGGAATAAAGAGGCACATCCAGCCGAGAAGCCTAGGGAGAGCATGTGGCCAGGTGAGAGACAACTGAAACCTGGTGTCCTGAAAACAGCAAAACACCCAGAAGGCAGGGAAGGAGGGAACTACAGTGCAGTCAATGCAAAAAGCACAGATGACTGACCACAAGGGATCAAAGTCAGGCTTTACACACAGTAACCAAGTACTCTACGAATTAGTTATCAATAGCCTACACCTAATATTAATTTCATTTGCAAATGAAGCAGCAGTTAAGCAATTAATCTGCAAAGATTAATTAGGGAAGAACCTAAGATTTGAAACCACAGTTGACTAGCTCTAAAACTCATATTCTTTTTCATTACCTCATAATACCCCTGAAGTAATATGCGTATGGCAATGCCCTCTCAGCTGCAAATCATTGATCAAGAGGCAAAGTATTGTCCAGGACATGCACATAGGGCTGGATTCCATACAGACAACACAGAAAAAAACATGGAAGTCACCCCACTTGTAGAACATTCTTGAGCACACTCTTGTCAATGGCAGATATCCGGAGACGTCAGACTGTGTGCGATGTGTCCCCAGTATCATGTGTGAATCCTAGGGTAAAATCCATGTAGAAATAACAACCACCTGCTTTTCCAGTCCCCAGTACTTAACTATTGGGGGGAAAAAAGGAAGAGAAAGCACACCCCAGTTAGGTGAAAGTATGCAATCTGTCCCTTTCCATTATAGCAAGATCTCCACTAGGGATCTAAGAAAAAATGGCATCAAGCCAATTAGCCTGAACACATCACTGTACTACCTCCTCTTGAGCATGCCTTCAGGCATCTCCAAGACTCTCCATCTAAGGCAGACAGTGTCTCCTACCATCATCACATCAAACAAGAGGTAGTGACAGCCCACAGCCACTTTGCCAGCATCTTCTCCCCTCTAAAGGAGACACCATGACATCAACTAGACCGTATCTTAGGACTAATGGCTCAAGGCAGTTCACCAATAACTGAAACAGCAGCCAGCATGAGGTCGTGGTAAGTAGTGCTAAACCACTCTAAGATTTTTCTTTAAAAAGCTTAAGAGCTGCACTTGCTCTCAGCAGATTTCTAATTTTCATGCAAATTGAATCACTGGTCTCATTTCTATTTTTTAAGGCTCATCTGCATTCATGTTTATGTATATGTGTGCATGCAGATCCACAACTGTTTATTTCTTCAGTATGAAAACATGAACAAATCCTTACAATTACTATAACAAACACAACAATGACTGAGAGCTGTACCCCACAGCCCCTCATTAACAATTACGACAGAAGTCTATACTGTCCTTTTATTTCAACACCTAATGATTTCAAGCTGGGGCAACATCACCTTCATTTGTAGGTCAATTCATTGTAATTCCAAGAAAAATGTTGTCTAAGTATGTAGAGCACTCAGTGAACTGAATAAAGCAGGGTAAAACAGGTAGGGCAAAATACATACTTTGAAACAAAAAAACGAGAGGCTTTTTGTTGATGTCCACAGCTTGGAGATGTAAGGTTTTTTTTTTGAGACATGGTATATCTGTAGAACAGGCTGGCCTTAAACTTGCTTGGGCTACTGTGCTGGCCTCAAACTCATAGTGATCCTCTTGTCTCATCCTCCCAAGGGCTAGGATTACAGGCATGTGCCACCACACCCTGCAAAACGTAACTATTGCCAAGAGTCATTCCAATGAATCAAAAAGCAAACAAAAAACTTCTATTAGTTAAGTGATAAAAATGGCTACTTTTGTAGGTCAAAAGTGGTTTTAAAAAAGCTGTTAGGAAAACCTGTGTGTGCATCTCTCTGAAACAGCCTGCGCCTAACTCCCACTCTGCTGACCCACCAAGAGCAGGTGCTTGCTTGAATTGTTCCTGCACACTCACATTCATGTCCTGCTGCCATAACCCCCTGGACACTTACGCTGTGGCCTGTATGTTTCTCCAGACCATACCACCGAGGGGCGTCTGACCTCTGTTCCAATCATCTCATGCCTGCATCTTCAGCCTGCCTCTCGCAAACCACTGCTCAAGCTTGCTGGTCCTCAAGCCTACCACACTCTATTCACTTGGAGTCTGGGCCTTGTGCAAATACTGTAACTACAAAAAAAGTTCCACCCAGCCCCACCAAAAGCTGCTGATGGCCAAGAGGATTATTCATTGCACAACACACTAAGCACCATGAAGGTCCTGGCTCCCATTCCTCCTCCCTTCACCCCCTTACGCATCAGTGGATGCAATGTGTTCGTGTTAAAGATTAAACTTATTTTTAAATGTTAAAGTCAAGTTAATTGTTAAACATGTTAAAGTAAACTTATTTTTAATGTTCCCTGGAACAAATTCATATCCTAAATAGTCTCCTAAGGACCTACATGTGTTTCAGGTAAATCAAAACATGAAAGACTACAAAAAAAACAAACAAACAAACAAACAAAAAAAAAAAAACCTGCTGTGTGACATCACTGTTTGGATTCTTCCTTAAATACTCAAAAATATTTACCATCTTATAAAACTACAATAGACATAAAATGACCTACTCCCTTCCTTTAATTTGTGCCAGCCACCTGCCAGGTACTTTTGAAATTTATTATGCAATGGTTGCATCCCAGGATTAAACCCTTGAACTTGAGGCCACTTGGCAATCACTGTACACCCATCAACAGGCTCTGGAGAAAAGAAAAACAGAAAAAGGAAAAGGGACAGACACAAAGACCAAAGGGTGGACAGACAGTGAGACAGGCTGATATCAAGTAGCTACGTCAAATAGCATGAAATTTTCTCATCCAAAAGATTACTTAAATCTCTTTCAATTGTAAATGTGAATAACATACTAGGCACTAAGAAGTTTATCTTGGTCATTTCGTGATCACTGGGGCTCAATACCTAGTGCCAACAAACGTAGGGAGGAGAGGTTTATTTTGGCTAATGGTTCTTAGCAGTTCCAATCCATAGTCTGCTAGCTCAGGCAGAGCTGCACAGTAAAAGGTGCAGAAGCAGAGAGCAGGAGCGGAGCCAGGGACGCAGACACCCAGCACCCACCAGCCATGCCCCCAGTGACGGCTCTTCAGACCAGAACTCGCCTCCCAGCATGGCACTGAGCTACAGCATCCCCATGGTCCAATCAGCTTCCCAAGTCCCCTACTCACAGCATGGGGCTCTTGGGGGACTCTAGATATAAACCATAACAAAGGATATCCAGTTTCTGAACAAATCAATTACTAGTTCAGCTAAGTTAATAAAATTCCACCCTCAGTATGAGAGGCTGAAAAACTATATCCCAGTTAAGAAGAAGCTACCCTTAATTTAATAAAATTTAGGACTGGCCAAATAGCTCAGCAGATTGACGCACCTGCAAGCAGGCGCAGGGGCCCGGGGTTCAATCCCTGGGCCTGCTGTGCTGACCCCGCCCCTGGGGCACGCTGAGAGGGCACTTGAGACTGGGCATGGTGGTGTATGCCTGTAATCCCAGCACTTGGGAGGCTGAAAACAAGAGAATCACTGTGAGTCCAATCTAGTAGTGAGACCCTGAACACCTTGTAGACCTTCTCTAAAATACAGAAAAATAAAAATATAAATAAATAAAATAAAATTTGAAGGGTATCATGGCCTATCCCTGTAATAACAACTATTTAAATACCCTGTCACGAAATGCAAATGGCTGGGAATATAGCTCAGTACATTTCTTAAAAAATAAAATAGAAAAAATGAACCAATACTTAAAGTAAAACAAAAACTTCTGGATGGAATAATCAAAACGGGCACCAGAAGGTGCAGGAGATAGGAAAGTAAGAGACTAGGAGTGACCCTAACTCCGATGGAATCAGAATTTACCCAGAGATGTCATCCAGGACACTTGGAGAATCAGTCACAATGAAAAACAGCAGGTGACACATGACATTAGGATCTCCTTAGAAGGCTTTTCTTAGTTTTAGAAGGTGGGTCTGAAGTACAATTTTGTGTCACTCAGCTGTCACACTGTCAACTACTCAAGGTGCGCTGCGCATAACTATTGTTGCTCTCACCACAATCAAGACTGAGTTACGGCTGTTAAACCATTAAAGGACTTAATCCAACTATGTGTCCAAACCTGATATTCAGAATCTTAGAAGAATTTAATTTTAACAGAACAAAAAGATCAGAGGCTGGTTTATATAAAATGGCAATTCTCTATGAGGAATAATTCCTAGTAGAAAATAGCTACCATCCATCGCGTTTCCCCATCCCTTGCTCAGTTTTCCTGCTTGGTTTTCAACACATTGCAGCCAACACAAAAGCAAGAGCCAAGGACAGAGGTTTAACTTTGGGTTACAGTGCGGCCTTTTTAACCAATTTTTGGAAAATTTTATTTTTGGCTGAAGTGGTTTTATGATTCTCTTTCTCGAAGCAGAAAGAATATAGAAAAAAGTGGGAAACCCAACAGAGCTTCTCTTTGCCTTTAGCTCTACAGAACACCTGAGTACTACCCATGACAGGTACTCCGCCTGCCCCAAGCTCCCCACTACCTTAGTACACTGGTTCTGAGGTAAAACTTGGGCA
Organism: Octodon degus; assembly: GCF_000260255.1. Classification (NCBI taxonomy): domain Eukaryota; kingdom Metazoa; phylum Chordata; class Mammalia; order Rodentia; family Octodontidae; genus Octodon; species Octodon degus. The sequence goes on from NW_004524629.1 coordinate 1,883,652, forward strand.
CTGAAATGGGAACTGAGAAGAGGGATCTATGGCTGTGCAGTAAGGATCAAAATAACAAAAGTGAGCAACACTAAAAGGCCTCTGGGTCTCCTCAATCCTCTCTCTCTCTCTCTCTCTCTCTCTCTCTCTCTCTCTCTCTCTCTCTCTCTCTCTCTCTCTCTCTCTGACTCTCTCTCTCTCTCTCTCTGACCACCTTACATATTCTCACAAACACTGATTGCCTCATTTATTATAACTTCAAGAGCAACATGGAAAATATTCACATTACTACTTGAATCAGTCCCATCTTACAAACTACCCTAATAAGCAATTACTTCAAGGAATCCTAAAATAAAATTATGATATGAATTCATGAATCAACAAAGTACAGCTTCTTTGTATCATTCACCTACTTTAGAGGATGGGAAAATAGGCACCTGATAGAAGAAAATTTTTATCCCATCATTTCCAAATAACTATGAATTTAGAAAATTACAGTAGGAAAAAAGTGACATGACAGCATGGCTTATTTCTAGCTACAGTTCAGCTACACATGATATAGTTACAGTATTCCCTATATTATCAAGATGTAGTAGTATAATGAAGAAAGAAAATTCTCAACAGGTCTTCAGACTGAAGGAGATAAGATGATAAAGATGATGGGTTGAGTTCTTCTGAGGAAGAACAGGAAAAATAAAGACAGAAGACAGACAAAGAAAATTCAAATTTTAAAACTGTATTTTGAAAACTACAGCTTCAGGACAGAGGTCTTCCAGGTTACAATGCCTTTTTCGCCCAGGACTACCATTCTTCCAAGTTCCTCCTATGTTCCTAAGAATTTTTCTTTTTTTCTTTTAAGACAGTACAAACTAATATTAAAGCAGAAAAAAATTACAAGTGATAGAGAATTTCACTTAACAAAGTAATATGAATTTCACAGTATTTCTTGTATTGCATAGTGCTGTCTTCAAATTAGTTGTTCATATTACCAGATATATGTATGTAAAATTGAAAGAAAGAAAAAAAGAAATATAGAAAAAATTAAGAAGTGGGCCGGCGGGGTCAGGGAGATGGCTCAGTGGAATAAGTGCTTCCCTGGAAAGCGCAAGGGCCTGAGTTCAATCCCTGGTTACACCAAAAAAAAAAAAAGAAAAAAAAAGAAGAAGTGGGTCGAGGAAATAGCTCAGTATGGCAAGCGCAAGGGCCTGAGTTCAATCCCTGGATCTGCAAGAAAGAAAGAAAGAAAAGAAAAGAAAAGAAAACAAAACAAAACAAAACAAAAGAAATTAAGGGATTGGTGAGATGGCTCAGTGGTCTAAAGCACCTACTTAGAACAAGCTTAGCAAAGCA
>NW_004524629.1:1885080-1922541 GCF_000260255.1 Octodon degus
AAGCTTAGCAAAGCACAGGGACCGCAGTTCAATCCCCCAGCACCACATGCCAGCCAGCCCCGCCCCCTGGTGGGCTGAGCTGGCCACACACACACATACACACACACATAAATAGATAAAATTTTAAAAAAAAAAATTTAAATTAAAAAAAAAGAAATTAAGAAGGGAAAAAGGTAAAAGAATTGAAAAAAGAAGACAAAACAAATTAAGCCTTATCTGCTCCTTTCCACAGACCAGCAGAAATGCACAGTACAGTTGTCCAAACCATCCTGCTTGTAACTTCCCTTTTGAATAAGTTCATTCCCTTTTCCGAGTATCTATAGTAACCTTCAGATTCCATGTTCTCTTTCCCGTTCTCACACTAAAAAGACAATACAGTGTTTGCATATGTGGTCTGATTCATTCCTAAGAATCTTAAAAATATAAGAATCCCAGAAATTTGGCTTGTGTTTTTTTCCCAATACTATAAACTCATAAATTCCAAGGACTTTTGCTCTCAAAGAAACAGTACTACTAATTGGGTTCCATATCTTCAAATTTTAAACACATACAAATAGCTTGCATTTTAGCCAAGCTCATAAAGCCAGTTTTTTGCTTTAGCTGACTGATGAGCAACTCAACTATAGGAAACAGACATTAGGTACTGTGAACAGTAAAGAACTTGGAAAATAAACATTCCACATCACATATCTTGAAGCTGCTGTGCCAAGACCACATAAACACCCCGAGCCCCAGATCATACAGTACGTTTCACACTCAAGCACGAGCACTCCTTAGTGTTGTTTCTTTGATTCTGCCTAATAAATCTGCTGGTGCTTCCTACTGACAAAGTCTGCATTCTATTCCATGGGGAAGTGGATTTAGGGGCACGGCCAGCCTAGGCCAATCCCATGACACTTCAAGTATGTGCTAGCAGACAATGCAATTAAACAAAGACAACTGTTCTAATAAAATCATATTGATTACAGTACAAAGTAGACCAATTCTTACCATCTCAATTTTTCTGGTACATTTTTACAGCACAAGTTAAAAAATGTAATCTTATACTCTTGAAAATATTCTTTTAATTGTTTGTAAAATAGCAAAATTTCTAAAATAAATATTCCTAAGATAACCTAAAAATAGAAAATGCTATGTATCTTCCTCCTTACAGGTTTTACATAAGAGAAAACTATTTTTAAATACTAACACTTAATAAAATAAAAATTAATATTTCTATTCTTTCATTATCAAATTAATCCCAGGATTTCAAAGTAATACAAGGGGGCTGGTGAGATGGCTCAGTGGTCTAAAGCACCTACTTAGAACAAGCTAAGCTAAGCAAAGCACAGGGACCGCGGTTCAATCCCCCAGCACCACATGCCAGCCAGCCCGCCCCCGATGGGCTGAGCTGGCCACACACACACACTAAATTAATAAATAGATAAATAAATAAATAAATATTTTTAAAAAAACAAAGTAATACAAGGTATTAATACATGAAAATGACCTAATGGTAATTCAAAAATTATCATTAATTACTGTACACTTTTAATAGTAGATTAAAAGCCAGAGATGCAATGATTTCTCTAGAAGCAAAAAATGGTCATTTTACTAATGCTCTCCTTTATCCCCAGCATGCCTTTCGCAACACTAATAAAGAGGACTGCGGTTGCTCTCCAGCCCACCTGGCAAGAGGCATGCATCCTCCTCCAAGCTCTTCAGGTGTTTTGTCTTCACTTGCTTCCTAGTACACACTATAGCTGCTCACCGTGAACACTCTGCTCTGGACTGTGGTGACTGGGCACAGCAGGCTCGGAGCTGCTCCCCATGCACAAACCTTGCTAGCAGGCCTCAGTCAATTCCCACTGAATGAACATGGGATTAAAGGAATCAATATCCTGACAAAAAGCATCATCAGTAGATGCTTTAGATAGATCTAAACTCTAGATCTATCTCACTCAGTGCATGAGCACTGTGTTACATCTTCTAGGTAATAACATAAGTGAAATGATTATTCTTGCACAAAGATTTTTTTTTTTTAAATTCTAGTCTGAGCTCAAGCCATAATCAGCCCCTAAGTAGAAAAGTCCCAACATGTATAAACCAGCTGTACACTGATTACAACTGCACATGGCTTTGCACATGGCTTAGCCAGTGTTCCTCTCGACAAGAACACTGGAACCAGCCCCCGGGAGACAGACACCTACTTCACACAACAAGCTTTGGGCTCGCCTCAGTCTGGAGTCATTCTCACTACTTGGACTTCTGATTCAGATCACCTTGTGGGAGGTGAGGCAGCTCACCACCCAACAAGGAAGCACATGGGTGCAGCCTTTCTAATCACTGATGTTCATGTTGTAATCCCCGCACTGCACAGCTCCTCCCTCAGACGATGGGCAGCAGCTTTGCCTGCACAAAGATGTCAGGAGTGACTAAGACAAGCAGCACCACAAACGGCTGCCACTTACTTCATGTGTATAATTTTTTTCAATAGTAGGGATTGAATCCAGAATCTCGTGCATGCTAGGCAAGCATTGTACCACTGAGCAGTTCCTCTACAACCCCATCTTGTCTTTTGCTTTTATTTTGATATAGGGTCTTCTAACTTGTCCAGGAGGGCCTCCAACTTGCACTCTTCCCACTCAACCTGCTGTTTAGCAGGGATTACGGGTGTGCATCATTACAGGTAGCTGCTGGCTCATATATGAAAGTTAAACAATTCCTTCGTTGTTTCACTCAGGTCACTTCACTGAGGAGGAGGAAACAGGGAGAAAAGAGGAACAAACTAACTCTCTGCTGATATATATATATATATATATATATATATATATATATTTTCCTATACAAAGCAATCATTTTTTCTGGTACCAGGGATTAAACTCAGGACTCTGCTCTTGCTGGGCAGATGCTTATTCTACTGAGCTATCTCCCCGGCCCCCTGCATTATATATATTTTTAAGCTCTCTAATTTCATTAACAGGACAAAAGATCATGGAAATGTTTCTGAAATTTTATTCCAACTTATTTTATTATTACTAGGTCAGAAAGTTGTTAAGGTACTGCGTGCTTTTAAAGAGTGTAAAGATTTTTATAAGGATCTACTGACTTGCAGACTTTAAAGGAGGCCCAGAGAAGTGGAAGAAAAGGTAGAGAGTTGCTTTGGAAATGCCAAGAACGAGGAGACACGCCTACTCTGTGCCTTACCTTTGAGCCAAACTGCAGCTGCTAACATTGTCAAGGACTCTCTTCCCACTATCAAACTTAACGATGCAAAAGCAAAACACTAACAAAAGCAACACATACAACAGGACAGCAAACCCAACCACCCTGAATCAAATAGATCTCTTTAATGTACTGGCTCTGACCTCTTCTCTTACAAGCACCACCACTGAAAATAAGCTGCAACAAAAGAAGATTGGTTATGCACAGCCATAAGGGACTCCAGGGCTCACTGCGTACATAATTCATGATGCAAGGCAAGCTGCCATTGACATCATTTATTCTTTCAATATTTTAAAGCGGAGAAAGATTAGTAGCTACTATTTATAAAGTCTCTTATTTCTCCATGTCCCTTCCAAATTTAAGAAATGGAGAAACTTTATTCTTCTGTAAATGGCATTGCTTGCAAATGTAAGACTATAAATCTTCTGGCATTCCTTGGTATCCATCCTAGGAGGATGACTACACAACCCTAATCAACCAATTAAGTCAGCAAGCGATATACATCAGTTGTGTTGAGATTAATCTTATCAAACTACTTCTGCTTTCTGTTCCTAATATAAACACCCTAGTTCTCCTCCAACAGTCACTGACACTGGTCTTGAACCATAGGCTGGAATCAGACTCTTGTTCCAGTGGGATACATGAGAAGACTGAAGTGTGCAGGGGTTTCCTAGCAAACCTAAGATCTCAGATCTGAGCCAAAGGCTGGGATCTCTGCCAGGGGAGCCTTGTCACATGCTACTGTGTAGATGACCTCAAGTGGTTCCATTCTTACTCCATTCAAGCCATCTTCAATGCTGTGCCCTGGAAGTTCCTACAAAAGTTAAATGCCACAGTTCATCATTTGGCTTCAATATTTTCCTCATACTCTTGGGGAAAAAAATCACCAGGCACTAGTTTAGCTATACATGGAACTGCCAAGAGTTCTCTTTTTCAGAAAAAAACTTTTTAGCTAATCAGATAGACAGGCTAAACATTACTGACAAAGGATATGCAATGGTAAGCCAGTAGCTGGGCTTCCAGTAATCTCTACAACCTTCATCCTTCCTACCCTATTCCCCACTCTACGCAGTGGTCCTAGCATCTTTCAGAAAGTCACAAGCAATCCTCTTCTGGAGACCTTTTCCCATCCACCCTGCCCACGCATCTGCCTTCAGTGCCCTCCTCAGGCCTCTCCTGCCCCTGAACAGGTTTCCGCTTGGAATTTATAACACAGCTCTGCAGCTGCTAATTCTGTTTCTCTGGACTGTAGCTTCTTGGCATCAGGACCTTGTGTCCTCCAATGTGCCTGCTCTGCCCTGTTCCCTGTCAGTGTAGACTCCTGCTTCTTGTTCACATCCAGTCCTTTGGACTTAGCAAAAACCACTTGCATTTCGCACTCATTACTCCATTTTTTTCAAATGATCACCCAGCTGTGACAGGCGAGAAGCAGTATAGGGTGGTGGCAGAGATGGTAGTTTCTGGGAGACACCTTGGGCTCAGCTACATACTGTGTGACTCTGGCCAAGTCACACAGCCCTCCTGTGCCTCAGTGCTCTTTATCTGTGAACAGGGATAATGGTAATCAGAGCTGATACAATCAAGAACTCACTGTAGTATCCAGTAAAAATCAATCTGGGACTTTGTTATTCATAAAATTCATTTGTGCTTCACAACATCTCAGGAGGTAGTAATAGTAGATGCAAGTGTTCAGGAACTGTTAGGATTATTTCTCTCCATTTACAGATGAAGAAACTGAGGCTCAGGGAGGCTAAGTGGCTTCCCAGCGATCCCGGGCTCCTTACTCCCTAAGCCACCACTTCTGACTTTATCCCAATGTAAAGGATATAAGGCTTGTATCCCAGATGTGGGTTCAGCATAATGCAAGAACGCTGCATGGTGATTCTCTTCCCTAGCTGCAGCTTGAGACAACTGTTCTCTGTCACCTGGCACAGGATACAAAGCAAACAGATTCCTTGCAATGAAGATCATGACGTTCCTTTAGAGAAGTGCACTCATAGACGGAGTAACACGTACCCAGGTTCCAAGCCCTGTGAAAGGCTCGGCAGAGCATGTGCTTCAGCATCCCTAGGAGGCAGGAGAGCATGTGTTCACGAACAAAGCCACTGATACACTACCACATTCCTCAAAAGCAAATACTTGTCTCAACCAGACTCTTTCCTAACAAAGAACAAGGGAGAGCATTCTAATTCCTCATTCTCCCTCCCAGTCTACAGTGCTGATCTCAAGGGAGATTCTCCACAATACATGTGTCCAGAATCACAAATGGCACCAAGAGTCAGGCTAGGAACCGTGGAGCAGAGGCAGCTGGAGCCTCCCAAGTGTGGGCTGCCTGCACCTGGGACACCTGGGGCGGGTGTGTGTGCAGCAGTGTCTCTTCCTGGAAGCACGCATCTGCTCTCTCTGGCTAAGCTAGAGAATGTTAACAGCCCTGCTGTTCAGACACAAGCTCCCTGCTATTTGCCACGCTCTGAATAATGCACTACATTAAACAGACCAGGAAAGTGGCTGGGGGGGGGGGGGCTGCAGGCCGGCGAGCTCAATACAGCAGGGAAGCTGGGCGCAACAACCCGGGAGGGCAAATTCCTGAAATGGCTGAACAAAAAATCAGTGGCTTTTCCTTTTGCCTGCACTTAGAAAAAAAGATGGAAACAATGTAGTAACCAGGCAGAAGCAGACAGCTTGCACGTGTGTCTTTTTTTCCTTGGGGAAGGAAGAAGACACGTAAGGGTTTAGAGGCTTCTTAAGAAAAAAACTGAAAAGAACACCTGCTCCATTCAAGAAAAGCAGTAAAACACCTAAAAGGTGTTTAAAAGTGAGAAGGGGCAGCCAGGCCCAGATACACACAAGTCCTCTGGAGGCAAGTGTGCCAGCAAAGGGGACAATGCACCCCACAGGGGCTTTGCACCCCATTTTTTGTCACTGTACAATGGACACAAAACAGCCTGGCATCAGCAGACCAGTGAGCTCTTTCTGGCATCACAGTGTTCTGAAAAATTCATATTTCTATTTTCAGTTCTTCCTGTGCAATTTATGAATAACAGCCTCCTGAATGCAGACACCCCAGCTATGGCATGAATCAGGAGAATCCCAGCAAAGGTTTTTAAATCACATAATCCAGAGGAAAAAGTGACTCGCCCCTTCCCTCCATTCTGTCTACACTGAGTTGGGCACAGGATGAGGATTTCCCAGTCCAGTCCGGTGAAAGCTCTCCTACTCTAAGAAGCTGAGCAGTAACTTTCTTAGCTTCACATAATCTCTGCCAGCATCTTTGAAACACAAACCAACAATTTCATTGCTTACTCTTTTTCCATGTTAAATATGTTTTAAGAGTGCAGGGATAGACTTCCTCTTTACTCATTACGCACAGAGAAAAAGTGTGGTTAAGTTCAATTTTAAACTCCCACTTGACATGAGGACAAAACAACCAAGGCACATGTCCTGTGCATAACATGCAAAGCCCACACGCTAAAGTACACAATGGTGCCAGGTCCCAGAGGCAAGGCATGGGACAAAATGAAACTGCCACTTCAGCCGCCACAGATTTTGCTAGGCTAGAACAGTTCCTTAGCAGATAGAAACAGTGCCCTGAGTCAGTGAGACTTGGTTTGGCACCAATTAGTTTTCATTGATTTTTTTTTTTTTTTAACACAGAAAAAGCATTATTTTTGCTGCCACTGTCCCATTTTGGTCAGTGGTATTTTTTATTTATAAGCTTTTTTAGGACTTGTAATTATTGCTGTCTAAACACTGCATCACATGATAATGGACAAATTAAGCTGTGAAATCCATAATTATGCTGCCAACAAGGCTATCCCAATATGCATCACAAAGGCCAGCTTAAAATATTGCCCTGTTTAAGAGTCATGTTAAGCTTCCACAATGCTTAAGGCTCTTTTTATGTCATGTCATATTCTGACTCTCAGACTTGCCTTTTTCTAACTGTGCCTCAGAAGTGTTTTGAGCACAAAGGGCTACTAGGCTTGAAAAGAATAAAATTGAGTATTTCTTAAACCTCTGGATGATAAGAAACTTACTTAGCTTGTCACCTATAAAACAATTTGGAAAGGATCAGAGAACTACCAGTACCAGTCTGACTAAACTGAATAGCCACTGCAGTAATATTATGAAATATATAGAATGTAATATACTATATCTCATAATATATACATATGCAGTGTGTTTGTATCTGCTTGAATGGTAGCATCTCTACACACATCATACATTCATATATATATATATATATATATATATATATATATATTTAAGGCCTTTTTTTCTTTTTTGATACAGGACCTCTGTTATCCAGGCTGTCCCTGAACTCACAATACAGTACTCCTGCCTCAACCTCCAGAATAGGTACCCAAAATATTTCTTAAGTGACTAAATACAAGGTGAAAGCAATGAGCATAGCATGATCATTTTCACACTAAAATATGCGTAAACATATCTTCATTTACCCTTAATATCAAAAGAAATACTTTACAAAGGAGGAAAAACGCTCAGAAAAGAATGATAAGAGCTCTTGCTACAGAATTTACATTCACATAAAGATTTTTTTAAAGGTGAGTTGAAGTTATTTATGTGAAGGATAATGATGTTATTTCTTTAGTTACTGCTCTGGAGTTAGAAAAACAAAAATGCTATGCTTTTGAAGCTCAACAAGAAATCTCAAGTGGACCTATCAATTGTATTGAATGAAATATAAAACTTCCAAAGATGGAAAAAAAAATCAAAGCAATCAAAGAGAAGCTAGAAAACATGCTTAAATACACAATAGGGCAGACAAAAGAACATTATCTTTAATATATGAAGAATTAATATAAAGTGATAAAACATTGCAATAATGTTTTAAAAAACCACTAAGATGATGCCCACAGGCTGTATCAGAGACTCAGAAAAGCAGCATAGTTATATAACATACCTACAACAAAACAACCCCCTTCTCCCATCTGAATTCTGAACCACAGTGAGACACTGTTCTCTGTAAACTGTGGGTAAAGAGGAAGTGCAGTGAAAGACCCAGCATCTGAAGCAGCCAGAAGCACGAGCTGTGACCCACTCTCAATGCCACTCGCAGGGAAAGCAACGGAAGCCCACGCTGAGACACTATGGCACTCCCTCCTGCTCACGCAGTGACTCTACTTCACGCTGATGCCCAAAGAAGAGCTTTTACAAAGATATACAACCACCACAAAATAACACCACCAACTGGAAACAACTGAGGGGTCCACACGGTTAAATCAAGGGAACATGGGTAAGTAAAGGAAGGTAAAATTACCTGGGTAGGCCACCAGGCAAACATTTATAATTAGTATATAGGTACTAACACTGTGAAATTATATTTATAACAGCTCGGGAATAGAAAATGTTTTATTGTATAAATAAAACCTTATTTATATAATAATATCATATACTTTTTTTTAAAACCTAAACTTAAGGGGGGGGGAAGAATCCTGAAAGAATAGATCAAAACAATCACTAGGTAGCAGTGATGTTACACATCACAGCTTCTCCACCCTTTGGCTAAGATCCAGGGTAATATGATACCCCTCAGCTAAGAACAATTCTTTTTTCCTCCATCCTCCAAAGCTGTGTATGTTTTGAGGGGAGGCATTTTCAAAAAAGCATAATGTACTTACAAACAGGGATCACTCTGTGCTCTACTCCTGCTATTAAGAAAGAAAAGTTTTATCCACAAGTTTCTCTAATCTTCAAATGTACGTTTTCAGCTCTCATATCTTGACCAATCATGGCAGTCACAGTGGCAGCCAACAGCTATCAAGCTCCTGGCACATGTGGCCATCACTCTGAGCATTCCACCTGAATTAGCTCAACCCTCAGGAACACCCTCCAAGACAAAAACTACCAGGACTCTAGAGTCACACGGATGGCAAGCGGTGGAACAGGGCTTGGAACCCAGGAGAGTACACCACAGAGCCTTCACCTTGAAGCACATATGAGAGTGCTTCAATTTTATTCTATTTATTTTTTATTTTATATATTTGGTACAGGGACTACAGGATCTATAGGGTCTCACTAAGTAGCTCAGACTCATAGTGATTCTCCTGTTTTCAGCCTCCCAAGTGCTGGGATTAGGCCACCATGCTCAGTCTCAATCCAGTCTCAGTGCGCCCTGGAGGTGCACGTCATGCCAGGGATCGAACTCCAGCAGGCACTTTAGTCTGCTGAGCTATCTGGCCAGCCCAATGTTTCAATTTTAGAAAACAACAAAATCCCACATTTCAAGTCCAAAGAAAATATAGACAACACATAAAATTTTTTAAAATGTATTGTAATACAGGGTCTCACTACCCAGATCAGACTCATAGTTTTCAGCCTCCCAAGTGCTGGGATTACAGGTGTGCGACACCTTGCCCAGTCTCAATCCAGTCTCAGCATGCCCCTGGAGTGGAGCCTACACAGCATGCCTGGCATCAAACCCCCATTCCTGCACCTGTCTACTGCTGAGCTATTTGTCTGGCTCTAAAATAAATTTTAAACTATCTGGTACTTCTTAGCATTTCAATTAAAATGTATTTGAATATATCTTGATAAAGTGAGAGCCCAGGGAAGACAAACCCAAAGAATGACAGGATGCAAGATGAAGAAGCCATTGTCTTAGTGTGGTAATTCATGTCTAAACAAATGAAATGCATACAACATGGTATTCCAGTAGTGCAGAGTTAGTAATAAAGGCAGTATTTTCAGTAGGTCTATAGTGTCATAAAAGAAAGCATCAAAACAGTGAAATGCAAATTGCCTAGAGTAAAATGCTAATTGTGTGATACTCACTTTTACCTTTATCGCAGGATCTGTTAGAGTAAGATTTAGAGCTAGGAAAAATCAGTGTTCTCGGATGCTTTCCTAGGGTTTCAGAGGCAGTCTGTAACGCTGACTGCCTGACCATCGGAATAGCTGCTATTCCTCTTCCACCACTGCTCAGGACACAGAAAAAGTAAGCGGTGGGACACTTAGGCACAGACCCACAGACCAGGAGTCCCCCAGCCCAGTAATGATAGAACTTTAAACTCAGCACTTCATCCGAAACCACCCCCCCACCCCAGAGCCCCAGCAGCAGTAAATCCCTTGCTCAGTCTCCACAGACCCCTGCAGGATGACCAAGGAATATGATAGGCCAGTGGTGGCGAACCTACTGCACGTGTGCCACAGCCAGCTGTTTGTATCACTGACAGTTTAGAAAGTGTCACCATTGTCATAGGACACTGCCTCCCAAAATGGTTTGTGGGCCAGCAGGAGTTACTGTCAAACTTTACTGTCCAGCAATGTGATTTTTTTCATTGGGTGGTCTAGGGTCTCACTACTACACAGCTTGGACTTGTAGCAATCTTGGCACCGCATGCAGTACCAGGGATCGAACCTGGGTGTTTGCACTTGCCACTAAGTTATACTTAAATGTTGAAGCCTTTTTCACACTGCAACTTCTAAGTGCTTTTGTGCACAGACATATGTGGGCCCACCCAGTTCTCTGTATTTCCCGTGCCGAGGTAAATGTCATTCTACCTGGAAAACCCTCCACCCCTGGAATCGTCCTGTAATATCTAACTGCAGGGCGGCCTTGCGGAAATCTCTGAGACCTGAGATCTGCTGGCAGTGCTCTGTCCACAGTGACCTCGCCAGCCTCGTGTGGACCAGCCTGTAGGCCCAGCTCTTACTAAGCGGGAGGGGGCTTGAAAGGACAGGATGGAGGCTGTGCCCATCTCACATAGGCAGACAGAGGGCAGGTGCAGAAAGCCAGGCTGAAAATCCAGAACACTCTCACTCTACGGAACTCAATTTCCAGACCTCTACTTCCTTTTCTGCAAATAAAACCTACACCCTTGTGCTGCTGGAAGACTGAATGAAACATCAGAGGAAGCATATCACACTGTCTCTAAACCATGATGAAATTCTACATTGTCACGCATTTTTCACCAAACCTATACACTTGGAAAGACTGATGTGATGATGAACCTGCTGTTTATGGCATGAGACATAAGAATCTTATTAAGACAATAAAATTGATATGTGAAATAATAGTACCTAAAAGAAATAATTTGTTGGCTTTGTATTTTTTTCTTTCCATTACTTTTCCTTTTTCAGTACCTGGAACTGAATCTATGGCCTTCCCACTGAGCGACACCCCAGTCTTTTTGTTTGTTCTGCTGCATGAGGTTGGGGAAGGGGGAGCTGAGACAGGGCCAGGCTAGCCTCTAACTTGTGATGTTCCTGCCTCTGCCTCCTGGGACATTACACTCTTGGGGGAGTAGGAGGGATCAAGGTTTGCTCTACTAACCTAAAACTGACTGCTACTTTACAACAGTACTAAAACAACATTAATAGCATGCGACGCTTCATTTTAGAACAAGGGAGGATCTAAGAATGTTAACTCTTTAATTCTCTCAGCATTCAACAGGTTAATAATAGAAAAGCACCTCAACAAACATGGCTCAACAAACAAATCTTTAAGTAGCTGTCATGTATTTTTACGACAGCATCCGATTTAATATATACTGCCTTTGGAGTCACCAATCCTACTCTTTGATGTCTGAAACGACTGATGATTTTAGTCCCTTCCAAAATAGGAGGCAAATCCATAATTGACTGAGAAAGACCAAGATTCCTGAAAAAGAGACATTTATTTTCCTCAAAAAGGATGATTAATTTCAGAAGTTTGTGGAAAGTCTCATACACATTGCCACTTGTCTTAAGGTCTGCCTGAGATCTCTTGCAAACAAATGACTTGAGCTGCGATCGACGGAAAGGATGGCTTGGGCACTCCTTCCCACCTACTCATCTCTGTCACACACATCTAACGCTGTAGTCAGTTTTTTCAGAATGATCACTATTTTTCTATTTTAAAAAATCGAAAGATCGATTTCTTTCTCTCCAGTAATTTCTCAAATACACAAATATTTTCTCCCTATGTGGTCAGATTCCATACATTGAAGAAACAATAATTACATTAATGAAGATCCCACCTCAACTCCCCATAGCCAAACTTATATTAATTTCGTTCTCCTACAAATCCCAGTTCAGTGTGAACTTGTGCATACAACAGGTGACTGATGACAGAATGAAGGTACTAAGGCACATCTACTTGTCTCACCTGGTAAGTCCTAATTTTGTTCCACTGTCACTCAATTTCCTTACCCTCCTCCAACCCACCCATGGCCTTGCTGAACTTCCCAAGAACTCCATTCAAACTTTACACACACATAAAGGCTCTGAGCAGGACACAGCAACTACATAGGTCTCATCTGTGCTCCTCTTCCAAGCACTCTCTGTGGAATCCCATACTCCCTTGCCCCAATCACACCCACCTCTCAACAGACCAGAGGGCTGAGTCTCCTTTTTGTCTTTCGAGAAGAAGAAGATTCTGACTACAACCACAGGAAAAGAAGCCAATCAATTTCACCTCTCAAGGCCAGCCTAGACATCACTCTCCTTCATAAATTCTGCCTTGGAAGCAAAGCTGTCACTATAGCCTAGCCCTGAAAGAATTCCTGGTATATTTGCCCCTGAAGGAAGCCACTCACCAGCCTGGACAAGCACTTGACTTAAAAATGACAGTTTTGCAACATTGTGAATGTGGTGCAGGCCACAAAGTGGCTTACTTTTTCTTTTCCAGTACTAGTGATTAAACCCAGGGGCCCCCTATCACTGAGCTACATCCCTACCCCTTGTTTTTATTTTATTTTGAAACAGGGCCAGGCCACATTGCACAGTATAGCCTTGAACCTGTGGTTCTCCTGCATTAGCCTCTTGGGTAGCTGGGACTACAGGCATGTACCACCACTCAGAGTTGGGAGTATGCACACCAAAATGGTGGTATCACGGTATGTGAATTTCCTCTCAAGATGAAAAGGAGGAGAAGAGCAACAGCAGCAGCAGTGCCTGACTTGTGAAGCCACCACACTCGAAAAGCAGAATGGCACACAGCCTCCAAAATACAGTTTGGGCTCATTCTAGCTTCACTGTCCTCCTTGCTGTTCTCCCAAGCAATCTTGTGCATAGATCTAAACACAAAGGAAACAGCTGGAACAGCCTGGGAGCCCAGGGCTGTGGATGGAGGGCAGAACGTCCCTTCCAGTGGCAGTGCACCTGCCTCTAAGTGCACAACACCCTGCACATCCACAGCCCAGTAGCCACTGCTGCCCCCATGCTACTCCATGCTGCTTCCTATCACCTCTTGTATATTCACAGCTAAAGGGAAAAACAGAATGTGGCTTATAGCTTTTCACTATTTTATTCTTTAAGAAGCCAAGCCCTAGTCTTTTCAGCTAAGAGATTGTGTTGAGGAAGAAAAAATGAAAAAATGTTTTCAGGCAGTTAGTGCCAAAAATAAAAATAACTCAAAATTTTCCCTTCTCCATGTCCACAAATAAGTCAGCCTTGCTGGCAGCAGTGTCTGGGAACTGTTATCCATGCTGCCAGTGCAGCAAGCAATACACGTGGAGCCGGAGCTCATTACAGCCAGCCACTGTTCCACCCAGTCCTCCCCGTACTCCAAGCAGCAGTCTTCACCCAGGACAGAACTTCTGGAAAAAGACCTCATCTGGAGGAGGGTGAAGTACTGCGACACTGCACTCAAGGTCCCTGCCTGGCTGGCCCCCCTGAATTGCCACCCATCACAGCTTCTGGCCTCTTCTCACCTCAACCATCTCTCACAGAGGCCAGTGTCAAGGGTTGGGACTCGGCAAGAAAGCCAGAGCTCCTAGCCTTGGGAAGAAGTGGGTGCTCACTGCCTCAAGGGAAGGAACCTGGGATGAGGCAGCAGGTGTTCTTAGCAGCCAGTCCTTATGCTCCACCTACCTCAGCATCCTGCGAAGCTCCCCCTTACCCCTTTCTGCAAGATACATATACCGTGAAAAACCATGTGGGAAAGCCAGACACACCTCCCTTAGAATACACTTAAGACAAATAACATCATAAACAACAACAAAACTGTTGCTGAGATGACTTCAGAAACACTAGGATTTGAGTGCTTTCAAAGTAACCAATTTAAACTGAAGTACCTTGCCAGCGCTGTTCCAGGCACCGCCCAAAGCATCCTGTGCCACCAGGTAACACACAGACAGAACTCAGAGGAGGGTGGGTAACTGCAAGATGACACAACCATGCCTTATGCACAAGATGGTCTTCAAAGTCTGTTTGATCAATAACAACTCACAGTCACAAGTGCACTATGCTTTGGGATGCCTGTCAGTCACTCTTGGTGGTGGTGACAGACCAACTTCCTTAACACTAGAGCAGCACTGAAGAATGAACCAGGTTCTCATAGGGGTGCCTGATCCCTCTGCACTGAAGTGAGGGTCTTTAACCCCATAGGGAAGTAAACAGATGGCCATTGCGACAGGCTCTGCAATCAGAAAAGCAGAACCAAGGAGACAAGACAGGGGTCAGCCTGCCCCTCACAGCCCCCATACAGTGTATTTGCTGTGGACATGCGGGTCTAGAGCAGTTCACCATCCCAGGCACAGGAGCTGCATGGGTGCAAGAGACAAGCGGCCTGCCCCTGGTTTGAGTTTTCATAGGATAACAAGCACCCTGGAGAATGTGTGGTCAGGTCCTTAACCCACACAGGCTCCAGCGGGGAGGAGAAACTACAGGAAGCAGATGGAGAAGGTAACCAGCGAGGTCCACTGAACAGCAGCCTTTCTCCACGACCCTTGCTGTGCGCCCCAAGGGGAAAGCCTCTCACCTTCTCCCCAGACACACAGGAAGAGCTGTTTCTGAAACCATTCTCTCTCCCCTCCCTACAAACAGCCCTACAAAGTGCACCCTATAAACTGTCTAGGTATTAAAGGAAGTAAATGAGCAAGAACTGAAATAGGCCAGGTTTACTGAAGAGTAAAAGACACAGGCAGCAGATTGGGACACAGTATGTCCATTAGTAACAAATTTAAAATGCTAGGAAATTCTAGAGCACCAGTGCAGGGAAGGTCTGGAGATTCTATTCTAGAACTTAAAGAAGCAATGTAATACTGTCCTAAAATAATCTGAACACTCCCAAGGCCTTTCCCATCTTTGAATTGCCCTTGACATACTATGTCTTTCTTTTTACTGTATGATTAAGGTTTATTTTATGTGAAACAAAGCCCAAGGGAGCTCAAAGAGTCATAAACACAAAAATAAAAGCCAAAGGGCATCAATATTAATAAAGCTAAACAAAAAAAATAGTAAATAACTTCTGTGAAAGTAAAAACAATGACTAATTCAATCCAAACAACTAGGTCATGCTCAAATGCCAGTAATTCTAAAACTTAGATATAATAAGGCAAGAATTTTGCTTTGCTTCAGTGGTCAAAATGAAGGGGACCCATTCAAGGGCAGTACCAGCAACAGACACAATGAAAAGACTAGAGCAACAAGGACTGGGCGAAAGCAGAACAAGGCCAGACTACCAACACAGCACTACCTGGGAATTCGAAAGAGCAGAGAAATAACAAAGATATTGCTCACAAAGGCCACCCAATCACTCAGCAAACGTCTGACTCTCCCAGAGAATGACAAAAAAGCTTCAGGCATGTGTCTCTGCTTAGAGGAAGCAAGTGAACAATCTAATCAAAGAGATATCATGATGCTCCAAACCAAAGACACAAGAAGTACTCAGGATGAAGTCAGACAGGGACCTCAGGTGTGCCAAAAACTGAAGAGGCTAGAAGAGCAGGAGGTGATAAAGGCATATTACTAAGGGAACAAGAGAAAATAAAGTTCAAACCGTAGAAATAATACAGTCTGCTGATTTGGGCTGTTTTCTTGTCATTCTTAAAGGTGAGCTGGAAGAATGTAGAATGCAGGCTATTTAGAGAAAATTTACATTCCATGTGAGTTGGAGTCACTATAAGACACTCTTCAATTTAACACCATAGCATTCATTCACTTGCTGAAAAAGAATTGCAAAGTATGAGAACCTTGCTGTGGGCCAGTGTCTGGGCCACCAAATCTTAATGGCACCGCCCCACTTCAGGGTACTTGGCTTTGCTGGTTTAAATGTCATAGTGGCAGAACGAAGTGAAATCATAAATATCTCACATGAAGAAACATGCTCTAGAACAAGAACACAGCCATATAATGAACAAGAAAGGAGCAAAAAAGCAAGGGTAGGCTGGCTGTGGACACAGCGCTGGCTCTGCAGTGGTGGCGACGGACTTGCACAGCGACATTCAGGCATCTGCACAGACCTCTGAGTTTTCCAAAGGATTTCCTGTCCCTCGACTTAAAAAAGACAGACAAGTAACTGACAATGTGATCAGATCTTTTCTACCAGAACTTTTAAAACCAACCGGGGCTAAAAGGATTTTCCAAAACATTTCCAAAATCAAAATAAGAAAAGAGCAATCTACCATTAATATTTCCCTCTGCCAACTACATCAATGCAGCTCAGGCCAGAAAATTTAAGACAGGGCCAAAGAAGGCTTTTCCCAGTGAAACATTTTAAAAGATACTAATGCAACTTTATATTTCTTCTATGCAATCTCAAAGGGGATAGTAATTTATTATCTAATGACCCAAGGTTTCCAAAAAAAAAAATTTAAGGTCGAGTTTTATCACCATTATAAAAAAAAAATGGTTATAGTTTATAGAATTTCATACTTTAATGTAAAATTCAATAACTAATTTTATGTCCCTAAATACAAAATGACTTCTTAAAAAGATGAAAACATATCAATATATTCAAAAGTTTCTGTTAAAGTGTTTTAATATCTAAGAATTGAACAAATGGACTTTTAATGGGCAGCTGAACTGAACATCCAACATAATTGTGCCTACATTTTGTTCTACTATAGCTTTTAGTATTTTAGCTCTATGTTATTCATAATTGCAGCCATTACTAATAATTGATAGCTATCACAGAAAATATGAAAGAAAGCATGTTTTCCCCTTGTCTTCATAGTGGAATTAAAAATGTGACATTAAAAAAGTGACAAAATGATCTTTTTTCACTATTTTGAGCCCTTTGCCACTTTGGGGGAAAAAATACAATCTTAAATGGAAAAGATAGCCTCTGGATTATAAATATGACATACATACATTTCTGGTATATTCCTATTCAACACAGTGTGATTTTGCCATTTTTTTATCTCACACATAGAAAAAAAAAATCATCTCTGCCTCAGTCTAGACTGCCAACCAGGTGTGTCTCATTTGAAAGGCAAATAGGCAAAACAATAACCAGAGAATGAATGGGCTTGTTTCTGCATCTCAGTACAAGCTTGTTTGTGGAATTTGCTATGCTACAAATCTAAAACAAAGAGCAAAGGTTAGAAAAAAAATTCCAGACTCATTGTTTACTTCTCAAAGTTTTTGGAATTCCCCTGCAGAGAACTTTACTTGTTTAGTAATCTATGTCTTTCCCTTTGTTGTTAGTACTAGTTTTACTAATGCTTCTTCTCTCGATTAAGAATGGGTTTCAGGTAGCTGCTTCAGTAACGTCTTGGTCACTTTATGCAATTTAGTGATACAACAAAGAAGTGCTTTGCTTCCACGAATAAAATACAATAGCAAATATAAAACAAACCTTAGAGTCCACCAAGTTGAAGACTGCATGTGACTGGATCCCAGACAATCACACAGGATGGTTCAGTTGACTGGTAACCCAATACAGCAGCTTTTTTCAAGCTAAAGAATTAAACTCTGCCTAGATCTAGGGCAACGGAAAGATGTTACCTTTGAAAATATTGGCATCCAATTCCTTCCTGACACTATGAGGAGCTACATTCTTACTGGTACTTAGACCAGGACAAAGATTAGAGTGGTGTGCAGTCTTCCATTTCACTACCCTTCAATGTACCCTGGGGTTAGGAACCCAGGTGTATACTAGCAGTGACACTGTTTTGCATGCTTTGTGCTTGGTACACTTAGAATGCTGTTAAACAGAACAACTCTACAAAAATCACTAATTTAAAGAACTGCAAAGGATGAAGAAAGCTAAAAACCTGTTTGAGACTAATTAAGGAGACCCAAGAAAATCCCAGACAAAGAAGAACGTATGGAGACAATAAAAATATCATTGTTTACAAGAATTTTGGGATAAGATAAACCGATGGAGTACAATTTTTAGGGCAGTCAAACTGTGTATGATTCTACAATAGTGGACAGATGTTACTTCACATGTCTTCACACCCACAGAGCACTGGTTCATGGGTTGGAACACACATACCACTCTGGTTCCAGGTGTAGGTACTGGGGAGGTTATGTATGCATGGGGCTTGGGGACATAACTGGAATATGTCCATACCTCCTATTCAGTCTTGCTCCAAATCTAAAATGACTCTTTTAAAAAGTTGTTTTTTTAAAAATCCCAGACAACTAGTTCTGGAATTCTCCCACTTGCCGATAGTGATTTGTTTTAAACTGAAAAAAGAAGTAAGTCTGTTGGAAACCACTCCACAGAGGACTCCTGTGAGCTTTCGGTCCCTTCGCTCTTACAAACCACAGCCAAAAAGCTCCAACTCTGAATATTTCCCAAGAAACAAACCTTAAGATGTCTATAAACTCCAGACTTGTCAGGAAATACCCAAGGAAACTCCCCCAGAGACTGCAGATCTCTCGTCCATGCCTTAGTGCGCGGGGTGAAACTGCAATCTCAGGGTTTAGTCATGCATTACAGTCTGAGATGTTTGTCTTCACTCATCTGTCATTCACCCAATTACAGAACATTCCTCTCTGGAAATTCTTAAGAAAAATGAGCCATAACTTTGACTTGATTACGCCTTGAATTTAAACCAAAGAACATGAGCTAGACACTTACACTCCAGACTCCTCCCCTCCACCTGTGTCTAATTTATGTCACAGCCAAGGCTGAGCAAGTGACTAATATCACACAAGTCTCAGGTTTTCTGCTCGGCCACCTATGATTTCTTTCCATAATGTGGCTAAACTGAGAAGAAAGAAAAGGAGACAGGATATGTTTTGACTTTGCAAGACCCAATCTTCCCATTAGGAGAAGACAACACTCATCTTTTGCTTGCTCCCCCATCTCTATTTACCTCTAAAAGCTTTCCTGGAGAACCTGTTAGGTTAAGTAAACATCGTGCCAAATGAGAAACAAATGTCTCCAAAACTGCCACTTGAAACACCACAGAAGAAAAGGGCAACAGAGCCCCTCTCCCCTTACCTGGGAAAGCGTGTGGATTGGGCGATCCTCTCTTAAGGCACTTAGAACAGAGGATGTGCACAGTGTAGTGCAGTCCAGGCCATTCCTGAAGCAGGACATTCAGTTCCTCTACCAAGGGGGTGATGGCTTGCCATGCGGTCCATATATTTGGTAATGATGCGTGGCTGGCAATAGACAGGGTATCTGGCTGCAAGACGCCCTTGGCCGGTCTGTAACTCACCACCACAGGAACTTTCCCTCTATATGCAAAGATCTGAAATTTTCCATCTGACCTGTGCACCACATGGCTGTTGATCTGGACACTGTAGCGCGCAAACAACCCAGGTGGAAAGGTAAAGGGGAAACTATATTCAATCTGCAACTGCTCAGCCACAAAAGACTGGCCAGCTAGGTTGGTCCCATTAATCCAGGCCTCTGCATGGGGTACCTCATTCTGCACATAGCATGGAAACTTGTACCAAGCTGTTGAGCCATTCAGTGGCTTGC
This sequence comes from Octodon degus, assembly GCF_000260255.1. Classification (NCBI taxonomy): domain Eukaryota; kingdom Metazoa; phylum Chordata; class Mammalia; order Rodentia; family Octodontidae; genus Octodon; species Octodon degus. The sequence continues at coordinate 1,904,894 of NW_004524629.1, forward strand.
CCTTGGGTTTATTGAGGCAGTAGCAGAGTCCCATCTTCTCTAGCAGCTCCAGCAGCAGTTGCAAGTCCTGTTGGGCCTGGACATGAGGCTTAAGCAGCAACCGAATGATGTGAGCTGGCAGGAGCCCATGCAGCAGAAAGCCCTCCACATAGTGATGCAGCTGGGTGGCCCGGAGCACATCCTGGTTCGGGGCAGGCAGTGCCATAGCAGGGAAGCTTTCCCCCTCAGCCTCACTCTCTCCACTGGTCCCCAGGAGCAGTTTATGCAGCAGCAAGGAAGCATCTCTCTGGAAAAAAACATTGAGGATGTCGATGAGGCGGGTGAGGTTGTGGAAGACGTGCTCCTTGAGGGCTGGGCTGTCCTCAAAGTACAGCAGCTTGCCACTCTCATGCAAATAGGAAAGGGCACTCTGCAGTCGGTCCTCAGTCAGACCAGCCTGCAAGCCCAGACGCGCTGAGTCCCACCAGCTTAGCCAAAGTCGCTGTGCTTGGGGTGGCTGGAAATGAAGCTCTTCCAGCACCTGCCAGGATCGAGGCAGGACTCTATGTAAGTTGGGGAAGATCTCTCGGTGTTCAGCTACTGAGAGCAGCTTGTCCCGAAGACGTTGCAATAGGCGGGGGTCCCAGCAGCTAACAGGCAACACAGGTGAGAGGATCTGCAGCCGGTGGTTAAGCAGGTATTGAAAATGAGCTTTACGCCGCCGAAGGTTCTTGTCAGAAACACCATAGTAGGCTGCATGAGGGCTGGCAGAGCGCAGTTCAAAATCCCGAGCCAGGGCCTCGTCCACCACCTGGGCTAGATGGCTCAGGCCCTCTGCATCGTGCTTCTCCTGTAGGGCAATCTGGCGGTGAATGTCCAGACACTTCTCTTCCAACTCCCGCTCAGCACACAAGTCAGCATGTGTGCCCACAATGCACACCACAGCATGAGGCACCCGCGCCCCCACCCGGTGCAAGAAGGAGCCCACAGTGGTGGGAAAGCAGCACGGTTCATAGGTGGCCAGGTTAACTACCAGCACATACAGGGCACCTGGGGAGAGGAAGAAGGGCTGGATCACTTCATAGCTTTCATCACCAGCTAAGTCATACACGATGAACCGCAGGCCCCTGGAAGCATCTGCAGTCCAGCTGGTCACCTCGATGCCCTTGCTTCCAGGGGGAGGGGAAGGTGGGTAACTCTTCTCCTTGTCACCTCCTCCTTGGCTTCCCCCCACTCTGTCCTCGGTTAGGCAGTGCCTGAGCAAGGTCTTTCCTGAAGCCTTGTGGCCCATGAGCAGCAGTTTGAGGCGGGGCTGAACCGCAGGCTGCGAATGAGCCAGCTCCTTCTGGTAGGCTGCAATGTAGGGGATCCCCTTCATGCAGACCTCGTAGGGGGGCTGGATCAGTGGATTGTCCTTGATCTTCCACAGGCCCACCCGGGAGAGCTGGCCAAAGTTGTCAGGCAGCACAGCGATCTGGTTCCCCTGCAGCACCAGCTCCTCCAGCCCAGTTAGCTCCACAATGGAGTCTGGCAGGTAGCGGATCCGGTTATTATCCAGCCACAGGGTTAGAAGCCGACCCAGCCCGGAGATAAGGGATGGCACCGAGGTGAGCTGGTTTCGACTAAGGTAGAGCTCCTCCAGACCAGCCAGGGGCAGCAGCGCATCAGGGAACTCCTCAAAGAGATTGGAAGAGAGATTAAGCATTTTGAGTCGTTGAAGGAGGCTGAACTGTTCAGGCAGAGCCTGCAGCCCGTTGTTGTCTAGCATGAGGCTCTCCAAACTGGCCAGCTCGCAGAAGCCATTAGGCAGGGTGCCCAGCTCAGCCCCACTCAGCCAGAGAATCTTGAGGGCACGGAGGGCACTGATATCCTCAGGTAGGCCTCGCAGCCGGTTGCTGGACACGTCCAACTCCTCCAGGGCCGGCAGCTGCAGCAGCTGCCGGGGAAAGGCAGTGAGCTGGTTGTGGTCCACGTCGAGGGTGCGCAGGCGGCAGAGGCAGGAGAGGGAGTCGGGCAGGTGGGTCAGCCGATTGAAGCTGACATCCAGCTCCTCCAGGAGGGTCAGGGAGCCCAGCTGGGCAGGCAGACAGGGCAGCTGGTTGTGGCTAAGGTTGAGTTTGCGCAGCTCCCTTAGGGCATTCACAACCTCCGCACCCAGAGCGGTCATCCGATTGTGACTCAGGTCCAGCTCGGTAAGGTGGTGGCCCAGCTCGGCCACCGCAGGGGGCAGCCGGGCGAAGCGGTTCCTGCGCAGGATGAGGACGCGCAGGCTCCCCAGTGCCGACCCTAGCCCGTCTGGCACCTCCTCCAAGCCGTTGTTCCCCAGGTTCAGCACCTCAATGTCTCCGATGTTGGCCGGCAGCACCAGCTGGGGGGCGTCGGGGGACTCCAGGGGGTCGGTTCCGGCCTCGGGGCAGCCCCCAGCTGCGCTGAGGGTCAGCTGGCGCAGGTTGCTCCGCAGCTTCCTGGCGCGCAAGGCGGCATCCCGCCATAGTCTCACCGTCTTCAGGTTGCCACTGTCCTTGCCAGCCATGGCGGGGCCCCAGGCCGACACCTTCACGCTGGCTCCCGCAGCCGCATGCCGCGCCGCACCCCCGCCAGCGCCGGGCTCCCGGGCCCTTAGGCTCCGGCTCCTCCCTGGCCACTTCGCCCCGGTGGCCAACGGCCGAGGGTCCTAGCGCAGCCAGGGCCCGGGCGCCTGCAGCTGGGGGGCGGCGACGACGCGAGCGTCTCTGGGGGGCGCTGAGCGCTGGGCGCAAGTGGAGGCAGCAGCCGGCTCGAAGTGCAGCTCGCATTCTCCGGGCTCCAGGGCCATGGGCGCGCCGGGAAGCAACCGCGGAGGATGCCTGCTCCTCCCCCCACCCCACCCCGCTCCGCCTGCCTGCCTGCGGCGCCTTGATGCCCGGCTCCGGCCCCGCTACCCTCGCAGCCGCGGCCCCGACACCGGCAACGGCGTGGCCTCCGCGAGCTCCGAGAGGAGGGCGGCGCCGGGCTCCGCGGCGGGCATGCTGCGGGCGCAGGGCCCGGCGCAGCCGAGAGGAGGGGGTAGCGACGCCTCCGCGTCTCCGCTTACCCGGACTCCGGCGGGAGCGCGAGCGCCGCGTCCCCGGCGCTGGGAGGGCGCGATCGGGAAACTACAGCGCCGCCCGGCCGAGCGCCCCCACGTGACCGGCGGAGGCGCCGCGTGTTCCCGGCACCGCCCCAGGGGCGGGAGCCCCAGCTTGGAGCCGGGTGCGGAGCTAGGGGTGCCTGCCAGGAGACGCCCGCGGCGTGGAACCAGCCGGGTAGGGAGACCGCCCTCCTGTTGGCGTGCAACTCTGGGGCTCTCCCGGTGGGCTCGAGCTCCTGGCTCTTTGTTGGCCCTGCGTCTCTAAGGATTTGTTTTTCTTCCCCAGCGTGTGAGATCCGCAGGCTTCTTTTACTTATTTATCGCCTCCCCCTTCTGTCTACCTTCCATCCAAACGTTAATGGAGCTGGCAGGACTCAGAAGCCCGGGCTCGTTGCAGAAGCTTATTGCGAGGTAGTGGTTAAACAAAAGAAAGGAGGAAACCGACCAACCACTCGTTCATTTGGTAAATATTTATAGGAGCCCTATTTTGTGCCAGACCAAAGTCCAGGTTTTCAGAGACACCGGGGAAGTCTTTGAAAGGGGACAGTGGCCCCTGCTTGAGGTCCTTGGGATGGGAACCATAGACGGTGTTTTAGCCAAGGTGTCCCATGTATCTTTGCACCAAACACTTGAAACAAATACCGTAGCCATAGTAGTACAGTACCTGTTGCAGTATACTTTCCGGCACAATTCACAAATCTGAGCTCAAGTCACATTCACCTGTACTGGCTCTTAAGTTACATGAGACAGAGAGAGACAGAGAGTGATAAAACCAGAGACAGAGAGAGAGGGAGAGGAGAGAAGAGAAGCGGAGAAGGGAGGGACAGGGAGGGGAGGGGAGAGAACAGAGAGCCTGAGACTGGAGTCCAGCTGAGACACAACCCAAGTCCTTTTTTTATTTTCAGAGACAGGGTCTGACTAAACTGCTGAGTTGCCCAGGCTGGGCTCAGACTTGTAATTCTCTTGCCTCAGCCTCCTAGAGCACTGGGATTATAGGAGTGCACCCCCCCCCCCGGCTAAATTGCTTTATTTATTTCAGTACTGGGGATTGAATCCAGAGCTTCTCACAAGCTAGGCAAGTCCTGTACCACTGACCTACATCCCCAGCCTTAGAGAGTCAGAGACAAGAATCTGCCCTGGTGATGGTTACTAAGACTCGACTTACATTGTGTAACTGGAAGACGCTAACCAGGGCAGCTGGGTCCCAGATCTCTGACACCACAGGTAGAACGTAGATAATTTACCATTAGGATTGATCTATGCCCACTGTAAAGGTCTTCCTGGAAGATAATATTACTTGGGCACCCCAGCCTGCCAGATAATCAGAAGTTTAGAAGAAAAATTTTAAGTCATGGATGCTGATTTTTTTTTTCTCCAGAAAAGGGTCCAAAGATATTAAGTGACTTCCCAATTCACTAGCAAGGTATAAATGGTAGAGCCAGTTCCTAACTCCCCAAATGGAGCAACCCCCTATAGCACATCACTTTCTTGATGTTCTTGAACCAAACTCCCAAGTCCTCCATCCTTCAGTGTCTTTTAGCATGAATTTGAACCACAGCCTGGAGGAGAAAGTTACCAGCTTTTTACTCCATCATAAATGAATAAATTTAGGGCCTAAAGTGGTTCAGATTACACTTAACTAGCATGTGCTTCTCTCTAGAAGTCATCAGAAAATTGGTGCTTCCATTTCAAGTGGTGTTTTGTTGTTTTTTTAAAGTCTGTACTCTGCTTATGTCATTAGGTAATCAGTAATGTGCTTTATCTGCTAAAGAGAACTGGGTAGCATGGAGAACCTGCCAGAGCTGAAGCTTCTTAGCTCTCCCTGGTGTTCATAAACCTGGTAGGAAAGAGTTTGTTCAACAGAAATGATTCTTTCAGATCCCCTTGGCCTGCATAGTGCTGATGCAGTTAGTGTCTCTGTAGATGGCTTGATCTGAAGCCTTGACCAAGAGTTCTTTGAAAGTCAAGTTTTAAAAGAAAGATTAAAAAGAAAGACAAATCAGTGAACTCAGTTGTAAAACTCCAGGAAATGAAGTTGTGTTCAGTGTACCTCTTACACCAAAGCAAGAAGGACTCCTTCCCTGCACACCCACCTTGGCCCTCATCTAGCCATGCTGTGTCCCTGTGGTTTCATCATGATGGGCCAACTTCTCACCCTTCCACCTTAAAAACACACCCAGTATGAAAAGTCTACAATTCTGAGCTCAAATAGCCTCCAGCCTGGATGGGGAGTTTGCATCTAGACTATCAACCAAAGCTCTGTGTGTTAGAGGTTTAGGCCCCAGTATTGTGCCACTGGGGGGTGATAGGACCTTTAAGAGGTGAGGCCTAGTGGGAGATTTTAAGCTATTGTGGGGAGGGGGGCCTTGACAGGCATTGTGAGGACCCTCTTCCTCTTTTTTGCTTTTGCTTATCAGCTGCCCTGAGGCACGCAGCGAGCTCTCCCATGTGCTGTCTACCATGATGTACTAAATAGTGGGGCCAACTGATCAGGGACTCAGAGCCAAAATGAATCATTTCTCTTCATAAGTTGGTTATAGCAGTTTTCTCATAGAGTAACAGAAAACCAATTAACATAAAGAGGAAGGAGCAGTTCTTCATAGTCATCCAAAAGAAGTTGCTAATGAGCACACATCACTGGGCCTGGGTTCTTGACTGTAGCTACGGGCTCACATGTCTCCTTACTACTGCATGGTCAAAATGAGAAGGTGCATGCACATGCCACGTTTGTTAGCATAGCATAGCATATTTACATGTTTGGACATGTGCTACCTGGACCCCCATTGGTACTCTTGCCCTGGGCCCTGGAAATGGTAGGGTTTTTGAAAGAAAGCACCTCAGTTTGGAAAAGGATATTCTATTACTAGAAATATTTACCTTGGATGTTTACGTAATATTATGGATCTAATCTATAAGCTTTTTAAAACCTTTCCAATTTAGCCCTGTTAAATCACGTGTATCCTGCTTTTCTTACTCTAATGCTATTATCATTTGAGCTGCTATCCTATGGTTGCAATAGCATCTCATGAATGCTGCTTTGTCTCAGAGTCCAGACCCTCTGTAAAACACACATGTAGGTGACAAAAAGTGTGTGAAGATGTGGTGTCTTGAGATAGGCCTTAACAGATGAGGCTGGTGGAAGGGTGGTTGCTGGGCGCCCCAGATATTCTATCAGTACCAGTATGGATGCTATAGGACACCTTGCTAAGACTGTCAGCCAGCTATCTGCTTGTCACACTGGACTTTTCTCCATTTTCATGCATTTCTCTTTGAATTTGCTAACACGCTAACTATAGTTTCAGGGCCTTATTTTCTTCCCTGAAAAATGCTTTACACAGGTGCTCTAGGGTGGTCTAGGCTCCTTTCTTAGACCTAAAAATCTGGCCTTCTTCCTATTATGTCATCAGGTTTACTCTGTCTAAATGTCAGCTCATGCTTTTTTCCTTCCTTGACCTTCCACAGTTGAAAATGTTAAATTTCCTTTGGAAACTTTCGCCTTGCTTGACCTGGAGGATATCTAGTATCACTTTATGGTTTAGACTTTCAAAAGGACCCATATAAGACTAACTCTGTTTCCTTCCAGGTGTCAAGTTGGCAGTAGAATAAGTGCTCCCAAATGACCCTCTGTAACTACTAGGCAGACTGCCTAGGATTTGACTAGATATGGACAGCTTCTTATCATAGCACGTAGACACTGTGCTTTTTAAAAATTCTACCTATATTTTAAATTGATAAGTCTAAAAGTCAAACAACTATATTTTTCCACAGAACCTTAATTTTGCCAGTCACAATTTAAGTATTTATTTTAGGGGGACCCTGTGTCCCATTTTGCACAAGACTGGGGGTTTCCCAGGATGAGAAACATTTAGTGCTTAAAACCACAACAATCTTAGGAAACTAGTACACTTAGTTCTCCTAGTCACTTGGACTGTAGAAAGAATCTTTTCCCTTGCTCTCTTTTTCCTCTTGGAATTGAGAAAGTACAAATTCACAGAAATGTAGCATTTTTAAATTGTTTCAGCTGCCATAGATTTTAAGAATAGGCCTGATTTCATTTATTTACCTGCTTTCTGATTTAGAAGAGAAGACATCTGTGGTCTGGAAGTTCTAACTTTGGAAGATGAAAACTACCTGTCTGGTCTTGAAAGGAAATTTGTAGCCTCGATCGTGCAGTGTAAGTGAGACAGGGACTGGGTTACAATGCTTCGTGAGAAATGAAGTTGAACACTCCATGAGTCTAGAGATGTTGAGGATTTGCTGCTTTTATCTAGAAAAAGAGGAGTGCTTTCCACATTTTAGTCTCTTATAATTTTAGATCCATCCAGTATTTTGATTTAAATAAACAACAATGATCTATCCTGTCAGGCAAAAGATAGCTAAGAGAACAGTCTCGTCTCCATGATTTTAATTAGACTGTGCCTTCTTTGGCTTGATTTTATAGAAGTGGAAAGAATCAAAGGAAAAAGAGAAAGAGGACTGGAGAAGGACCTCTGTCTAAAGTGAAGGAGATTAGAAATAAGCCTTAAAAATGGACATCAACATACTCATGTTTAATGTGGCACTATTCACAATAAGGAAAATGTGGGACCAATTCAGATGCCTATTACCAGATGAACAGATAAATAAAATGTAGTATGTGCACACAGTGGATGATTATTCAGTCATAGAAATATGAAAGCCTGTCATTTACAACAAAATTCATGGAATCAGAGAACATTTTAAGTGAAATAAGCCAGATACAGGATGATGAGTACTGTATGTTCCCTCTGATAGGTAGAAGCTAAAAACAGTTGACCTGAATGTAGAATAATGACTACTAGAACTTTAGAAGGAGCTTTTTAAAGGGAAAGAGAGGGTAAATAAAGAGAAGCTAAACTTCAGTGCACACTGTATGCATATGTTGAAAATGTCACACTAAAACTCAATGTGTACAATAAGTACATGAAAGTCAATAATAAAATAATTTTTAAAACTGATGTCAAAGCTGGGCACAGTGGCAAGTACCTGTAATTCCAGCACTCTGGGAGGCTGAGACAGGAGGATGGCAAGTTCAAGTCCAACCTAGGCAACTTAACTTGGCAAGACTCTATCTCAAAATAGAATGGGATAGGGATGTTGCTCAATGCATTAGCCCTAAGTTCAATTCCTAACACTGAAAAGAAAAAAAAAATTTGACATCAAAAAATTTAGCCAAAAGAGTCTCACAAATCTGACTATTATTTAACCAAGCTGGTTTTTTTTTTTGTGTGTGTGAAAGCTTAAAAGACATTTTAAGTGACTTTTTAAGCACACTATATGTTACTGATTTTTTTTTAATCTCTGTAGTTTATTTATCTTTTTGGTTAGGAGGTTGTATAACTCACAGGAGTTGTAAGGCATAGTTGAAAAGGTATTTTTATGTGTTGGGTTTTTGTTGACCGTGGACAGCTGGGGCCAATATATTGGCTATCTTTTTAGTTCATCTATTTTTTTAGTTTTTAGTTTGGCAACCTTATTTGTTGAACACTCAGAAGAGGTTAATGACTTTACAGTGTAGTAGAAGCCATGAGTTTAACTATTAAAAGTTTTATCTGAATATCAAGTACCTTGAAATATAAAGTATAGCCACAGAACAATTATTTTTATCAACCATGGAAGTTTTAGTAGTTCAATTCCTATAGAATACTAACAGGTAGCAGTTACATAGTTTTTATAGAAAAAAGTTGAGATAAAAAGTCATATATAATATTTTAACATGACAGTCATGGTGACATTTTTGTAATACACCTAAATTTTTATTTTGACAGAATAGCTTTTTTTAATCAGTCATCTCTATTTAGTACATAAGAAGCTTTTACCTAATTTGTTATCTTTTAGTGGGATGTTATTGAAATATGTGACATTTTTTAGACTGCTAAAAGTTTATTCATCTCTAAGAATAATGGTGCATATATATCACTTAAATTTTTGTTAAAAATATTATTATTGACTGGTGACCTCATGTCAGCTTGGGATGAACCTCTTATTATAAGTATCTGGAGCACAAGAGAAAGGTAGATGTCTGAATTTGAAAGAAAAAAATCTATTACTATAAGCAATCTTGGTTTTTATTTTGGAAGATCTATATATCTGAAGGCATGAATATAGTCAATATATCATGAGATTAATAACCATTGCTATATCCATATAATAACTTTGTTTCTTAATTTAGTTTCATATCAGAGCATCTTTAAATCAGAAAATCTTGTCTCATTTTAAGAAAATTTAATCTTTTGATAATGGCTAATGCAAACATATTATAATAATACATTTTTAATGACATTTATTGGGGTGTCTCTCAAAAGGGTATGGAGATCACTGGGGCCTCCTATTAATGAACAAGGACTAACAGGTATTGTTTTAGGCAGATGCTTTTTTCTTTATCAGTTTGAGTTCTGTCTAATAACCTATCTCTACCCTAAGGGATTTTTAACTATTTGAACATTTTTTAACTTATGAAACCAAAATATAATAACATATTATTCTGAATAATATAAACTCCTAAATTACAATATATAAACAACAATATGTACTGTATTTATAAAATCAATTTTAACATCATTTTGACCAGCTGGCAACTTTAGTGAAGGCATATCAGACAGACACTTTAAAAATCTAAAAAGAAAAATTTGTTAAGCTTAGCTCAAATACAGTAGCTATTTATAGATTGGACACACAGACAAATAAACAAAATATATAGGACAAATCTGTTTATAAAATCAGAGTGTACTCATATATATTTTTGGCCAAATTAAATTAACAACTCTCTTAGAATTTAAAAAGTTATAATTATAAATAGACTAGCCAGATTTTTTTCTAGGTCAATTAGCAGCGATCTCTTATAAGAAAAATTTGGAAGAAATAAAAAGTAAATTTTTATAAGAATATTGATATCTTCTGTGTTTTTTATGTAACTTTTGGCTTGGTCATCTTTTTATACCCTCTGTTACATATTTAGACCTTTTAATTTTAGTAGCATTTTTGTAAGACTTGATATAATTTAGGTCATTATTATTTATGTGAATTCTTTTTGTTAGCATCCTTGATTATCTTTGTGGGGCTTTCCCTAACCCACTGCTCTTAGGTTGCTATGACTATGCCTAAAAAATTTTGTAAGCTACCAGTGCTGAACCACCTGATATAAGAGTGGATGTGTGTCTAAGGAAGGGTGGATTTCATGTGCTCAGGCTGATGGGACTTATAAAGGGTAAACTGTGGCTGTCTGATCGGCTCTAGAATGACAGTGCAGTGGCCACTGGGCACCACAAGCTAGGGCACGAGCCCATGCTCCCTGCTGTGGTTGACATGACACAAAGCAGTCATTTGGATTCCCACCTCCCTTGTCTGGGCCAGGCTCTAGGCTTAGGGGCTTAACTCCTTAGTTTTTCCTCCTACTGTTGGCTTGTGCAAACAGGCCCTGTTCCTTCCCCCACATGGGTCTGTGAGAAGTGGTATGAGCAGAAAGCAGCAGTTTTGTTGTGGTAAATAACCCTTTAAAAGTCTGCACAAGATCTGCTTTCTCTCTAGTCCCACTCTAAGCTGCTCCTCCACCTTCTCCCAAGCATGTGAATTTATGTTTTCTGTTTTGGTTTTTTTTTAATAGAAACAAATAAACTCAACAAAGTTAGCAAGCTGTGTAGTCATAATAGGCATTTCTCTAACTTTAAAGAAAGATTTAAGCATTTTAGTAAGTAAAAGATGAACTTAAGATCCTCAGTTCCCCTTGTTTTACACCCTGCGATTACTCAGTGCACTCTGTACCTTATTTACATTTTATACTCCCAGAGTGTCTCCACCTCTCAGCTTGCTGAGATGTTTTTTGCTCAGGTCCTACACAGGGCACCAGCTGCCTCAACCAAGCAGCCAGCAGGGTCCCCAGAGGGGGCAATGGGAAATTAAGAAGAAAAAAGACCCATAAGGAAAAGCTGGGACTGGATGGGACCTGGCCTGTCTGATGGAGATAGCACTAACAGTGTCTGAACTTGAGTCTTTATTTGTACATGATGAAAAGAGGAGAAGTGCAGTCAAAGTGCAAGGTTTCAGGATTTTGCTAGAAAGTTGAAAGTGAAAACATTTTCAAAGCTATTTGTGCTATAGTTAACAGGGAAGAATACCAAGGCCATATACCTGTTGATATGCAACTGGACTAGAGGTCAAGTTGTTTACATGGTCTGCCTCTGGCATTCTGTGTCCTGGGGACTGCTTTTGCTCTAGTCTTAAGGAATTTGCCGACCTCCAGCTCAGCCAGGGCTTAACCGCTCCCTATAGATTGGGAAAGGTGGAGGGACTGGTTCTGAGTTCACTGGGAGTATATTAGAGCTGACACCCTGTCATCAGGACAAACTGAACTTTGCTCTCATAAAGGCAAACAATACACTGGGCAATCAAAAGCTCAGCAAACAGCATCCCAAAGGTTTAACATCTATTACTAAATGTTACCAGAAACCAACAGTTCTATGCCAACTTGATTTTAGTTCAAAAGGGTTTAATAGTAGTGTTGAGAAAAATCTATACTTCAATCAGAGGATATTTCAGAATCCATAATTTTGATAAAGGAACTTAAGATAAAAGAAGAAAAACACCAATTTATTTAGTCAAGGTTCAGGACAAACAATTTGATATGTATTGTTTGGGTTAAGCTTTTCCTAAGCAACACTTCTCTTCCCCAACATTTAATAAATTTGCCTTGGACACACTGATCTGAATCCAAGCCAGTTTCTATCAGCAATGGCTAAGAAGCCTGCGGAGTTGTCACCTAACCATAAACAGGAACATAAAAATTTGCTCAAGAGTCTGACTTCCCCAGAGAACAAAAGCAAAATTGTACTATCTGTTGCTTTTCTCTCCCTTGCTCTATAGAAAACAAATTTATCTTGGAATGGTGTTATGTTTTGTGTCTAGTTGTCCCCCCAAAGCCTCATGTAGGTCATGGGGCAGACTCAGCTGGAGGAACAGCAGATGGCCTGAGTGGTGGGGTCAGAGGACCAGGCGGGCCCGAGAGGGTCTCAAACCCTTAAACTGACAGCATGTGCTGCCCCCACCCCACCCCAGGCTGCAGTCTCTCAGAGATGTAGAGAGGGTTATCCTGGACACAGCAGCACCCCAGCCTCTCCTCCAGATCATGTAGTGTGGGGGCAGTGTCTTGAAACCTCCAGTAACTGTGAGCTAAATAAACCTTTCCTTCCCTCATTTTGAGTGTCCAGTATTTGTCTCAGCAACGAGAGAAGAGTAACTAATACAAATGGGCAGTATTAAATTTACTATCAGATCCTTTTGTGTTTTCAGGCAAGTGGGAACACAGAGACTCCCCACAGAGGAAAATTAACTGCAATGTATTTTTAGCATCTGTTGAAAGTATTTTCAGCTGAACATATTCTACAGGAACCAGTTTGTTTCAGTGAAGTGAAAAGGATTTGCCATAGTGCCACCTAGAATTCTAGAAATTTCCTTAGAGTTAGATAACTACGTGCCCACCTGAACCCCTCCACTGCCCACCATTCTCAGTCCCGATCCTGGAGTAAAGGAAAGAAAATAAACTCAGTAAGAGATAAATAGAAAACCTCTGTGAAATAGTTTTGAGAAATGAAGCTAACTAGTGCACTTGGCCCTGGGAAATGAAGCGCATCCAGGAGGAGAGGGGAGACAATAGGTTGCTGAGCGGGGACTGCACTCTGCATTGTCCATAGAGCTGAACGTCAGCTATGGACAGGGACCACATCATGGTGGGGCTTTATGAGAGGTGTTCCTGCGGTCTGTGTGTGGAGAAGGGCAAGGCCTCCCTCTCCGCAGATCTAGCCACACTCCATGGTGCTAGGAGGGAGGCCCAGGTGGTGTTAGCTTCCACCCGCACTCTCCAGTGGTGGTGTGTGTGGTGCATGAGCTCTGTATTTTCGATAAGGAAGTTTTAGTGACCATTCCGAAATGTAATAAGATTTGATTCATGACAAACGGTTCTGCTATTTGAAGAGCTTTGAAAAATATTTCCCATTTTAAGAAGCACATTCATTTAACTCCTAGCTTTTAAATAAGTAATTTTTATTAGCATAAAGTTGCGTCAGTCAGCTTTCTGTTACTGTGACAAAATACCTCAAATATTCCCTCATTAAGAGAAGAAGTTTATTTTGGCTCATAGTTTTTTGGGGTTCATTTGTTTTTGAGACAAGGTCTCACTATATAGTTCAGGCTGTAACCCAGGCTGACTTTGAACTCTCAGACTGGCAGTGATCCTCTTGCCTCAGCCTCCCAAGGGCTAGGATTACAGGTGTGCACCATCATGGGCAGCATCATAGATTTACCAAAAGATAAGAAAGTCCAAGTTTTCATTTATGATCCTCCTGACACTCCTACTCTTGTAACAAAGAGTTTCTGTTGCTGTTTTTATAAAACAAAACTAAAAATCCTAATTCCTTATCCACATCTCACTCTATCTTATGAAATGGCAATCTCCCTTGAAATAATGCCATGTTTATGTGTTGGACTATGGTATGTCATAATATAAGCATCATGGTTATGATTAATCTACAAATGTGTTAATAATATTTATGGGGGCTAGGGAGATAGCTTGGTGGTCTAAGCACCTGCCTGGAAAGCACAAGGATCCAAGTTCGATCCCTGAAACTGTATGCTGTACCACCTTGGAACACAGGCATGCTGCACTGGCACCTGGAACTGGGGAGTGGTGGCGCATACCTGTAATCCTAGAGCTGGGGAGGCTGAGACAGGAGGATCACTATGAGCCCAAGCTGTGTAGTGAGACCCTGTAGCAAATAAATAAATACTATTTTTTAAAATTTTACAAAAATAATATTTATGGAAGGTCCATGTCTAAGGTGTCTGAATAGAAAATAACTTGAGAAGATACCTTTGTTCTCTACATCAAGCTATAAAAAAGCACATTTGTCTACTTTTGATTCAGATAGTTTTCAGAAGCTGTGGTCCCTGGTAAGTTTAAAGGAAACTATTTCAAAATTCTCACAGCAGATTTGTTGGCAGTCTCGACAAAGTAGCTAGCAGACACCCCAATTTGGATCCTTTGTTCTCAAACTACAGTGGTGCTCAGGTATGGAGGAACAATTTGAGGAAAACCTTCCCTTCCTCTGTAGGGGTTTGTTCTGATACAAAATATTAAATTTATTTTTCCTTAGATTGGTTTAGTTTAATAAGGTTTTTAAACAGATTTAAAATGATATGCAAACTGAATCCAAATAGACTCCACATGAACTGGAAAAATGATAGGGGAGTTGAGCTCATAGCCTGCGTTTGTCGTAATCACCACCCCCGCTGTGGGCCATTGCTGCGCTGGAGGCCGAATTGCATTTAACTAGCACCAAACTTGCAGGTGTCCTTTCCAATTTTAGGGCTCATTTTCTTGCAGGTAAAAGTTTTTAAAATGAATCATTTTCATTTATTTATGAGTCCCATTACACAGAACCCAGAACACTAATTCCAGTAGAGACCATAAAACATACTTTTAGAAACATGTGTGGTGTGACATAGAACCCCTTGGCATCCATGTAAATTCATCGATCTCATGCCTGCTCATGGCTTACCAGCAAGCAGGCTTTCGTCCTCTGTTACCCCACACCCTGCCATCAGTTTATTAGACCTGCTAAAGGCACTTGATTGGAACTAGGCAGAAGTCCCTCTCCTAGATATTTGGGTGTGGGATTGGGGAAAAGAAAGGCAAATTTTCTCTGGGTCTAGATAGTAAATTTGAAGCCAAAAGCAGCCAACTCCACACTGTAAAAGACATTTTAAAGCAAAGCAAAGCCAGTCCAGCAAAAAAGACAATCAGTAAACTAGCTCACCAAGAAAGAAAAAGGCAACTGGAAAATATCAGATACATGGGACAGAGCATATTTTTTGACTTTCCAGCATTTTGGTTTTTAATTGGTATTCTTGAGTCCTAGCTACATTTCTTTCCTTGAAGACTTAAAACAAATCCCCTAATTTTTCTACGGTGCCCTTGAATTGCCTTTTCTCCTTTGAAGCTAAAAGAAACTTAATGCAAAGAAAATTTTCTCTGAAGTGAGTTTGTAAATTACAGTCCATCAGAGAAAATGGCTATGTCAAAGCTGATGGGGAGAGAAGTGTATCATCCCTCAACTTAGAAGCAGTGGGCCGGCACTTACTCAATTTTTTCAGCAGTAAGTAGAGAAACTTTAGACCAAGGCTCTGTTACCAAAAGAGGCAGAGGAAAAGAGTTCATATACAGTCTGTGCAAGAAGCCTTTCTGAGCATCCCCAGCCATCTAACTCTGCTGAAATTCAGTCTAAATACCATCTAAAAGGACAAGCAATCATTGTTTCTGGTAGCAATCAGATTCTATGTTGAACAATTTTTGAATCTCAAATTGGAATATTTGTTTAGAAAATGTATAATCTTGATATCTGGAATGGTAATATTTGAGGAAAACCAGGGGAGTTAAGGACTTTGCCTGTAAAAATTTCAATTTTAACTCAAGTATACTGTATGTGCCACCGTCAAGGTAGAGAAAATATTTTCAATACCTATGACATAGAATTTATATTCAAAATATATGGGCCAGCCAAATAGCTCAGTGGATTAAAGTGCCTGCAAGCAGGCACTGCTCCCAGGGCACACTGAGATGGCAATTAAGACTGGGAGTGGTGGCAATTGCCTGTAATCCCAGTTTCTGGGAGGCTGTAAACAGGCAGATTACTATGAGTCAGATCTAGTAGTGAGACCCAGAACACCCTATAGACCCTTCCTTAAAATACAAAAAAAAAAAAAGAAAAGAAAAAGAAAAAAAAAAAAAGAAAAGAAAGAAAGAAAAGAAAAAAGAAAAAAATAGACTTCTACCAGTGTACAAAAAATGAGTATTATAATAGAAAAATAGATAAAACCATTTTCTTTAAAAAAAAATGGAAATAGCTAATAAATTCATAAAAAAGAGATTAAACTCAAAAGTAATCAAAGGAATGCGAATTAAAATAGGATACTTGATCCATTTTTTATTATGATAAGGAAATACCCAAGGCTGGGTATGTTACAAAGAGCAGTGCTGCACTTAGCTCACACTTCTGGAGAGCCAGGTGCACAGTGTGGACCTCAGATCCCCTCCAAGTGCAGATAAGGGAAGGGCCTGATAGTGGATGGTATCATGACAGAGGTGCGCATGTGTGAGTGTGCTCACCAGAGGCCGAAAACCAGGGCAGCAGGGCTTGGTCAGCCTTATTCCCATCCAACAGCCCGCTCATGGGAACTCGGTCAGGGTCCCACAAGGGCTCACCTCTCCCTTGGCAACACTGCCACAGGCGTAGTGGCCTCCCAAAACCCTCCTCTGAGAGCCCACCACCTCTTAGCATTGCCCCCAGTGAGAGCTTGAAAGTTCAGAGGACACATGTGAACCACATCAGGTAATGATGGTGCTGTCTGCCCTGTCTAGCTAAAGGTAGTGAAAAGAACAGTTTTACCTCCATGAGTTTAATTAGGCCACGCCTTTCATGGTCAGCTTTACAGAAGCAGAAAAAAATCAGAGGATAAATAGAAGGAAGAAAAGAAAGTGACATTCCTCTACAAGATTTTAAATTTATTCTAAGAAGAATATTAAAAATAAACCTTAAAAATTGACATTAACATACACATTTTTATTGTGACACTTTTTATAATAACCAAAATATGAAGCTAATTTAGGTGCCTATCAATAGAGGAATAGATAAATAAAATGTGGTAAGTATATGCAATGGATAATCATTCAGCCATAAAAAAGAATGAAGGTCTATCATACACTAAATTGGATAGAACAGGAGGATTTTATGTTAAGTGAAATAAGCAGATATCATATTTAATCTACCTAGCTGGCATAGATTTTTAAACATCAAGTAATAGTAGGAGAGTAGAGAAAGGGGGCACTTTCAGGTAGTACAGGTAGAAATGTAAATTAATACAACCTTATGTAGAGCATTTAGTAAGACAGTATGAACCACAACATTTTCCTGGGGACTGTTCTGAGGAAATAAAAATGGGAGCAAAGGTGTACACAAAAGGATACTGAATAGAGAATTGAAAACACTCTAGATTCACAACAGTAGTGGTAGATAAAGGTCACCATGAATATGTAACTGAATTCATGTAGCCACTCACTTTTGTTTTTTAGAGTCTGGAGAGGTAGCTAAGCAGTGGAGTGTGTGCTTAGCACACACCAGGCCTGGCTCAATCCCCAGCACCAATTGAAGACAATGATTTCCAACAGAAGTTAATAACTTTTAAAGAAAATCTGTGTTGTTAAATTTGTTGCCAATATCAAGATACAATTCCTTATATAAAGCAAAGGTTCTTTAAAAAAAGCAACCTATCTTATGTATACACATAATCATATGTAGATACATACATAATTACATATATATTGAATATATAATGTACATTCATTTAAAAAATAGCCCTGAAATATATTGTACATTAAACTGTCACTTTTTCTTGCTAAGAGTTACCAGATTTCTCCTCTTCTTCTATTTCTTCTTCTTCTTCTTCTTCTTCTTCTTCTTCTTCTTCTTCTTCTTCTTCTTCTTCTTCTTCTTTC
>NW_004524629.1:1922641-1924489 GCF_000260255.1 Octodon degus
TTTTTTTCAGAACCGGGGATTGAACTCAGGCCCTTGAGCTTGCCAGGAAAGTGCTTATTGCACTGAGCCATCTCCCTAGCCTCTTCATTTTGTATTTTCCAAATTTTCTTTTCTTTCTTGTTCTATTTTGTTTTCTTTTGTTCTTTGAGAGATAGTGAGATAGGTCTTCACTCTGCCGTTCAGACTGAACTCACTACGTAGTTCAGGTGGCCTTGAACTCTGCGTAGCCCAGGCTGACCCCACACTCAGAATGACCCTCCAGCTTCAGCCGCCCAAGAGCTCGGATTGCAGGCGTGCACCACTGCACCTGTCCCAGATTTTCTGTAATGGTGTCTTCATCATCATAATAAATTATATCTCAAAAGAAATGCATGCAAAAAGATTATTTTACTTAAGGAATCACAAAACACTTCTTACATTAAATACTATATTTCTATATTTCAGTTTATATTTCCTTTCACAAGGAAATTTCCATCTTTCCTGGAATCATTCTAAACTTCCTCCTTAGCCTTAAAACAGCCCTTATCCAACATGTGCAGTTTCTCCAAGTTAATTGCATGAGACTCATAAAATTGGGTATTTTAAATACACTTCAACAATGTCAGGAATCTGGTTGCTTAGTATTATAATACAAACCATTTCCAGAACTTTAGCTTCTAGCTGAAAAAAAAGAAGAAAAAGAAGAAGCAGAAGCAGATGAAGTTCTGCAAATGCTGTGTTTGCCTAGCTTTTGTCCTGCCAGGCTCTTCTGTGCCACCCATGCTTGTAAGAGGCTGTATTTCTCCACTGCTTCTTCCTTATTCTGCAGAGCTGTTCATGAAGAAGTAGGCAAATGCATGTGGGGTCAAAGTTAAGATAACTAAAAAAAATATAGAGCCCAGTGGAGAATTTGGTGTGAGCAAAAGCCTTCTGGGCTTGTGACTGATACCATATTCCATTCTGTATTCACCCAGCCTTTAAACAGAGGACCAAGCTCAAGAGTTTATACAACTTAGTACAGATATAGTAGCAGAAGATCTTACATGTGACAATGCAGGGAGCTATCAGTGACAGGGCAGCACTCGCATTTAGACCAACATGGCCTCTCACATTAATCTGCTTAAGTTGATAGGTTCTAAACCAGGCAGTAGTAAAACTGGATTTCTATCTAGAGTAAACTCACTGGGTCTGTGGGCAAGATGCCCAGCACCATGATGCTTGGTTCTATGTAACGTAACAGGAAGGGGCTAAACTATAGCAGTTTCTTTTTCAATCAATTAATTTTTTAACAATGGACACAAAATGTATGTATTATCACATGCAACATGGTGCTTTGAAATGTACACTGTGGAATGGTTAAAACTAACTGATTAATAGGTATGTTGTCACACATTATATTTGTTGTGAAAACACTCAGCATCAACTTTTTCCAGAATTTTTTAAGAATGCTAGAAATATATGGCCACTAACTTAGAGTAGATCTCTTGAGCTGGATGTTGCTAACTATAAATATGTGTCCTTTGACAAGCATCTCCTGACATCAGATTCTGAAAGACAATAGGTATCAGTGGGTCCACGAACAGATGAAGTTATGTACAGAATCATTCACATTTTTCAAAAGAAAGGATCTATACTTTTTATCATGTTCTCAATTTATGAACTTAAGAGAGACTGTGGCCCACTGAATTTGTGGTTGACCTTTAAATTTCATTTAACATCAGTATTTCTGTGATTCCTCATTAATGCATATTTTAAATAACACTTTTAATTGATTACAGAAATTATTTTATGCCATGTTAAAGTTTAGGCAGACTTCAAATTGGTCTGCCAATACAGGCTCTAATATAGAGTGAAAAATTTTTTTTTCAA
>NW_004524629.1:1924589-1939724 GCF_000260255.1 Octodon degus
CAGTTATGTGAGGCTAACAGTTTCCTAGCTTTTTCACCAAATTTGAATATTTTTAAATTAATATATGCCAAGGATGACTATATACAATGTTAACACTCTATCATTCTGATATTGACTTTAATATAATACTTTCAAAGAGTAGTTGGCAAGAAGGAGAAAAAAGTCAAAAACTGTAATTTCAAAACCCTCAACTCCATCATTGATGGGTTTTAACGTTTGTGAATGTGTAACTATGACAGTGTAGATGATAGACACTATAGATGATAGTGTAGCTGTGACGAATTCAGAATCCTCAGATTCCCACTCCCATCTTGATACCAATTATGCACAGCAGTCTTTCTGGCATTCACCGATTCTTTCAAGGGACCACGTTAGCAATGACTTTATCATCATGCAAACACAGAACAGCTTGCTGTTTTAGAAGTCGATTTCATATGTATTGGGAAATTCTGTCTGGGAACACTCTCTGGCAGCCAGGAACACAGAATCCATGTGCCGGGCCACACCCTTCTTTTCTGATGATCAATATCTCTGATGAGCAACATCATCCTGTCCTGGGTGCTCTGCAAAGATGTGCAATAGAGCTACATCACCCACAGAACAAAAGCAGAGTGCAGCCTGCAACTGTGGTGAGCAGTTTGTATTTTTAAAGTGGTTAATCTAAGACTGTTAGAACTCCAGTAAGCATCTCACAAATGTTAAATTCAGTCATTTCATCCTGAGATGCCTGAGATTCACCTCTGACTCTTTCAAAAGTATGTTATCACATATTTTTAAGTGCAGCTGTGCCCCCAAAGGCTCAGCACATTTGCAAATACATATGGAAATCAAACAAGTTAAAAAGAAGTATGAGACAATGAGATAGACACAATGTGATATACTCAATGGAAACCAGCCCTAAAAAGGAAGGCAGTTCTGAAACTTGCTATGACATGGGTGCACCCTGAAACTCATATGCTAAGTGAGATGAGCCAGTCATGAAAAACAAATACTTGTGTGATTCCATGTACATGAGGTACCTGGAGCAGTCAGAGTCACCCAGATAGAAGTGAGGGTGGTGGCTGCAGCACTACTGAGAGAGGTGGGTCAGATGAAGAGTTGATATTCAGTGGATACTGAGTTTCAGTTTGACAGAGGAAAATGGTCTAGAGATGGAGGGGGGTGATGGTCTCACAACAGTGTGACTGGACTTAATTCCACTGAAATGAGGATGCACAAATAACTAAAATGATAAATTTTGTGTTATATATATTAAAAAGGAACCTACTGACTTGTAAAGGAAGAGGAAGAGGAGGAAAAAGGAGCATGAGGAACAAAAGAGGAGCACAAGGAGGAAGAAGAAAGAAAAGAATCATGAGACAATGAAGAAAATTTGAACACTAGATATGCAGTGAAATAAAGGAAGCATTTCTAAAAGCTCTCACGTAGTGGTACATAATGAACAATTTACAGCATAAGTGATGTTTGTCTTCCTTTAGAGAATTCTTCTAAGGAGTAACAAGGGAAGGGTAAATGAGCTAATGTTTGCCATGAATGGATTAGATGTAAAAAGAAAAAAACAAAAATAGTCTTGAGAAAATGACACCTCAAAGTCATATAACTGTAGCTTGCATTCTCATAACTTATTTAGAAGTGTTTGCTGTTCTCAAATTTAAAAGCCTCCAATGAGAAATTGGTTCTTAGTGCCAGCAGGCGACATAGTGCTGTAAATGCTCTTTCAAGCATGCGTTGCTCAATCTGTAGCATGAAGTCCACAGTCAGTTTCTGTCTCAACAGAAATACATGGTCTATTGACTTACCAGCTAGTAGTTGCATTAGTGTTCATCTATCACTTAGTTTAAAAATGGATTACATCACCCTCAATCTATTGCAAATGTAGGAAGATATTTTTGTGTAGCACAAAGATTTTCTCAGAGTCCAATTTTACTTTTGATTCTTCAAAAATTATGAGATGCTATGACCTCAAAATTCAATCTGACTAGAAGGATCAGACATTTATATTTTTATCTGAAGTTCACTTTTAATGCGGACAGTGGTTCTGAACTTTGACTTGATTTTGGAACTTTCTGGAAAGTTTACAAATAGTGATTTCTAGATCCTACCCTGGAAAGGCTAATTTATTTGATCTAGGTTGTAGGATGCTTTTAAAGTACAACCAAAATACAGTTCTTTTGTACGTAAATCTTATATTCTGTAACTTTGTTAAATTCACTTACGTAGTTTTTCAGTGCATTTTGTTGGATTTTTTTTTTTTTTTTTTTACAAAACTAATCACATCATTTAAAAATAAAGACAGATTGTGAGGGCACAGGTGGAGCACTTAGCTAGCATACACAAGGACCTGGGTTTGGTCCCTAGTCCACAGAAATAAATTAAAATAACAATGACAGATAGATAGATAGATAGATAGATAGATTGTAACCAAGATGAAAGTCATCATAAAAGAGTCAAAAGTCATGGGTTTTTCAACATAAATCCTGGGATTGAAGTCCAAGGAGGAGGCAAAACAAAGGACAACAATTTAAGAGATTCTAGATTTCCTGTAATTATAGATACTTTAAACTATTTTAATATTGTCATTAATAATCTAGGATTCCTTTCCTGGGATTATTTCTCAGAAGTGCCTAGTTTTCAAGTGCTAAGTTTACATAAAATCGGGCTAAGATGAAAAGAGTATCAAGGCGACAGTATTATAGATAGCTCAATGAGATAGAAATATTCTGAGCAATCAAACAGGCCTAAGTCTTTAAGGGAGTCAGCACAGAAGATGAGAACACATTACAACTGTGGATGGAAGTGCACCTAGTGAAGACCAGTCCTCAAGATAAAGAAGAAATGACCAGGCCTGTGTGCCTCAGGAAGGGGTAAGATAATTGGCATCACCTGGGCCCTTAGCCAATAAAGTCTAAATAGGCATCAGTCACCCTGGTGGGTGACCAGGACTCCTCTGATTGATCCTTTCCTAAAAATGTCCTTGTTTTTTGCATGTACACTTGTTACTTGACCTGCTCCCCCAGTGGATCAATATTACCTAAGCAACTACACTTGTCATCTTGTTGATTGATCATAGTGTTGACCCACATTGTATCCACTTTGTGATTTTGCTATAAAACTTCCTTTGAGAAGTGGGCTTCTTGGCAAACCACTTGCAGGTCATCTTCTGTCCTTGAGGAGCTGTCATTCAATAAAGTTTTTTACTCTTAATCTCCATTATTCCTTAAAATTCATTCCTTGATTTTGGGGAACACAAACTCGGAGAATCTGACAACAAGCTCGTTGGAAATAACATTATTTCCCCTATAGCAACAGTGCCTGAGATAAAATGTGTGAAATACTCCTTAAAGTGCTGCAAGCAAAATATGAAGGTTAGTAATTAAAACTTTGAATTGATACCTGAGCCATATAGAACAAAAATGGTTATTTGTGGGCTGGGGAGATGACTCAGTAGAATAAGCGCTTCCCTGGCAAGCGCAAGGGTCTGAGTTCAATCTCTGGTTCTGATTTAAAAAAAAAAAATGGTTATTTTTATGGCATAAACTACCTCAATAATTGTGTGTGTGTGTGTGTGTGTGGGTGTGGGTGTGGGTGTGGGTGTGTGTGTGGTGTTAGGGATTGATCCAGAGCTCATTATTTCCTTCTTTTTTCTCTTTTCTTGTCTTTTTGAAACAGGGTTTAACTATGTAGTTCAGGCTGGCCTGGAGCTTACTTTGTAGCCCAGGCTGGTCTTGAACTCAAAAAATCCTCCTATGTCAGTCTCTCCCAAGTTTAAGGTTTACAGGTGTGGACCACCACACCCAGCAAGGACTTTTTCAATGCCACATCCTAGACTTGTTGTTTTGAATTTATTTTGAGAAAAGCCCTCACTAAGTTGTTAAGTTACCAAAACTGGACTCAAAATTGCTATCTCCCTCCCTCTGCCTTCCAAAGTGCCATGATTCTAGGCATGTGCCAACATCCTGGGCTTCAAAAACAATTCTTAGTAAAAAGTAAAGAGGTCTGCTTTTATTTTGGAGCTGATATGATTCCAACATCAATCACTTTCACTGGCTGGAAAATGAGTGTGGTTTTTCATGACTCAAAATTCTCCCCATTCTAATACTCATAGTTTAACACAGCCTTGTGGACCAGGCTGGTTATTCATTTATTTAATGTAGATCTGTCTCTATGAAGTCACACCACGTATGGTTTTGTTTTCTATTAAATTCTCATACCTAGTATGTATTTGGTTTGCTTAACTGTGAACGGCAACAAATGTAACATAGAAAATTAGATGCAAATGAAAGAAGAAGGAGTTATTGAAAAAGAAATGTGATTTTTAATAAACAAGAAAAAGCACACGAGCCGGGGAGATGGCTCAGTAGAATAAGCGCTTGCCTGGCAAGCGTGAGGGCCTGAGTTCAATCCCCCATTCCAAAAAAAAAAAAAAAAAATCCTGTCACTGGGTTTTTGGGGCTAGAGAGATGGCTCAGTGGAATAAGTGCTTCCCTGGCAAGTGCAAGGGCCTGAGTTCAATCCCCGGTTCCATAAGAAAGAAAGAAAGAAAGAAAGAAAGAAAGAAAGAAAGAAAGAAAGAAAGAAAGAAAGAAAGAAAGAAAGAAAGAAAGACCACACGAATTTAGCTCTGTGAGCACCAAGACTAGAAGTTGTCACCCTCAGGAATGCAGCCTTGACCCCTTGCTGGAGCTTCTAGAATCCTCCCTCCCTCACTGGCTGTCATCGGGGTCCTTGTCACTTCATTACCCATAAGTCTTCTCCCCTCCTTCCCCCACTCTGCCCCAGGCTGCAGGCTTCCATCTGGTATAGCTCTCACAAGCAACCAGCCTGGTGGTGTCATTCAACACCCTTGCTTGGACACTCCTTTAATGCCTCTTGTTTAGTCTGGCTCTTTGGGTGTTGCCCATAAAAAGTGCTTGAGTTTGTAGTCACCACTGGAACAGGCTGTGTGACTAATGGTCAGCTCCCTGCATCTCTGTTGTCTTTGGTGAAGTGAGTCAGTTTCAGCTTTGGCTGGTGCTCACATGTCTCTCCCTGCTCTCCGATGTCTGAGTCTATACTGTGTTTGCACCAGACTTCAGATTTTTTATAAAGCTTATTTTCTTTTTTCCTGAAAACTGATCTATGACTAAAGAAATCTGAGAAATTTTCAGCAGTGTTAGCCCACTATGCAGAACTCCCCAAAACCATTTGTCTTCTGCTATTGGGCACTTGTACATTTGGATCAAATATTTATAATGTGCTAGGTACTTGTCATATAGCATTCTTTTTAAAATAAAGGTGGACTGGGAAGATAGCTCAGTGGTCTAAGCACCTGCCTGGCAAGCGCAAGGACCCAGGTTCCATCCCCTGTACTGTATGCTGTGCTGGCCATGGAACCCCAGGCATGCCATGCTAGCCATGGAAACCAGGTATGGTGGTGCACACCTATAATCCCAGTGCTGGGGAGGCTATATCAGGAAGATTACTATGAGTTCAAGCTGTGCAGCAAGACTCTGTCCCAAAAATAAATAAATAAATAAATAAATAAATAAATAAATAAATAAATTTATGGACAGGTGTAGTGGTGCTCACCTGTAATCCCAGCACTCGGGAGGCAGAAGCAAGAGATTCACTGCAAGGTGGAGGCCAGCCTGGGCTACACAGTGAATTTAAGGACAGCCTGAACTGCAGAAAGACCCTGTTCAAAAAAACAAAAAGTTTATTTTAGAGAAGTTTTAGATTTACATAAAAATCTATGTAGTCAGTACAGAGTTTCCCATATAACCCATATCCATCCGGTTTCCTGTACTTTTACCATCTTATATCTATATGGTGCTTGTTACAATTAGTATAAGGACATAATGATATATCAATATTAATACATTTCAGTTAACATCAATACTTGATTCATATTCTTCTAGTTTTTATATATATATTTTTTTCTCTCCCAGGACCCCATGCTAGATATGGCATTACATTTAGTCATCTTATCTTCCTGTGCTCCTTATGACTGACAGATTCTTAGACATTCTTTCACTTTGATGAACCTGATAGCTTCAAAGATTCCTGGGCAGAATTCTGTACAAGGTCCCTAGTTGGACATCCTAGCTACTGTTTTTCTCATTAGACTGGAGCTAAGCATTCCTGGAAGGAAGCTGACAGAGGTGGAATCCCTTTGTATCACACCAAACTAAGCATGCATAGCATCAGCATGACTCAGCACCGGTGATATTATCGCAGGTGGCACTGGTCAGGTTTCTGTACTATCAAGTTACCCTCCCTCCCCGCTTCTGTACTTGTTGGAAGGAAGTGATTACGCCACATATCCCTAAGGGGCAGGAAGCTATGACACACCTCCTCCGGGAAGGATATTACCATAAATGATTTGAAATCCTTGTGTAGACATTTACTTGTATCTATATGGACTTGAGGATATTATGTTTATACTTTAGGTTATTTTCTTGCTCATAGTTTTCTAGTTGTGGCCACTTGGAGCATTTCCACTTGACTCCTTTTAGAGTAATCTTTTTTGGCAGAACTGGGGATTGAATTTAGGCCCTTGTGCTTTGCCAGGCAAGTGCTTACTCTACTGAGCCATTTCCCTGGCCCCTCCTTTTGACATCTGTGTGTGTGTGTGTGTGTGTGTGTGTGTATGTGTGTGTGTGTAATGGGACATGGGGGGAGTACTTTCTCAATTTCCGACTGTACAAGATGTGCCAGCTTTTTCTTGTGTATTTCTTGCTCAAATCCTAAAATCAGTCATTTCTTCAACGATCTTTAGTTCCTTTCATTGGAGAATGGTGTCAGAAATCAAGATCTGGGTATTAATGCTGTTGGGGTATCTTTGAGTGGCAGCTAAACAAGGAATGTAGGAGCAGACAATAATGCATGCACTTATGCATTCCCACAGACACTTCTATATGTGGCTTGTGTGTACTTATTACACTAGACATGTGTTCAGAGGGATGTCGTCAACTCTATCCATCGCCACGCAGATCATCCTAGCTTTCTTCCCAGAAAGATACCTGGCTCCCACTATCCACCATCTATTTATGGAACTGTTTGATTGCAGTACACATTTGCTTAATTATTAAATTTCAGTATCTGGATTGTTGTTAACCCATGGGAGTAATCTGGAGTCAGCAAAGAGGAAGGACAAATAAGACAGTGCTCTCCACCTGGGTATAATGGAGTGGCAGTTCAGAGAATAGAAAAATACAGAGATTTGCCTTAGAGTTTTAGAGTTTAAGTTCAATTTTTGTGAAAAGATACTTTATTTTACCACTAAAACTGCACCCTCTTATTTTTTTTTTCTTTTGTTCGTTTTTTTGTTTTGTTTTGTTTTTTGGTGGTGCTGGGATAGGACTCTACCACCGAGCCATGTCCCAAACCCTGAAACTGAAGCCTCTTGCTGCAACATTTCTTTCCTTCCCTTCCCCATGCATTCAGCCATCACTGTCCCTATCCAAAAGGGGGCCACAGTGGGCTCATCAGTTGCTCAGGAGTTGCAAGGCAGAAGGGTACAACGAGGAAATGGTGGCGACTGGCTGAACCAGCAGCAAAGGGGCACTGATTGACCTAAGATATTTGCACAAAAAGAAGAGGGAGAGGAAGAGGGACACCAAAAGCACTGAAAATCTAGCTTAGTGTGAAGGCCTTTGATTCAGTCTCCACTATCCCTAGCACCCCAAAAAGTGAATCCTTGTGTCTGCAAATCTATAAATCATTTAGGAGATGGAGGAATCCTGGGATGGAATTCAGAACATGGTTAAACATTTGCTGTGTAGCGTGTAAGGCAACCTTGCTGAAGAAGGTAGAGAGAAAAGATGCCAGCTCTCTTCTCTGCAAATGAGTGGGGTCTGTCAGACATAACACTATGAGGCAGAAGACACCGGCCACAACAATATGCTCCAGTTCTAAGTGGAATATAAAACTTCCAGAAAGGGTCTCTAAAACAAGGTATGTCCTCTCTGTAGCTTCTTTCCCTTGGGGAGGAACATGCATCTTGAATGTCCCTGGGCTGTAAGGCAGAGGTTGAGACCAAGGTGGAACAAGAAAATGGAGGATGTCTACACAAAGTGTCATACCACAGCGCCACATGCACACATTTATAGCTGAGCAGTTTGTCATAGCTAAATCTTGGAATCACTCCAAATGCCCATCAACTGATGAGTGGATAAAGAAGATGTGTTCTGGTTGGTTTTTTGTTTGTTTGTTTGTTTGGTTTTGGGTTTTTTTCTTTCTTTTCTACATGCAATGGGTACTACTCAGCTATAAAGAAGGATAAACTTGAACCACTTCTATGTAAATAGATGCACCTTGAGACGATAACATGAAGTGAAATAAATCAGGCACACTTGTGTAAATGTAACATTGTTTCTTTGGTGTGAGAAAGTGAAAGTGGAAATAAGGACCAAAATGTGTAATAAGTATTATGAAACAGGAAGAAAATGTGTAAATGGGAGAAGGAGCTAGGAAGAGAGGAGGGAAAGAAGGAAGAGTAAGGGGAAAAAATGTAATAGAAGGAAGAATAAAAACAAAGCTTTTGTAAATAATGAGGGGAAGAGGTGTTAAATGGGAAGAAAATAGGAAAAAAGAAGAACCAAGATACGCCATGTATAGGTACAAATTCCCAGTACGAGTGTGATAACTATGTGTACCTAACATGTACCCATAAAATTAATTTTTGGTTCCAGATACAGACCTCAAGACCACTCTCCTGTGACTGACTGGCCACACCCAGAAGCATGACTTACTGATCTAGCAGGCAGACCCCAAGCTATCAGATTGATCATGAAGCTTAATTGTCATATTCGCATTGTTATTGTCACAAAAGAGTAAAAAGAGTATTTTAAATGAACCAGACAACAATACCAATTTAAGTTTTGATTCCTTTATATCAAAATTACTCACTGAGTTTTGGGAGAAATGCCAAGAAGTATAACTTGTATAAATGTAAAGTAACAGAAGTTGCTTTGACATGAGAATATGTTTTGGGTCTAAAATATTTAAAATATTAAAAAGCAATCACTTATAGTTTGTTTTCAATTAAATAATTATCATAAATAAATCCTAGTATCTCCATTCTTCTCTACCTTTCTCTCTTGCCCTGCCCTCGTCCTCAAATTTTGGTATTACCCTGGACTTAGGAGTTACTATTTATAGAAAGAGCAAAAAAGGAAAACAGCAGTTAATAGTTGCTAGGTATCCATTTCAAAGTGGTTACTTAGCAACAGTCCCAGGTCACAGTTCAGAACTTTACGTGAGCTACATACTCACTCTGCTGAACATCCTACTTGTGTGGTTTTCAAATAAGAACTGCCTTTGGGAGGACTATGAACTGACATTCAACTCACCATGTTTCATTTGTTTTATCTCACCCTCTGCCAAGGTGAATGTGCTTGCTGCATTTATAAAAACAACAGCAAAAATCCGGTCAAGTTGTCAACTAAAATCTGACAGTGTTTGGAACGGCGACAAAAATACTCTTTGGCTTGAGATATAGTTTGGGGGTAGAGTGCTCGCCTGGCATACACAAGGACCCAGATGCAATTGCCAGAATCACAAAACAGACAGACAGAGAGAGAGAGAGAGAGAGAGAGAGAGAGAGAGAGAGAGAGAGAGTTCTTAGACAGCAGATGATGGCAATTTTAAAAACCTGAACTATACTTTTAAGTAAGGATTAACAGTTTATTTAAACTCACAAAATAAATTGGAAGAGATTAAGTTTGTGCTAAATAAAATAATTTTCACAAGAGTAAAACATTTTTCTAAAAGCTCTCACTCTATTCCAGCTTCCTAAATCTTCATCTCATTATATTCAGTTCTAGGAAACTATGGCAAATAATATTTATAAAAGGAGGAATAAAGTATCTGTGGTGGTGGCACTTTATATTTATAGTCTGTCATTAAGCCAGACCTTTATTTCCATGGTGTTAGGCCTCTTTCCTTCTTTGCATTCACCTCTTGTGTTTCAGAAACAAGGGGAATGTATGATATTTGAAAACAGCAGAGCTCTGCGTTAACACGGAGATGTACCATCCTGCCTTAGCTGCTGCTGCTGCAGTGTGAAGTTGCTGGGACCAGAACGAGCATCTGCCAGTGCAGAAAGCTTGGATCCTAGGAAGGATGCTGAGGTTCAAAGAGAGCAGAGAAAGCCAGATAGTGGGGGTGACAGATTCAGTCCACTGATTAAATCTTCAGCCTCAGTATCTTCATTGAAAAGTTGAGTCAAACATATCCAGCACATAGTCTTATGATTCCTTTTTAATTTTATTTTTTTAACTTTTGATATTTGTATTGTTGTTGATTTTTTTCAATTTTTTTTTTTTTTTTTTGAGACAGGGTCTCTGCCTATAGTTCAGACTGACCTCAAACACTATGTAGCTCATGACTTGAACCCAGGTGATCCTCCTGCCTTAGCTTCCTTAGTGCTGGGATTACAGGTGTGGGCCACCATACCTGTCCTCACTCTGATTCTAAAGGGCACAAAGGTCATTCTGATGAGATAAGTAATCTTCTGAGCACAAATTACTTAGAAGAATCCTTTCCAAGTGTTGTGTCACTGCTGTTGTACAGAGCATGTGTGTTTGTGTGTGTGTGTGCGTGCGTGTGCGTGCATGTGTGTGTATGTGTTTTGCAGGTGAGTAGGAGGAGAGAAAGATTCCTACCCTTCACACATCAATAGTAAAAGTATGTTGAAGAAACATGCTCATGTTTGGGCAAACAGGAATCAGGGTATCCCGACCTCAGGGTCCTGTGGACACTGCCCGGAATCCTGAAAAGTCCGTTCTGTGCTGCTGAGATAACATCCTCCTCAGCAGCATGAGAGGAAGCTGAGGGGGCAGTGCAGGCATCCTCAGTGCCCCAACAGGGTTAGCACAGTGCTAGGCAGGGTGTGACTGGTACTGAGCACTAAACTAACCCCTGATTGCCACCTCAGCCCTGGCAGAAATAACCAGCAGTCATCTAGGGAAAAGGGAAAAGGAAAACCAAACCCAAGCAATTTAACCTATTCAAGCTTGACTTTAAAAAGTAAACCATAGAACTGACGTGCAGCTCCACAGTAGGGTGCTTGTCTAGCATAGACAAGGCTCTGTGTGTGATCCCCAGCAGCATAAAGGGAGCAAGTGAACAAATAAACAACGTCTAATACACGAACTGTTTCTAAGGCATTATTATTCTGGCCATCGTCTGCTTACATATTTCTTCAAGATTTCTCTGGAATGGCTATTAAATCTAAGGCCCAGACTGGAGGTGATCTACAAAGTGCATGGTGAGACCCATGAGAGCCAATGCCAGTGTCTCTGACTCTTTCTGTCCCTCCACAGCCTCCTTCCCCTCTGGCCTCCAGCCCAGGCCTGGGTGCCGTCCAGCTGTCTGAGGGCCTCTGGCTCAGCAAACTGCTCACCTCGTGGGTACCTCTCTACGGCCACACTTTCATTTCTCCTAAAGCCTCTCTGGTGGGTTTATTCAGACCCTGCCTGTATTCTTTTTTTTTTCTCCATATAGCCATGCTGTCCGTGGAAAGCCCCTGGCTATGAGCTTTCAAGTATTCTACCTGTCCCTGGCTCTTCATCTAGGAGGCATTTGATCCTGCTTATTGCTCTCGTAAACTCTTACACATGTCATTCTTTGAGTCTCAGCTAATATTATTCCAGAATTTATTACTTCCTCCTCAGAAATAGGTCTTCACTCCAGACAGCTGTATACCCATAGCACACTCTGATTATCGGGGGCCTAAACATTTCATTTTGATGTTTGTATTTTAGGCTTTCAGAATCTTCTTAATACATGCAGAATGAATAAAAAGAAGTGTATTGTAATAATGCCATCTTGAATTCCTATTTAGTACATGAAGGAAGAAGTATGTGATAAAGCAAGATGAGATATGGGAGCTGATCTTAACTACATTTGTACTTCAATTTGCTTTATGGAAACTCATCATGAAACAAAGTGAAATGAGGCCAGATAATCTCCACAGTCGCTTTCAGTTTCAAAGATCTTATCTAAAAGGAAAGTCTCTATAGCAACCATGGAATCATTTAGGTTAAAAAATGGCTCTTCTCAAAATTTACTGCTTGTTAGGAATGTTAAACCTCACTGATTCACCTGGTATGAGTTACTCTAAGTAGAACTTGCTGGGGACAGTGAGCCCTGGAGAAGTGTGCTTTGAATGAGACACCTTTTCTCCTGGCACCCAGGCTTCTGCTGTAGTGCTAGTCTGTGTTCCTGGACTGGAATCCACATTGGCCTGAATTCCTGGCCCAGGCAAATGTAGTCTCCACAGTTCTAAGAGTCTGGGAAACTTAGAGGTGCCTCTCTTTTCTCACCCATAAAAGGGTGATGATAAGAGTAAATCTCTCAGAAGAGAAGGCTAATGTCTAGCATCTCCTAGGGTGGATCTGGGGCTCCTCAGATTTGACAGGCACACATGTGGATTTGTCAGTTATTTTTCTATCCTGGAGATGGGGTGGGGGCGAGATGGTCATAGCATACAGGCCTTAGCAAGAACCAAATCAGATGGAGCACACTGTGGAGGCCTGACCTGCTGGGTGATATGGTATTGCAAGGCTTTCATCGCAGTCTTGAGCCATGGCTTGCCTAGGGTATACTGGTGGTTTAGATTCTGTAGTCCACAGCTTCTTCCCATGGAGGGAGGATCCTTGCCCTTCCCTGTGAACTGAGTGAAGGATGCCTACTACCCTCTACAGAGCTGTAGTGCACACTGGAACTTTGCACTGTGAGTAACAAATGAAGTGCAAGATCATGGATCGTCTGTAAATGATCGATGTCTTTACCTTGCCTTTGGAAGCAAGGCCCACAACGAACTTTGTTCTCGAACTCTCAAAGAGGTTCAAGAACCCAACCCTGAGCCACATCTCATACAAACATAGCTTTGGGACAGGATCTCAAAGAAGGGCCTGGAGAGTCTTCCCTAAATCAAGGGCCCAGGGTCATCCTGGTGTGCTTTCAGCCCTTGCTACTTCCTCGACAGATTGGGCATCACTTGAGAAATGCAGACTCCGATGCCCGGCCCTAGACATGCTGAATATGCTTTTCTTTCTTTTTTTTTTTTTTTTCTAAACACAGAATCTTCTCATATAGTCTAAACTAGCCTAGAATTCACTGTGTAGCCCAGTCTAGTCTCAGACTGGATTCTCCTACCTCAGCCTTCTCAGTCCTGGGATTACAGGCATATGCCACCAATACCGAATTTGAATCTGCTATTTGCTTTTTAAATAAATTGTAGTAAAATGCATATAACAGAAAATCTACCATTGCAGCTATTTGTAAATGTACAGTTCACTAGTATCATTTCATTCACATCATTGTATAACTCATTTTCAAAACTCTTCGCATTTTGCAAAATTGAAAATTGATGCCATTTAAACAACTCCCTATTCTCTCTTCCCCAGTCTCTAGCCAGCACCAAGAATCTGCATTCTGACAAGATCCCCATGTAGTTCTTATGTCTACAGGATGAAAATCAAAAATAATAAAATCAAGAGCCTTGAGCGAGTGTGGGGAGGCAGCCAGGTCTTTTCCAAAGGGCAAGGTAAGGGGTGAAGCATGGGAAACGAGTCAGCAGAATTGTGGCAAAGCTCTTTGGGTAATTCTGACAAGTGCTCAAGTTTGCGGACAGCCACCTACAAACTTGAGAGACACCTTCATGAACAAGACCATGTCCAAACAGCTAACTTTTAAATTTCAATCAGCTCTAAGACTGTTCACTCCACATTTATTTATCCTTTTTTAGGTAGGTTCACAACAATTTTCCTAGCTCCGTGGTCATCATGATTTCAACTTCACCATTGTAATCATGCTTCGTTATTACAGTTAGAAACTGAGGAAGCTTGCTGGCCATGGAAGCACATAGCTGTAATTGTAGCATTCAGGAGACTGAGTCAGGAGGATCGTGAGTTCATGCCTAGCCTGGGGTATATAAGTTCAAGTCTGGCTTGGACTGTATATTTAGATCCTATCTCAAAACAAAATAAGAAACACAAAAGCAAAACAAGGAGAAACCTAAAGAAAGAAAAAAGGAAGTAAAGGAGAAGAGCAGAGAAGAAAAGGGAAAGTGGCCTCGTGGGGACGTAGCTTTGCTTTCCTTTTCCGCATTCCTGATACTCTAGAGTGCATTAGTCAGAGCATTCCCATGCACCATGATGGCAGCACAGAACGATGGTGGGAAGAACAGTAAGATGGTAGAGCTGAAAGAGGTGTGGGGGGGGGGTGAAAGAGGTTGGTAATAAATGGAGGATTCTGCAGCAAGGTGGGCATGAGAGGGAAAGAGTGATGGTAGAGGAGGCCATGGGGCCATTCCATTTTATATTCTCTCAGTGACATTGGCATGGCTCTGGGAACTCCAACAGAGGAGTAAAGCTGTGTTTGTGAAAATAAATAGCTATCTTATTAGAAGCCTCAACACTTTAGATGCAAACAATTCTAATGCTTTAGAGGCAAGCCCCTTCCACCTTGCCTGTCATTATTTCCTACTGTAGCATTCTGTCCACTTTATCAACCACACTTACTGCAACAACAATTGTCATGCTCATTGTCTGCCTCCAGTGGATAAAATAATAGCAGTGGCTGTAAAAAAGCCAGGTCAACAGGCTTTGCTCACGTCTTCCTCACATACAGACCCTTGAAAAATATTTAAATGAAACAAATATAGTATCCAGTGAACTGATGTGCTGATCAACCCTGCTGGGCATCAGACTGCTTCCACTTTGCAGCCTGGAACCACCTGTGTTAGTCATTTCCTGTAACTAAAACAAGACACCCTTAGTCAACTCATAAGCAGAAAGGTTAGCTGAGCATGGTGGTGCATACCTGTAACCCCAACACTGTAAGAGGTTAAAGCAGGAGGATCACAAGTTCAAGCCCAGCAAGGGCAATTTAATGACCCAATGATTCTCACAAAAAAAGGCTGGGGATAGTTCAATCAAAACAGCCCTGGCTTTTGTTCCTGGGAGTATAAAATAAATATAAGAAGGAGGAAGAGCAGAAGCAGGAGGAGGAGCAGAAATGGGAGGAGGAGGAGAAATGGGAGGATGAGGAGAGGGAGAATGAGAGAGAGAGAGAGACAGAGAGAGAGACAGAGAGAGAGAGAGAGAGAGAGAGAGAGAGAGAGAGAGAGAGAGACAGAGACAGAGA
>NW_004524629.1:1939824-1944068 GCF_000260255.1 Octodon degus
AGAGACAGAGACAGAGATTTATTGATTGATTGATTGTTGTTGGCTCACAGCTTTGGAGGTCCCAGTCCCTGCTGCTTTGGGCCCATGGTGAGGTAGCACATCATGGTTGGAGCACATGATAGAGCCAAATCTCAACTCTCTTGACCAGAGAGAAGAGTGAGGAGGGGCACCACAGGGGTACCCTGCCAATGCTGAAGGACTACCCAGGAAGCACTGTCTGTACAGCTTTCCACCACCTCTCAGCAACACCACCCTGCAGACTGGTTCATTAAAACATGAAACTTGGGGGCCCTCCAATATCTGAGCCAATGTGTCCACTGAGAGCAACACAGAAGGGGCAGAACCAGCTAAACTGCTGGGATCCTGAGAATTGTAGGGGTGGCGGGAGCTGGGATATGTGTAGAGTTGCAGAGTCCCAAGGCAGGCACTTCGCTGGGTGAAACTGGACTTGTTAAATGACAGTGTGACAGTGTCTTCAGTAGTGAAGTCTGAATATAAACATGAGCTCATCCGGAAACTCCCAACTGGTGAGGCTTGCATTGCAATTGCATTAATACATCTCCCTGGGGAAGAATTCTACAGTAAAAGGAGCAGATTTTGGAACAGAGGTGCATTCAACTTCAGCTCCCTCTGCTGGATGGTTTTTCAACCAAGGGAAATCACCTGTCAGAGCTTCCACTTCTCCATCTAAAAATGGGGTAGCAAAAAAAAAAACAAAAACAAAAACAAAAATGGGGTAGCAATATTTACCTCATATATTATTCAAAGCACTTAGTAAAATGCCTAAACCATAACAGCACTTAATACACTTGCACTATCTTATAAACTGTGGATTTCCTCACCCTTTCTTTTTAAAATCTTTTCTCCCTTTAGCTGCAGTTTCACTCTTCCTTTCTCATCAATAGAACTTCATGTCACCATTTCTAGCATGTACTACCTATAACATATGACTGGAAAAATGTCATACTACCTCATGGATTTTCCTCTGACATTACATTGACGGCTCTTGTATTAAAAGCTGAAGGATTTATTTCACTTGCTTCCCAGCACTAATGGAAAGGCCTTTTGCGACAGGAACCTTGTCTTTTGTTTCTTTCTGTTCCATAGCACTGAATTCTGTAGTGTGACACATGAAAGCAGCATGAACTTTTCTGATCTCAATTAAGTGCAGTATTCAGGAGTGATGCATTTTTCTGGACCCTCCAAACAAACTATCTCGAATGCTACCCAACTAGGCATTACTGAGGTCACAAATCTAATTAATTTCTGAAGATGTACCATGCTGTGCGAGGTAGGTTTTACTTTTTAAATAAAATATTTCTTTGCCTTACCTTTCACAGAAGTGAAAGTACATGAAAAAGACACAGTATCTTTAAATCAACATATTTTTATTTTTAAAAATTTTTATTTATTTGATACAGGATCTCCCTACATAGCTGGAACTCATAGTGATCCTCCTACCTCAGCCTCCTCAGAGCTGGGATTACAAGTGTGCACCACCATGCCCGGTTTCAGGGTCTGCACAGTGCACCCCAGGTTCCAAGAACTGAGCTCAGGACCTTGCGCTTGCCAAGCAGGCGCTTAGACCTCTAAGCTACCTCCCCAGCCCTATACACTTTTAATTTTGTTAGCACGGTTATAGGCAATAAAAATTTATTTTCCTTATCTAATCTCCCACTTTCTTTAGTGAAAAAAAATCCCCAATTTTCAATTAGCACACTGCAGCCCATGTAAAATATGACTGCTCCTGAGCTGACTTGATATGATAATACTGCGATGTAAGGGTAAGTCCTACTACAAAGTGTTTCTGGGATAGTTCCTTATTAAGAATTATGCTTTTCAGCCTTATGTTGCCACCCTGGAGTATGGATTAGATGGCCAGAGCAACATTCACCTCCTTGATTCATGAGTGCAGGGCCCAAACCCTAGGAAGTACAGCATCTGTGGCCCAAGACTGACTCTTTAGTGAATTTGAGGTGCCTTGCCTCTCCAACTGCAAACTGCCTATTTGCAGAATCTTTTGAGAAAGAAAAAGTAGCTAACTGTTAATGTAGCTGATTGGAATTTGAGTTGATACAAGTTATAGTTAAACTATACTTTATTCAGATTCAACTCGTATGAGTAAAGTTAATTACAGGTAGCTAATGCTCTGAGTCCATGATGACAAATAGTTAATAGTCTACTGATTGTTCTGAAATGCTGGCTATATGTAGTATTTAATTTGAAATGAAACATAAAGAAAAATAGTAAGGCATTTAAACAAGGTGGTTGATTCATACAGGCAATTTTAAAGAACACTAAGTAGTCCTAAGTTCTCTGGGCACTAACAATTATACTTTAAGAAAAATATGAAAAAAAAGAAAAATATGCACAGAAAAGAACCATAATCTAGTTAAAGAAAAAGTACTGCCTTTGCTTTTATGGTTGTTACTAGCTATTTTTGTCTTAAATTTTAGGTAGATTTTAGTTGCATTTGTTGCGCTAGACAATTTTTTATTCTAGTAAGAAATAAATCCTGTACCCTACAAACATGTATATGTTAACATGTAGTTTTTCCTTTTTATTCAAACATAAGCAGAATGGAAAGAAGACAGAGACAGCTTAAGGATGAAGGAAATTAAACCAAATGAAGTGGGAGGTCAGAAAAATGATAGCAGAAAGCATCCTTCAGGTTGGCTGGGACCCAGAGGTGGTGGATCTACCATTTCAATAATGAATTTCTGTGTATGAAGTCCTTGCATGATCATAGAGATAAATATGAAAACCCAGGGAAGTTTGGCAGGGGTTATTTGTAGCGAGAGGGAGGGCTACAGATGAATATTAAGGTGATTTTTAAATTATTTATTCATTTATTTATCTTTTGTCTTTTTTTTTTTTTCTTTTGTCTTTTTGAGACAAGGTTTTATTATGCACTTCGGGTAGACCTGGAACTCACTTTGAAGCCGAGGCTGGTCTGAACTTGCAGTGATCCTCCTGCCTCAGTCTTCCAAGTGTGGCGATTACAAACATGCCAGCACACCCGGCAGCATGATTTTTTTTAATGAATAATAAAGTATGAAGTGTCCACATTCCAACTTCTTATACTACCAAGCTTGGCTACAATATTTGTCATGTACATAAATGCCACAGAATGATTCGAGTTATATATGTGACATCAGGATATGATTCAGGTTTCATACCTAACACAGTGTTTTGGACACTTTTTGAAAAATGCAAAATTAAATTCAAAGACTTAATTGCATAGAGTCCTATGCAAGCAAAAGCTCTCAAGCCTTAAACTTTAGTTCTACCAAATATCTTTCTGATCATTATTTATACTTCAAAAATAATCAAAAGAGGTATCATCAAATATAACCTGTTCTGTTAGCTTTTCCCCCCTTAACTATATATCTTGGGTACCTTTTTCTATCAGTAAGTCCTGCTTTTTTTTTTTTTTTTTTAATGTATTTGGTTGTTACAGGGCCTTACTATGCAGCTCAGATTAATAGTGTTCCTCCTGTTTTTCCAGCCTCCCTAGAGCTGGGATTGCAGGGGTACACCACTCTTTGGCCGGCTCAGCTCACCCTGGGGGCAGGGCTGGCCAGCACAGCATATGGTGCTGGGGATCAAAAAATGGTCCCTGTGCTTGCCTACACTTGCCTAAGCAGGCACTTTTGCTATCTCACCAGCCCAATCTTGCTCATCTTTTAAAAGAAATTTATGTTGTTCCATGTTCTTTACATACCTATTGAATATGTCCATGATTCCCACAGTTTGGCCCTCTTACTGGAGGATGCACTATATAGCATGGAGGCTGCAGCATGATAAACCTGAATAAATAGTCTGTTGAATTGGTGTATTGTTAAAAACTGGGCTGCTTCCAGGTCTGACAGGGATAAAAGATATTATCTCTCCTTCCCCCTTCCCTGGCCTGGAGAGAGAAGAGGAGAAAACAAAGCACACTATTCTGTTCCCACCCCTGTCTCCTGTGCCTCTCCTGTTTATCATCTCTCCCACATGCCCTGAGATGTCATCATCCAGCCTGGCTGTTTCAGATGGGTGGGAAACATCACTGAACAGGTTTGGTCAGAAAGCAGAATGGTGGTTTGGGAATATGTTCTACACTTCAAAACACATTTCACTTTACATGACAAGTTTGCTAAACATTTTTTTCCCCAACAATGACAGCAAAGTCCTATACATAAAACTAGACCATAATAGCATTTTGCAGGTATTGGGTACATTTAGCTATTCTGATCCTAATA
>NW_004524629.1:1944168-1947827 GCF_000260255.1 Octodon degus
ATATATAAATTTCACAAAATCAAAGAGTATAGGACTGTAGAGATAAAGTTACTTTATATTTTCTGGTGATAGAATAGATTGATGGATTAAAAGGTAGGTTTTCACTTGTGAAAAGAGATAAAATCTAGCAAAAATAAATTAAAAGTAGTAGTGGAAGAAACAGTACCTTCAACATCAATTATCCTACTAGGATTAGAGTTTGTGATTGATTCTTGGGTCATAATAAGCCTATGGCTGTACCACTGATGGTACCTCCAGCCCGTTTTGGCATTTTGAATAAGGAAATCTGTACACTCACTTCCCAGAATAAATCTCTGGATCACTCATGGAAGACTTGCATACGAACCTACCAGCTTCTCTCACTTTCATCTTCTGTAACCTTCTGATCTAGACGGGGTCCACACTGCTCCTCCGTGGACTCAGCCATGTTGCCAGGAGCAGGGGCACCTAAGAGGGCAGGGGCAGGTGTGCAACACCAGGCCAGGTGACTGCCGTTGCTTTGTGATTTCTCAGCTTGGACTCCAACTCACTAGGGGCATGGCTCTGCCTTGGTTTGATGTGCCCAAGTGACTGCTAATGAGATTCAGCATACACTACTCCAAAATATTTTAAACTGAAAGAAATGGCACAAGCAGGAAGACCATTCCTCTCACCCTTCTTCTCTGCAGCAGGTCAGAGGCCTTTCACATGAGAGGTGCCCTCCCCATTTCAGGAAAAAAGGAACATCTTTCTCTCAGATAGAGGGACAAAGAGAATCTGGATGAACAGGCCTTACTAAACACTCCTCCCCCACTTTTTTCCATTAAATTATATTTCTTTTTTCTTTTTTTGAGACAAGGTCTCACTATGTAGTTCAGGCTGGCCTTGAGCTCACT
Source organism: Octodon degus (assembly GCF_000260255.1). Lineage (NCBI taxonomy): Eukaryota > Metazoa > Chordata > Mammalia > Rodentia > Octodontidae > Octodon > Octodon degus. The sequence continues at coordinate 1,945,044 of NW_004524629.1, forward strand.
TTGGAGCCCACAGTGGTCTGGAACTTGCAACAATCCTCCTGCCTCAGCCTCTGGAGTGCTGGAATTACAGGGGTGTGCCACCATGCCCAGGTTATATATTTTTAAAAATTTTTAATAATGTTTGATTGATTGATTGATTGATTGATTTGGTACAGGTCTTGCTATGCATCAGACTCATAGTGATCTTCCTGTCTCAGCCTCCCTAGTGCTGGGATTACAGGTGTGTGCCACCATGCCCAGTTTCAGTGGCTGGCACAGCATGTGGTAAAGGATCGCATGCTGTGCAGGTCCTCATGCTTGCCAGACAGACACTTAGACCACCAACCTATCTCACCAGCCCTTATATTTCCTTTTCTTATACTTCTCCATGACTATGCACATCTTCGTTAAACCCTGCAAAAAATTATACAGGCTTATACATTTCTTACAGTCTTCCTTTCCCTTACAAAGGCTCCCATATCATGTAAAACATTAAATTTGTATTCTTTTCTCTTGCAAATCAGCTGCTTGCTTTAGGGACCCCAGCCATGACTCTAAGGCGGGAATGTGCTTCACTGCACTGCCAAGCACAAAGCTTAGTAACCAGGGTCTATCCCATAGTTTCCTCAGATCACTGCACTGTCTTGGCATTTCTCCTTGATACCTCAGTTTTTCCAGAGCTAGGCCTCTCTGGACATTATGAGCATTTCTGTTAGCTGCCCATCTGCCATGCACTCCTACTTCCTAACATGGTTACCTCTTTGGCTTGCAGCTCAGGCCTCTCATAGAAAGCTGACCCCAACCCAGGCCCAAAAAGTGCACTCTGACAGGCTGAAGGTCATCAGCCAACTACAGTCTGTTGATCAGTTTATCAACTTAGGAATGTTCAAGTGATCTGGACCACCCAGTAGGGTGGATCTCAGTCCTCTGCTTGGACTGCAGAGATGGAGAAGCTCTGCTTCTCACTGGACGTTGGCAAAAACCAGCTGAATATTCACCAGTGTTTCCCTTTTTCTCCTGGGCACACAGCAAGTCTGCACTTCCCAGCCTCCTTGGAAGTTAATGGTCATGTGTCTGAGATGCAGCCAATGAAATGTGGGCCAGATTGAAGTCTTGTCGCCCAAGACTGACCCCTCAGCAGGGTGCTTCCATTTTCTTTCCCTGTCTGCTGGCCGAATGGAGCACCTGGCAGACAGGGTCCCAGGACCTCCGTTCGAGCAGGAACCAGGACTGCACAGCTGCATAACGAAATAAATTTATGTTGCCTTACATTTTGAGGTTGCTGGCCAACATGTTACCCTTCCTGATTAATTCACTTCCTTACCTCTGAGCTTTCCTTTTCATGAGCCCATAAATTCCTTTTGTTGTTTGGACATGTTTGAGTTGGACTTTTTGTTGCTGCTTGGAACATGAAAACTTTACAGATCCTGCTCTTCTTCCTGTCTCATAATTGCATGTGGCTTTTAGTCATGCTACAGGTGCTTATTTGACTCTGCTCCTCTCTGCCATTCAGTGTCACTCTGCTTAGCAGAGTGGATCCTGTTGGTTACAGCTTACATAGCAATTGTGGTTAGATGCTTTGTCTATTTTCTTCATTCACTAAAATACTACTTTCTTTTCCACTGCAAATTTCTCTTCAGTTAAGGATTAGGTATAATCACCTTTGAGTCTAGGCTGCTCCTAGTTAATTACTTGATGTTTCCTAATTATAGTACTTATTTAAAAGCCTGGAGTTGGGTGTGGTGGTACCTGCCAGTAGTCCTAGCATTCCTGAGGCTCAGGGAGGAGGATTGTGAGTTCAAGGCCAGTTAAGGGTACATAACATTCTAGACCAGCCTAGACTATATAATAAGACTTCTTAGAAAACAGAAACAAAACAAAACAAAAATGGCTAATAGCACAAGGTAAGAAAAAAGATATCAGATTGGACAGGAGAACCTCATCTCTCCTTTCATGAGAGCTGTAGTTCTCCCTGAGCATATTAGTGCATTCACATCCCTCTTCCCATAACTTTAACAGAGACCAAGAAAAATGAGAGGCAAAAACCAAAGACCAGTGCTCTGGCTTTGTCATCTGCAGGGTCTGTTTATTAACCTCTTTTTTTTAAGGGTCATATTTTTGTCACAATCATATTCATAAGCAAGTAAATATCAAGAAAATGCAAAAATTGTCCAGTGTACTTTTTATTTTTGGTATGGGAGAGACTTAATTGAGGGCTTCATATATGCTAACTATGTGGATTTCCTTGAGGTACACCTCCAGCCAAGCACCTTTCTTTTTTTTATTTTATTGAGAAACAAATATCAATGAGACAGCTTCAAAACTGATTAATAGGACAATTTCAATAATTAATACATTGTACATTGTTATCTTCTTAGTGGTTTTCCATAGTACAAGATGCAGTCAGAATATCCTGTCCAAACACTATTAGTACAAATCTTTCTTCTCATTGAGTTAAGCAAAAGTAGCTGTATACCTATCCTAACTATTCTGCATTTACAGATACAAAATGGTCCTTCCTTTGTGTTCCTTTTTTTTTTTTGTTTAGTCCTGTCAGAAATGGGTATTCCATTGGCATCTAAATACTATAGGTGCGTGAATTCAGCAAAACAATCCAATACAGTCTAGCAGTCCACAATAGTAGTGGGGGAGACGACCCAGGCCAGGATCCTGAACGACCCAGAGCGCAGGCCCGGCGAGTGAGTGAGACAACCCGGGCCTGCGGATCCTCATTTGACCCAGGCTGCAGGCCCAGCAGGGAACCCTTCAGCAGAACTCCCTGCAAAGAGGCTAGAGGCAAGACCC
>NW_004524629.1:1949620-1965196 GCF_000260255.1 Octodon degus
AAAAATAAAAAAAGAAACCCACAATAGTAGTGGATTATCCACAGAAGATGTTGACTTGAGCCTTTCACAGCTCAGCATATTAATATGGCTTTACTTTATTTACCTTGTTCTTACACTTTTCTGCTGGATGGTTAAGACCAAGATAAAGCAAGACCTATCTAACAAGAAAGGTAACTTTTGTACCTGATAAGGTCAGTCAAGTACCCTCAGGATTTATCCTGTAACCCTGTACCACAGTTTGCAGATCCTCTGTCAGTGTCAACCCTGTGAATGAGTCACGGCCATTGCTTGACCAATTTGCTCTCTGTGAAAGCCTGAGAGTCCAGGTGACTCTCCTTAGGCACACTCTATGTCATCGATCACATTGCTCTGTGGCCCCATAATCTCCTTGATCAGAAAATTTGGGACACCACTGAGTTACATGATGTTACAGTATAGGTTCTCCTATGTCCTGAGTCTTCACTGACCTTGAAAGGCTAGGGCCAAAATGTTGGCTGTCCTTTCAGCCCTTCTATTTCTCTAATTTTTGGTCTGCAAACTTAGGTTGTTAACCCTCCAGAAGAGAAGCTTATTATTACTGTACATCTTATGCAGTTGGGTTTAACTTCACTATCTGTCTGAATATCAAACATCTTAGGCATAACATGGAACAAGCACTTTTCTATAGCATTTCTACCACCTGCCTAAGGAGCTTTCTTGTGCCACATGCTCCATCAGTCTCCGTACCAAACATCAGTACCACACTCAGTCATTTCACCCTCTCACTCTCATTCCTTTCTCTTCTGCCTCCACTGCACTAAGCACTGGAAGTGCCAACATGATTAAGACGAAGTTTCCTTCCTCAACGAGCTTGCAGGAAAGAACTTGAAGGAGCCAAACAGGAATATATTCATTATGATAAAATAGGGAAAGGGCAAGGATAAGAATTATGCGCAGGATGTTATAGGAGCTCATAGAATGGCCACTGAGTCCAGTGTGAAGCTCATAAAAGTTTTCAGACGGAAACTGATGCCTAAGTTAAACCACGAAGTGCTGAATACTATTTGAACAGAAAGCATGAAGCTGGAAATGCAGGGGTCTAATGGATGGATTGATAGAATGAGGCAGGAAAGTGGAAGACAGACAAGGTAGGGCATAGAAGAGGTATCCAAACATGGCTTTCAATTATTTATTCAGGTTAGAATTTAAATTTCTTAAATGTAGGAACCTTATCTCTCCTGTTCATTTTTGTATCTTTAATACCCAAAATGGTTCCTGGAAACTACATGTGAAAATAAATATTTGTGGAATGCAGTGAAAGCTTGGAAGTAGCACCAGCAAATACGTACCTGTAGGCATTGCTTTGCAGCTGCTGGGGGCTACAAGGGCATCAGTCTTAAGCCTCATGTGTAACCAAGGTACTCAATGGAATGCAACCTTACTACAGCAGTGAAGGCAGGGTCAGAAGCGGGACACATAGTTGAGAAATACACATATAGTAAGATTAGCAGAAATTTGTAACTGCATAAGGGAGATAGAGAGATGAGGTTGACTGCTAGTGATAATATAGGAGAAAGTCCAAAGTCAAGGAGAGAATAACACACAAGAAACCTATATGAATTGCATTCTAACAAAGTCTTTCTCACACTGCCCTTTTTATATGCACTTTTGTAACTTGCGGACCCCCTAGATAAGTGACATTCAAGTCACATTTATGCAGTCATAGTCATTCAAGTCACATACAAGTAACTTTAAAATTTTTTAGTTTATGAGATTATAATTTGGCCAAAACAAAGGACACACCAATCTCTGAATTTTGACTTTAAAATAACATTCTATATGGCCATATTCCAACGCTAGCTCTCATCACTTTATATTTTTTGTTAATTTTTACATTACACAGATATGATATAAACAGAAATAACAATAAATTTTATAATGAATATCTGAGCTCCTCTCCTGCCTAGATTAAGAAATACCAATTACATTTTAAAATAACTTTCCAATCAAAAAAGTAATATGGTGCCAGCCAGATAGCTCAGCGAATTAAAGCACCTGCCTAGGCAGATGCAGGGGCTGGAGGTTCAATCTCCAGCCTGCCATGCTTGCCCTGCACCCGGGGCATGCTGAGATGGCGAATGAGACTGGGAGTGGTGGTGCACACCTATAATCCCAGTGCTTGGGAAGCTGAAAACAGGAGGATCACTACAAGTCCAATCTGTATAGTGAGACCTTGTAGACCCTGTATTAAATACATAAAAAGTAATATATATTTGGTGTAGATATTTTTGAAAGTGCAAGAAAGAATAAGGAAGAGGGAAAAAGTCTACCATGCTGTCATTACTCGAGAGCAACCAGCACAGCTTTTTTTATATCTGTTCCTCACATATTTTTATATAGACAATCATAGTACAAGTGTGCACCTTCTGTTTCAGCCTCCCAGAGCTTTTCCTTCTTAATGTAAGAGTAGAAGTATTTTCTCCTATTGCTACTACTACAGATACCCTTCCATATCTGTAGGATATTCCATTGCATGACTGTATAATGATTTTTAAACTGTACTTCATTGTTGGACTCATATACTATTTCCAATTTTTATTATTAAAACAGATTGTGATGCATTTCTCTCACAGACTTTTCTGTATTGTGTGAACTGCTTGCCAAGAAGTAGACTCTCAGACCTAAACAATCAAATACTTAGAGGTTCTCAGTACCCATTCCCAAAGTGTTTTCCCCAAAGGCTCAAGCAATCAGTGCATCTGCAAGCATGTCTTTGATAAACTCATAGATCTTTGTATTTTTTGTTTTGAAAAAGCATCAAATTATCCTCTTGTTTTGATTCCATGTCCAGTTGTTAGTAATATAAACCAACCTAATTTTTTAAATCCTAAAGGAGGAATGTGTCAGTGGAGAAGTTAACCTCACATAATTGACAGCAGTGGCATTTTGGTGGGGAGGAAGCTAGAAATGACAAAGAAAAGGATTCAGGGGATTATCTGTGATTCAAGTCACATGCACCTGTGTACAATCTTTTGGCAAATTCTGCTTGTAGACTTTAGAAGATACCAAGCTTTAGAAATGCAAGATGCATTTCAGGTATCACTTTTTTAAAAAAAAAGTATTTAGTACAGAGTCTCACTGTGCAGCTCGGACTTGTAGGGAACCTCTTGTTTTCAGCTTCCTCACTGCTGCGATCACAGGCATGCACCACCACGCCGGGTTCAGGGCAGCTCAGTGCACCCAGGGGTGGGGCCAGCACAGCATGTGAGACAGGGAATGGAACCCTGGTCCCTGAGCTTGCCAAAGCAGCTGCTTAGTTTCCTGAGCTATCTCACCAGCCCTCAGACATCCTTATTGATGCCCATGGGGTTCCTGTCTGGCAGTTATTTTTTGCTAGTGTGTAGTGAGTGTCATACCATTTGTTTCTGGCCACCACTGTGTCCATCCAATAGCTCTTTCTTTAAAGGGAGTTGGACATTTTCTCTATTTTCTTCTGTCCCTTCCTTCTTCATCTTTAGTTGTCATTTGTTTCACTCTAGTATACCTAGATATATATTTTAAAAAACAATTATCCTTCTTCACATTAACTGGACTAGTGAATTGAGAAATACTACTTTTTTATTTAACATTAGAAAAATTTTACTCCTTATTTCTTCAAATATTGTATCTTCCTCACTTTCTTTCCTTATCTTCTGAAATTTATAAATTTACTTTAGGATCAAAGAGCTATAAGTTTTCAAGTACGGTAATGATATTGCATTTTAAGAATTTTACTAATTCAAAGATACATTTCTTTAAAATGGATATTACTCCTTCTCTCTCTTTTCCTGGCCTTTTTTCATTGGTTTGTGCTTTTGTATTTGGGACTCTTTGTCCTTTTTTTAGTTTTACTTTTATTAGTGTATGCTTTGCAGTACCTAACAGTCACCTTTCTCATGGGGAGTTGTTATAGGTGCATCCTTGTTCTAAATTCTTGGTGCTATCAAGCCAAGTGTGGACAACTTAGTGACTTAGTAACACCTTGTCTCAAAACAAACAAACAAACAAAATGTAAGTGTTGGAGATATAGATTAGTGTTCTAAGGCCTTGATTTCAATCCCTAGTACCACACACAGAACGTCTTGTGAGGCAAGAAGATCATTGCAAGTTTGAGCTCAGTCTAGACTGCAAAATAAGCTCAAGGCCAGCCTGAACTACATAGCGAGATTGTGTTTCAAAAACATATATATATATTCTTAGCTACTTTCAGTTCACTGATCCTTTCTTCTCTATCCAACATGCTAACAAAGATGTCTGTTGTGATTTATATCTTTTAAATTTTTTCTAATTTCTGATTTATATCTATGCCTACATCCATATCTATCTATATCGGTATGTATAACTTATGATAAAGTTTTTTTATAATTTTGAAAGATTTTAATGGTTATTTTTAATGACTATTTTTAAATATTATTTTTATAATCTTTATTATATTTTCTGCTTCCTGAAAATATTTTAAAATTTGTCCTTCATTTATCCGGGGCGTGTGTGCCTGCTGGTTCCAAGGTCCTCTCGCTTGCTGGCCGGCTTTCTGGGGAGCTGGGTTATGTTAACAGCTTGTGTGCATTGCCCCTGAGGATGTCCCGAGGTCCTGGATGAAGAAGCGCCCTGGGAGGATCGCCAGGTGCCACTGTCAAAGCTTGGAAACCTGCTTGGGAACCACTAAGTCTAAAATATAAAGTTTAAGTAAGGTTTGCTGGCTGCTCTGACGTCGTGAGTCTAGAAAATGCACAGGAGTAGGACTGGTCTTGGCCAACACTGAGCGGGTTTCCTCTTCTTTTCTTTCTGCTGCGCTGCTCAGTCCCAGGCAGCACTTTCCAGCCTCTGCGCTCACAAGGCAGACCATGCTAAGTTCTGACTCATGTTGACAGTGTTTGCATTTTGCAGTTAAGGGCTTCAGACATCTGCTGCTGCTTCCCTGGGTTGGACCTCAACTCCTGCTCCTCTCATCATGCAAAGCTGACAGCCTTGGCCACCTGCATGTGCCCCAATTCTCTCAGGGTATATATGCATCCCTATTGTCCCTTTTGTTCTGATATATTATTCTTTTTTTATAAAACCATTCATTTATTTATTTATTTATTTATTTATTTATTTATTTATTTGGATATAGGGCCTTGCTATGCAGCTCAGACTTGTACTGATCCTCCTGTCTCAGCCTCCCCAGCACTGGGATTACAGGCATGTGCCACCACGCCTGTTCTCAGTGGCCAGCACAATGTGCCTGGGTTCTGGGGCTAGCACGGCATGCGGTACTGGGGATCGAACCCAGGTCCTTCCCCTTGCCAGGCAGGCACTTAGCCTGCTGAACTATCTCCCCAGCCCTGTTATGATATGATTCTGGAAGCAGATTTTATCTAAAAATTGGCCAACAGAGGCCCAATTTTCAACTTTTCCAGGTTTTCAATTTTTTAAAGATAATCTAAGAACCTAGCTTTTCATTTCTGGAAATATGAATTCTCCTGCTAGAAAATTTTAACCTAATAATTAATCAAAGGTAGAATAACTCAACAATGTTTGAGGGGCTGAGGGAATGTATGCCTCAGCGGCAGCATGTTTGCTAACATGTGGAAAGCCCTATGTTCAGAGACTTGCCACCAAAAAGAGTTCTTACTTTGGGAATCTCACAATAAAAATGTAAATGACAGGCCTGGAATATAGCTCAGGGGCACAGTGCCTAACTGCCAAGTGCAAGGTCCTGAATTTGGTTACCAGTACAAATAAATAAATAAATAAGTGGCTACTAGATTTTATTAAAGTATAAAATATTTATTATTAGGTCAATAGTGTAAGTAATTTCATTGTGCACCCTTAGCTGTAGCACTGTATGAAATTCCAATTTGTGTTTCCTCTGTCTCTCAACACCTGATATCCAACAGGCAAAAGTACTTTAAATAACCAGGGACACAGATGGTGGCATTGACTAGCATTTAGCTGTATGACCTTAGGCATCCATTTTCTCAGGACTGAAATAAGAAGATTAAACTCTGAACTCTGAAGTGAGAAGGTCATTTCAGTTCAAAAAAAAAAATCTAGCTTCTTTTAGAGTTAATAATCCAAGCTAATCATATTTTTTCTCTTTTCCCTAGAAAAGGGAGAGAAAAACAGGTTTATCTAGTTACTAATTTATCCTCCCTCACCTAAAACCAAAACAAAAAAGTTTTATGGCAATATACAAGCAGAAACCAATATAATGATACAGAAAAATACATTAAAATTGGAGGAAGGGAGGTGCAAAATTGTCTATTGACCCAAGAAGAAAAGAAAAAAAAATTAATTAATTAATAAACATATTATTTATAAAAAAAAAACAAACCAAAGCAAGGCTTATGTAGGACCTTGTTCTGAGAAAACCTCCCATGTTTTGCATCAGTTTTCTAGAATTGCTACCACAGCTTGCTTCAAAGTAGGTAACATAGAGAAGCACAAATATATTATTTCAAGCCCAGGAGGGCAGAAGTCTGATAGCAAGAGTTTGGTGGGGTTGCTTCTTCTGGAGGTTTGTTGTGGCTTCTAGTTAGATGTCCTGCAGAGCCTCAGATACTCATCTGTAGGGCTCCTGGGAGCTGACTGGATCATGGGTGTTGAGTTTAGACTGACTAATAGTGATAGATTCATAGCTGGGTATGGTATTGGCAGGCAAGGCCTGGGGGGAAGAGGTGGGTCCCCAGGGCGTGGCCCAGAGTGGCTTACTCTGCTCTCCTTCCTTTGACAGCTGCTGCTTTCCACCTGCCGTGGCCCCTCTGCCATGCTGTCCCCCTACCCTGGAGCTAGACAACTATGAATTGAAACCCTTAAAACTATGAGTTAAAATAAACCTCTTGTTTAACTTATGAGTGTTTGGTATTTGGTCCCAGCAATGAGAAGGTAACTAAGACACGGTTGTAAGGGGCAGTTGGTTCCAGGTCTGTCACTAAGGTTCTGGTGGCTGCTGCCAGTTCTTGACATCCCTGGGCTTAGAGATATGTCCTGCTCTCTGCCTGTTATCATGTGACCTTCTTGCCTGTGTGCCTGCATCTCTGTGTCCAAATTTCTCTTTTCTTCTCTACAAAGATACCAATTATTAGATTTAGGGCCCAACCTAAACCAGTATGACCTCATTACACTTGTCTGCATCTGCAAAGGCCTTATTCCAGAAAACATTGAATTAACCTATTCTGAGAGTTTGTGTGTGAATGTGTGTGTGTGTGTGTGTGTGTGTGTGTTTTTCTGGAGTACAAACCCAGGACCTTCACACTTAGCCACAGCCGTAGTCCTTTCTTTTTTTTTAATTTAAGACAAGGTCTCTCTAACTTTGCCCAGGTTGGTCTCACATCTGTAATCCATCCACCTTCCTCAGCCTCCCAGAGTGCTGGGGTTATGGACATTTGCCACCTTGACCAGTGAGGAACAGGTTTTGAACATAAGTTTTTGAAGGAAATAATCAACTCTCTGCAGTTATCAAAAAGCCCTGAAGATATAAGAGAATGAAGTTATACCTATGCCAGTCACTCTGCTTCCAGACTACCCCAAGCTACCCAGCCCTCCTATCCTCCACTCCTCTGCTTCCTGCCACCCCAGATGAGGATGCCCTGACTGCCTGGTTGTCCAGCATATTCTGACAGATTATTGTGGACTGCCAAGTACTAATAAGACTCAATAACTGGATCAAGTGGTTATTTGTACAGGAAATAGAAAACATGCTGTCAGCACTTCTATGAACCAAAGCTCCCTGGAAGAATAACAGGTTTTAGAGAAACGATCAGGTCATCTTGGCTGATCCAGATGCTCCCTGGCATTTGGGAGGGGCCCAGGTGACCTGGTGCACCCTAGTTCAGCTTTGCAGCCTTGGAAAGAGGTGACCACATGTTGTCTCCATGGCCAGGAGCCCTTGCTTCACTCCAGAGTATAGAGGCAGAGAGGCAGACTCTGAGCGCCGGCTTTACCAGGTGTGGATCACAGTGCCAGGCTGTTTACAACGTCACAGTGCACCTGCTCAGGGTCTCCAACACAATGAGGTGCAATGACCCTGAACTACAGGTCTGCTGCTGTGCCTTGGAGAGTGTGGTCCTTTCCTGGGCACTGCTGTGTCGCTTGGTGGGCAGGAGCAGCACAGGCCTGGGGAAGAGAAGCTTTTGCTCTGGCCAGCCTGCTTCCCCCTCTCCCTGGGCTAGCTGTTGGCCTTGCAACACCTGCATTGTATTAGTTCCTTTTCTTGCTGAGGCCTGATAGAAAAAGTGAAAGGGGGAAAAGTGTATTCAGGTCACAGTTTGTAAAGGTTCAACCCATCATTGTTAGCTCCAAGGCAGGGAGGGACATGGCAGAGTAGCAACTGTTCAGGACTGCAAAATGTAACAATGCAACAAGGGCAAATGACAGTTCTTTCTATCTTATGTTTTATCTAGACTACTTAGGGCAGGCAGCACTCACACCCTTAATCCTAATCACACCCTTAATCCTAGTGTCTTTGATCCTAGCATAGCATCATGAATCAATTCCATGGCCACACACTCTAGCTTCAGCCACTTCTAAAGAAGCCCCACGTATGAGCGCATGGGTCTTTGTGGGGACATCTAGACACAAGTCATAACATGCACATATGCAGCTGCCACTCCTGAAGCCTGGGTCCTGGTGCTTAAAGCCTGAACATAAACACCCACTTCCCCTGGGGGCATTTGGATTTAACCTATTTGTATTGCATAGACTGCATTCCTTCCTGTCTGAACTAATGAAGACTAAAATTGGCTTCTCAGCTCTTTGCATGTTTGGGAATGGGGTGGCCCCCACCACCTGAACTGAGTCTCCAGCAATCTTAACAAAGCAAGATCAGGCCCCCAGCAGGAGGAGAGAGGAGACAGCACTGGTGAACATGATTTTAGTGCCTGTGAAAGGAAGGCCTGGGTAGGAGACTTTGAAAAAAGCCTGTATGACAAGATTGTCTTTGTAACTGAGCTCTATATTGTGTCAAATCAGTTGGAAAAATTTAAAAGTATCGTATGTCCTTCTCTTTAGGATAGAAGGAAGCAAATGGAATTCAGGTACTAGTGATTTTCTTTAGTGGTATGCATACATGCATAATACCTACCATGTAGGATTTATATATATATATATGTCTTACATATCATATAATTACATAATATTCAATTTATTCTACAATTACTTTCAAGCAAGTATGTGGAAAACACAGGAGTACGTTATACCTTAAAGTTTAAATTCTTGTGTAGATTGTAGAGTCGGAATTCAAAATCTCCTCTGGATCCAGCCTAAGAAGCAAGGCTTCATTTTCTTCTAATGGAAGGGTTTTCAACCTGGTCAGGCCCAATATCCACTTTTTACAACAATTTTTCAGTGATACATATTATGATTTTTTTAAAAGTGAAATTTTTATTGTAGCTTTAAATTCACAGACAAATTGAATGTGAAGTACATGTTTCCCATATACCCTCTGTGACCACACATCCGAAGCTTCTGGCATCCTCTATGTACCTCCCCAGCACTATGTTGCAAGTGATGAACTTACTTTGATGCATGATTGTCAGATGGAGCCCAGAGTTTGCATTAGAGTTCACCCTGTGCTGCGCAGGTGTTTAGACAAGTATACAATGGCGTGGATCCCCTGAGTATCACAGAGGGGCTCACTGCCTGCGAAATACTCTGCCTCTGTCTATGCATTCCTCCCTCTCACCTAGTGCCTGGAAACCACTGTTTTTTATTATTTGTTTGTTTGGTTTTGCTTTTACTGTCTCCATTGCTCTGCCTTTTCCAGGATGTCATATAGTTAGAGTCACATGATATATAGCCTATCTGGATTACTTTGTTCACTTAACAATGTATGTTTAAGTTGCCCCTGTGTATTTTCTTGGTTCTTATAGTTCAGTAAGTTCTTATAGGTCTTGGTTCTTATAGTTCAATTCTTTTTAGTGCTCAAAAATATTCCATGCCAAGATGTACTACAGGTGTTTTTTATCCATTCACTTATTGAAGAGTATCTTGGTTGCATCTGAGATTTGGCAATAAGTAAAGCTGGGACAAACACTCACAAGTTCATGACAACAGTGCTACCCAAATATTGTGATACACACCATGTGTGGTGCTGGGGATCAAACCCAGGGCCTGAATATGCTTGGTAAGTACTCGTACTAAGCTATTTTCCCAACCCCATGTTATATTTTAAATCACTGCTCTAAAAGATGGAACTCTGGCTCTGACAGAGTTCTTTGAACCGAAAAAAGAAAAGAAAAATTAGTCTGCCTTAGAAATCAAAAGGGACCACCATGGAAGGGAATCCCTTCCTACCGCCTAATGTTAAGGACAAGACTGAAATGACTGGATAATCCACAGTGGGAAAGAAGCAGGTCCTCAGAAGCCTTCCTGGGCACTTTGTAACTGCAGCTGGGGCTAAGTCCAGGTGCTGCTTAGCAGCTCAGTCACGGGGAATAACACAGGTGCAAATGCAGGAGTGTGAGCTGAATTAAACGGGACAAATGAAATGGACTTGCTGCAGTCACTCCATCTCCAAGCAGCCACCTGTCCACAGAACCCGTGTCACACTGACTTGAGTATGACATCTTTGTGCAGGGCTGTCATTTGCTGGTCTGCTACCACAAGTCACAGGCATGTCCTGTGCCATCTACCAAATGGTGATGTTGAGATGGGCAGAGCCAGAAGCCTGGATTGAGAGGGAAGAGGTGGGACTGTAACTGCCAGTCTTGGCTGCATGCTGGGATCTGTTGAGAAGTCCTTAAAAATAATGTTCTTGGGCTGGGGAAATAGCTTGGCGGTCTAAGCACCTGCCTGGCATGGGCAAGGGCCCAGGTTTGATCCTTGGTACCACTCCAGCCCCCAAATTGGACGTGGTGGTGCTCACCTGTAATCCCAGTGCTGGGGAGGCTGAGACAAGAGGATCACTATGAGTCTGAGCTGCATGTGTAGTGAGACCCTATACCAAATAAGTAGATTTTGTAAAAAGCTTAAAAAGTGCTAATGCCTGAAAAATACTAGTTAATTTTATAAGTTTTATGTTTGTATTTCTATATACTGTCTCCTGGGAAATTAGCTTTGAGAATTGCCCCTGAATTTCAATATTTTCTCTCTTCAAAGTCAGGGTTCAACTTGTATGTGATGACATATCACATGGTGCAATAGAAACCAGGTGACTTTACTTTTGTTTCATGATCCATGAGCCCCATCACCATGCCGCTCAGACATGGGGGCTAAATGTCACCTTTGTGGATCTATTTTTTTTCCCTCTACATTTAATTTATACTCTCCTAACCATGACCTTGTCTCCCAGTTCAGTATAATGACAGCCTCTCTTTCTTTTTCCACCTCTACCCATGCAGTATGACCCACAGCTTGGAACACCACAGCACAGATACACACACATACTCATATGCACACATACACTGCAGTGAAGAGACCCGCCTGCCAGTGTCCATTTAACCTAGACCTGACACCATCCTTGCTATTCCTCCTTAGAGTTAATAACGTTTTTTAAAAATATCTTATCCTAATTTCATCTTTAAAAACTTCTCCTGCCTCAAACTCTTGAGTATTCTCAGTTTAGGATGGCACTTGTATTGCTATCACAGTGCCCTGCTATTCCTAAGTAAATATAATTCATCTTTAGGGATTCTGATTCTCATTTTGTTTGACAGCAGTTAAGTTGTTCCACACTGAGATCTATTCATGCTATTCTGACTTAACTGACTGATGGTGGGACTCCGGTACTGGAAATTTTTAACTGCTCATCAAGACCTGGGGCTGTAGCTCAGTGGTAGGGTGTGCATTCACTGTGCATAAGGATTTGGATTCCTTCCAAAAAGAAAAAAGAAACCTCTGGGAGGCTGAAGCAAGAGGATTCCATTTCAACCTCAGCCTGGGCAATTTAGGGATTTAGTGAGATTCTGTGGATGAAAGGGGAGGGGGGCATGGGGATGCAGGCCAGTGCAAACGCCCCAGGTTCAATCCCCAGTATGGAGAACTCAGCAAGTACTAGTCATCCTAATGCACAGTTGGGCTGGGAACCCCTATCCTGGCCACTGAGAACAAAGTGTAAAGTTTTTCCTTTTGAATCTAGTGCTTTTGCAAGGTAATGAAAAGCATATGGACACTGAAAAAAAAAAAAAGAAAAGGAGCTTGGAACCACAATATTGTATTTGTCCTGCAAAAGCCAGTAGTTCTATGACCTCGAGCTGGTTAGTTTATCTCTCTGAGACTCAGTGTCATCTATAAAAGGAGGTTAAAGACAGCGTCTGCCTTATAACTAGAGGGGGAGGTTGAAGCGAGCTCCTGGGTGATTACTCAGTGGGTGCTTGGCAGGAAGTACTCAGTGATAACTGCGTTCATCATTACCATCATCATTGCTGTTATTCTGTCAAATAAAAACACTGCAGTAAAGATTCACATGCCATATATTTGCCTCCATGAAAAAGTACACATGATAAAACATAAATAGTCTGAACATGGTGGCTCATGCCTGTAAACCCAGCACTTGGGAGGCTGAGGCAAGAGGACTGCTGTGAGTTCAAGGCCAGCCTGAACTGCATAGTAAAACCCATCTCAAAAAGATGAAAATAAATAAATCAAATAAACATATGGACAATAAATCTTTCTGAAATTATTTCATATCCCTAGAGATCTTTTCCTTGCAACATATGCTTGGGTAGGCAGCGTAACAGATTTTCAGCATTTGAAATTGGCTCTGATCCCAGATCCCATGTTCCCAGCCTTGAGCCTTTGTTTTCTTAATCCTCCCTCACTAAAGTCCATAGTAGGCTTTCCTTTTTTTTCTGGCTGCCTTATAACTAAAGGGTGAGGTTGAAATGAAGTCCTGTGTGATTATTCCTGTGTAATTCTACCTATTTATACGCTCTAAATATTGATCCAGACTTGTACTTTCTGATGGCTTTTTTTGATGCTAAGGGTTCTACAGAATGGACTAGAACCCTTGTGTGCAATGGTCAACCCGCCTGGTTGGTGATAGTGATAGAATGTTTGGTGGCACTGAGGTGGGAAGCACAGACTGGGGGGCTAGCTATAGTCACTTGAATCTTTTTTTTGAAGATGGGAGCAGAACAAGAACAGACAAAGTGGGTCGTGACTGTGATGCCTCTGGAGAGCTGGGAACTGGGCTAAGCACTGTGAAGGGTTTGTGTGGCCCAGGCTGCAGGAGGGAATGAGTTTCCTGCCAAGAGTGGATCTGAGTGTCTAGAATTCCCCAGACTACACAGGCTGGGGACCTGCTGCAAATGACAGACTCCAACTCCAGAGACTTAGGAAGGAGGACACCGAGGGGACAGGTGTTCAAGAGCCACTGCTTGAGCTGAGGAGGTGGAGAACAGGCTCAGAGCAGAGCCACCAGCTACCAGGGTAGACAGCAGGCCCCACAGTTTGACCAAGCCCCACAGCTGGACAGACCCCAGCACCAGCATGACAGTCAGCACTACCACAGCATTAGTGCTCCTCCTTTTGGAGACTTGATATTGTCCCTCCCTCTCACTGCCACTGACCATTGTTTTGGTTATGAAGTAGCTCAACCCACCCTTTCACCCAAAGCTGCTTCAGGGCTGCTTCCAAAGAGAACAAAACCTCCAAACTTCCTGGATCTCAAAACAGAAAGCTCTATGGCACTGGCATCTAAACTTGTCTCTGATGCAGGCTGCTTGCTTTTCTTCCATGGTGGATACTGGGAGGGGCTGAGCTGGCACACCCCTGGAGATCAGCATTAGCACCCCTATTGTCACCAGCATTTCCTGTCCTTTTAGTTCATGGCAAAGGTTTACAAATACACCGTGCTTTTAAAAAGTGCTCTAGCAATGGTTTCATAGGTATAGTTCAGTCTTAGAAGAGATCCAGGACAAATATCTTCATGTAATGTGAAATCCATGCAGTATATACCAGCCAGCACATGGGTGGAGGGCAAGGAGAATGGCCCACGACAGAGGTGCTTTGTTGAGGCAGCCCCAGCCACGTCACTGTTTCTGACTATGCGACACTTCAGACAGATGCCTGTCCCCCCAACCCTTCATCTTCTCTTCCATGGGAAAACAGAAAGCCAGTGAAAAACTCTGTTTTCTACACTTCTCATAGCCAGGTATGGCCATGGCTAAGTTTTCCCCAGTGGAATGTGAAAGGAAATGATGTATGAAATTTTGGTCTCACTTCCGTAAAGTGTCTAAAAATTTGGGTCTTGCTTTTTTAAAAAAAGAGAGAGATTTCACTTGATTTCTACTCTCTTTCTTGAGTCAGAACACAGCTGCATTACTGCTCAGCTTTATCATGTAGATGAAGGCATACCTCAAGTATGCCTCAAATCAGGGTTTTGTAAATGTGTACTAAAGGAATTGGGGCTGTATTGTCAGAGTTTCCTAGAGGAACAGCACTGACAGACTATATGTCTGCAAGGGGGTTATTAGGTTGGCTTACAGGCTCAGAGATGAGCTAGCCACTGTCTGTCTGTGCTGCAGGACAGCCAGGGAAACCAGTAGCTGCCCAGTCAAAGCTGGAAGCACAGACAGAGAGGGACCAAAGACGTAGGCCAAGTTGGAGGCTGGAGACCCAGAAGCTGTATGCAGGATCTGTGATGTGAGTCCATGTGGAAAGGCTTGAAGAAGCTAGCGTCGGACCTCCACAGGTAAAGGCAGCAGCAAAAGACATACCTGCTCAAGAAGAACAGAGGCCAAGATAGTGATGCGTGCCTGCAATCCCAACCCTCAGAGAGGACGAAGAAGGAAAGATGATGGATTCAAGCCCAACCCGGGCAACTTCATGAGATCCTGTCTAAATAAAAAATAAAAAATAAAAAAAAATGCTGGAGTACCTCAGTGCAAAGGCCGCAGGTTTAATCCCCAGTACAGAAAATTAAAATTTAAAAAATAAAATAAGATAAAGTAAAATGGAGGAAAATGTTATGGGTTCTCAACATAGAAACCAGACTAGAATCCAAAATCAAAATTTAAATATGAGCCATTTATTACTGGACTTGGAACCGCTTGACCATACTCACACAGGAGAGGACAAACAGCCTGGAGCCTTAGAAGTATAGAGATTTTAAAGGTAGAAACTGCATCCTGTCCGGCAAAATAAATTTGTCACTTAATATAGAACAGTACCTTTAGAGACAGCATGACCATTACTCAGCATACATTTTTTCTGGGAGCGTTGTTTTCTGGGAACTCTCTGTCCACTAATGATTTATGAAAGGTAGACCAAGCCTCCTTGCAGCCTTACAAGGAAGCAGGGTTGCAGAAAGTTGAGCAGAGTAATTTTTTACATTTACTTTACATTAACTCATCACAGAAAACAATGAAGAAGAAGAGGAGGAGAAGAAGGATAAGGAGGCAGAGGAAAGAAAAGAGGTGGATGGAAAAGAGGAAGAAAAGCGGAGTACTAGAATACTCAAGTTTGCACACCCTGAAAGGTTCTCTTTCTGCTTTTGTTCCATCTAGGGTACCAGTCTATAAGACAGTGCTGTCCATCTTCAGCTTATCTCCCCACTCAGTTCACTGCCCCATGTGCCAGCTCTGCTGGAAACCCCTCAAGGACACACTAGGCAAGCATGTGTGCTAATTTCCTAGC
>NW_004524629.1:1965401-1972614 GCF_000260255.1 Octodon degus
TAATGGTACCTATAACTTTGTGTCCAGTAAAACATAGACATTTTCATCCATGTTTCAGTTAAAAATATTTCAGAATATCATTTAGGTTTATCACTAAATTCAAAATTATGATAGTTATTTGACTGGCTACTAGATATTTCTATTTAAGCAGACATATTACTAACATACACACTTACTTGGTAAGTATTTCAATAAATATACTTCAACATAAGTGGCATCGGGCCAGCCAGATAGCTTCATGGGTTAAAGTGCCTGCTTAGGCAGACACAGGGGCTGGGGGTTCGATCCCCAGCCTGCAGTGCTAGCCCAACCCCTCCCCAGGTGCGCTGAGATGGCAATTGAGACTGGGCATGGTGCCGCATGCTTATAATCCTGTAATCCCAGTGCTTGGGAGGCTGCAAAACAGGAAGGATCACTACAAGTCTGATCTGTGTAGTGAAACCCTGTACTACATACATTTAAAAAAAAAAAAAAGTGGTACCATTTGCAACATTTCTTTTGTACTGGGGATTGAACCCAGAGCCTTAGCATTGAACTACATATTCTATCCGCACCCCCTTTTTTGAGACAGTGGATCTTTCTAAATCCTTAAATTGCCCAGGCTGAGCTTAAACTTGTGATTCTCCTGCCTCAGGCTCCTAGAGTCCTGGAATCATAAGAATGTGCCACCATTTCCAGATTCTCCTATATGTCCTCCCCCCTTTGGATCACTAAATAATTTATATTATTATATGTTTGTGATATATAACAAATACATTCATCATGGGAAGTGGTACATATACATATTGAATCTCAGTCTTTTTTAGTTCTCCTTTTGCAACGGCAAGCAGAAACCTGAAACAGTACCCAGGATTTAAGGCAGATTTACTTGCATCAACTGGTGCTGACTAGGATAATTCCCAGAATATCAGGCTCCTATCTCCAGTGGCCTAGGGCTTATATGGGATAAGCAAGTGGGAAGTACAGAGGCAGAATGGTTTCTCTACTGGGGAATGTTGTATACAGTGTGAATTATCTTGACCAGTTATGAATCACAGTGCCCAGCTTTTTTAAGAGATAGCCCAGACCAGCCTTGAATTTCTAGTGATCTCTTACCTCAGACTCTGGAATGCTGGGATTAGAGGAGTGTGACAAGTATCTATATTTAGAAGGTTAAAAGTTTTCCTCTTAATTTATCATAAAAACAAAACATGGAAATTATAACAAATGAATTTTACTTTGATGTACCAAAGGCAAGGACTGCAGAACTAAGTCTGTAGCATGCAATGTGTTGATCCAATTTTAAACTTTAGTCCATATGTTATTTTATTTTTAGTTTAATGTAATTTATTATTATTGTTTTTAGTTTTTTGACACAGGGTCTCTCTATGTAGTTCAAGCTGGTCCTGGACTCACTTTGTAGCCCAGACTGGCCTTGAATTCTCAGAAATCTTCATGCCTCAACCTCCCAAGTGTTAAGATTACAGATGTGTGCCACCATGCCTGGCTAGTCTAGATTTTAATACACAAAAATATGATCCTAAAACAAATTACTACATGTTACTCCTGAATTAATTTGTTTCTATACTATATTTTTTGCTAATTTTTATCAATAGCATGTGTTAGGGTCAAATGAAAAGATATAAAGGTATGTATATATTTTAAATATTAATAAAGATTATGCAAGCGAACACTAATTAGGCAATAAATTAAAATGTATTTTATATGTAGAATTACTGAGTGATTATATGCTTAGCCAAAATGATGAAGTTAGTTTTTAAACTGGCTTTATGCTTCTAGGTGTTAACATTTGGGTCTTCAATGGTCCCCAAAGTTCATAAGCCACTTGGTCCCCAGCAACAGTGCTGTTGGATGTGCTAGAATCTCCAGTATGCAGAGCTAGTGGGAAGAAGTGAGGACACTGGCAGCTTGCTTTCTAGGGGGAAATTGAAATACTGACCCCTTCCTGTCTCCCTTTGCTTCCTAGTGGTGATAAGGCAAGCACATTGTCCCCCACACATGCTTCCAGCATGATGTGCTGCCTTGCTTCAGCCCCCAAAGCGATGAAGCCAGCTGACCACAGATGGAGATCTCTGAAACCATGGGCCAAAACACTTTTCCTGCTTGTAAATTGCTAATCTCTTCATTTATCACAATGACAGAAAACTGTGTAGCACACTAAGCTACAATATTGAATGACTTTGGTGGCATAACAGAAACTTTTGATCAAAGTCTTGGGAAAGAAAAGACCTGGTATGCAGCAAAATGTGAAGCTTGTCCAAAGATGGAGCTGGCCTTTGTCCTCTGCTCCTGGGAGGAATGTTTTGCCTAATAATACTGTGTCTTCCTTTACCTGAGGCCCTCAAGCTGCACCAGATAGTCTATGCTAACTATAATTTACAGCCAGGCATGGAGGCTTGTCTATAATCCCAATGCTCTGAGTGGGTGGAGCAAGAAGGGCTCAAGTTTGAGCCCTGCCTGGGCAACTTAGTGGTGTTGTGAGACCTTCTCTCAAAATAATTTTCTTTTTTAATAAAAGCAAGAACTGGGGGTACATTTCAATATGGACATCTTGTGCTCAACCAATCACCAGTAACACACACATACTTTATAGGAAGAGCTTTTGGCCATTCACAATCAAATCAACTTCTGGAGAGACTGGGAACTAAGTTCAGCTATATGTGTGGGCAGCCATATCTATGTGACTGAACCCTGACAAAAATCAAGATTTCAGAGTGTTGTAGTGCATGCCTATAATCCAGCACTCAGCAGGCTGAAGCAGGAGGATTGCTGTGAGTTCAAGATCAGCCGGCACTGCATGAGACCCTGTCTCAAAAAAAAAAAAAAAAAGTCAATACATCAAGGTTTGAGTAATTCTCCCTGGTTCATTATTCTCTATACAAAGTGTCACACATCATTTCTGAGGGGAGTTAGTGCCATTTACGCCTCTGTTGGGCAAGCTGTGTGTTTGGAACTCTCTTGGACTCTGTCCCATGTGCTTCTTCCTTTGGCCAATTTAAATCTGTGCTCTTTGGCTGTAATAAACCCCAGATGTGCACATGTCAGCTTTCAGTGAGCTCTTTCAGTCCCCCTGGAAAATTATCAAAGCTGTTTATGGTCTTGAGGTCCCTTGAACTTGCAGCTGGTATCAGAAGTGAAAGGAGGGACTGGGGATATAGCTCAATGGCACAACACCTGCCTGGCAAGTACAAGGCCCTGAGTTTGATTCTTGGTACTGAAGAAAAAAAAACACTAGTGAAAGGAGTTTTGAGAACTCTGAATGTCTCATGTGTCATCTAGTCTTGAAAATCCCTAACCCAAGTAGTCATTGAATCTCCATTTGAGTCCATACCAGACAAGGTCTGTTGGTTCTCGGATCTATTCCTTTCATCTTTCTGCTTTCTTTTGTATCATTTCCAACATTCCCTCTCTTCAAGGAAGGTAAGTAAGTGGGAAAGGAGGACCTTTTCTCCTTCCAGCACCATCGGCAACAGCACCAGTGACTTCATACAGCAAGGAGCTGAACAGTACGCAAGGCTCCTGAAGTGACCCTGGACAGCACCCCCAGACTCAATGGACCCAGCCCAAGGACTATAGCAGTCTGACCTCTGGGTAAGGATCCCTTCTCTTGAGCTTCCAGCACCTCTGTCAACATCGCCTGCATTCATTTCCTCTCTGCTTTCAATTTTCCTGAAAGGACAATGATACAGATCTCCACCTATACAATGGGAATCATGATGAGACCTGTCCTTTTATATCATGCAGACCTTCTGTGGGCATTGTTTACTGGCTGGTAGGTTAATAAACAATTGTCTAATTTCACAGTAGTGTATTATGATCTTGCAAGAAAAAAAAAAGATGTTGTCATGAGAAATAAGTGTAGAGTAGGGAGAGGATTTCTCTCGAACCTGAAACAATGACAGAAAATATTAAAAAGTGAGCTTTCTGTATCATGATGTATTTTGACCTGACCAGCTTGCCCTATGTTTACAGGTATTTACTCTCTGTAGTTGTCATGAAGCAGTATGGGATGGTTATGAAAAGCTTAAACTCTATAATCAAATCCCAGCTTCATCATTTATTGAATATATGGACTTAGGAAAGGGATATAATTTTTATGCTTCATTTCCTCATCTGTAAAATGGGAATAATAGACTTACTTCACTATGTTGTGAGGACTAAATGCAATCATAATTCATACATGACTAAAATGTGGCTTAGGCAAAATTTTATGGGATTCTTAAGAAAGGATTTTTATTTTGTTCTTTGTCCATTCAAAATTCTTTTTTTTTTTTTTTTTTTTTTTTTTTGATACCAGGGATCGAACTCTGGACCTTGTCCTTGCCAGGAAGGTGCTTAAGCCACTCAGCTATCAATCCAGCCCTCAAAATTTGTTCAGTGGAAGA
The DNA here is from genome assembly GCF_000260255.1 of Octodon degus. NCBI lineage: Eukaryota > Metazoa > Chordata > Mammalia > Rodentia > Octodontidae > Octodon > Octodon degus. The sequence goes on from NW_004524629.1 coordinate 1,969,787, forward strand.
GCTTTCCTTGCCCTTAAGTAAAAAAAAATCAGGTGGTTTCCAAATACTTCTGATTATCCTTAAATAACAAAAAAATTCTAAAACTACATTTCATGGCAAAAACACACTCTCATGAGTATGGTGGTGCAGGCTCATAATTCCAGCACTTGGGAAGCTAAGGCAGGAAGACAGCCAGGAGTTCAAGACCAATCTAGGCTACATAGTGAGTTCAGGTTTTACTCAGACTGCTTAGTGATTTCAAGGCCAGCCTACAGAGACAGCCTGTCTCCAAACACCAAGGCAGGGGTGGGGAATAAAACACAGTCTCATGCTGATACTTAGGATAGCTTCATAACAGTTTTACTTACTTCTCTCATTTTCCCTTGGCTGGGGTCTTCTGATGAGATACTAGGTCTGGGGGTGGGGGATGGGGTGACTGATTTTCCATTCCTCACCTTCGGGATTTACCCTGGAGGTAGGAAGAAAGTGAAGGAAGAGGGTGGACACAAAGTTCCTATGTAACTGGTTATGTTGGCTTCTCACTCTCTGGGCTCCACTCTGTCCTGAGCTTCAGCCTCCCACCAGGACATTGCATCTCACTTGGGAGCTCAGTGCAACCTGATCTTTGGATTGCTGACCCCACAGCCCCTTGTGCATGCATTTACACATTTGTGTGTTGTGTTTCCACACCATGTGGGTTCTCTGTTGTGGGTCCCTTGCTGCTCCAGGTAGCCCCTTGATCAAGGATTTTAGATGACTCCAAGCCAGTGTCCTCATCCTCATGGTCAGTGTGTGGCTCTTTGTCCCTACAGACTCTGGGGGCGGGGGTGCAGGTTGGTCTTACAGAGGAGCAACTCTCTTGAGTTGCTCATGATGATCTCTCTGGTCCAATCTTCACTCCTGCTTTCTAGAGCAGATCATATGCCAGAGAATGCATGTGAAGCCTGGGAGAGTCCCAAGACTGCCTTTCCTGACTTGAGTTGAAGAAAGAAGCATGCCTTCCTACTCTGTGGACCCAGGGGGAAAAGGATCTTTGCAACACCTTTTTACAAATAAAATTTATTTAAAAATGCTCTCCCAATTTCCATTCTTTTCTAGTCATGAGCTGCATAGTAACATTTCTTTCAAAGCAGTAAGCTAGGGACACTAGTGCAATGTGTAATTCTAGTGCAAAGCATTCTTCATGTGATATGATGCAAACACACAACAGCACTGAGTCACATAAGAGTGTTGTGCCTACAATTAAGCCCAGTCGATATACTTGATAATGATAGTAAATGACTGTCACGGGTCAGGTATTTATTATACTGCACCATAACTTTAACATGTATTCCTTCTAGTTACTAAAACTGGGCCAAGTACCAGCTTCTTCTGTCTTGTGTTTGCTACCTCTCCTGATCGTATCAAGGTGGTAGCATTACTGACCTATATCACCTGGGTGACAGTGAGCAACACCATAATATTTGTACAATGATGAAATCATCTGACGAATTTCTCAGAGCACAGCCCCATTGTGAAACAAAGAATTACTGTATTTGGCTTGGCTAAGGGAGTCAAAGATTATATAACTGTTTTCCAACTAAATCTTACTTAGTAAGATCTTTGGGGTGATCTGCTCTACAACTTGGTATTTAAATTTTCTTGTCTCCATGCTTCAGCCAAATCTGAGAAAGGAAGGACTCCATTTTTCAGCTTTTATATGTGAAAAGCACTTAGAGTAGTGCTCAGTAAATGTTAGCTATTAGTAACTGTTTGAGACAAAAAGAAGATAGCATGTATATAACTAAAAGATAGCAAGTGGGACCAAAACAAAGGAATCAACTGTCTTACAAGTGGCCTTAATCCAGCCAAGTGTGGTGGTGCACCCCTGTCATCCCAGCACTAAGGAGGCTGAGGCAGGAGGATTTTGGGAGTTTGAGATCAGCCTGGGCTACAAAGTGAGCGCAAGGTCAGCCTGAATGGTGTAGTGAGACTGTTTTTTGTTTGTTTGTTTGTTTGTTTTGTGGAACTGGGGGTTGAACTCAGGCCCTTGCACTTGCCAGGGAAGCACTTATTCCACTGAGCCATCTCCCTGGCCCTGAGACTGTTTTAAAAAGACAAAAATGAAACAAAAAAACAAATAGCTGTAATGAATTTGATGCTCAAGAATGTCTTCTCCAGGTAATTTTCAGAGTAGGAGAGAGTTTTATCTTTTGGACTGGAGTAGCTGAGTTCAACTGAAGCAGAGCAACAGACAGATGGCCTCTCATTGCAGGTCAGCAATGTTCTGAAATTGAGCCACATTTCCCAAAGGTGTGAGGCAGAAATTTTGTCCTGTATGGGCTGCAGTGTGTGTGTGGGGAGATGGGTGTCACAGTGCTTAATGAGGAAGAGAAAGATTATCACTGAACATATTTGGCAATACAAATCAAACTATCTTGGGCTGGCAAGAGAGCTGAGCAGACCAAGTGCCTGCTTTGGCAAGTGCAGGGGACAGGGTTCCATCCCTGGTTCCACATGCCCCGCCCCTAGGGCACACTAAGCTGGCAAATGAGCATGCCTGTAATCCCAGTGGTGGGGAGGCTGAAAACAGTAGGATCATGACAAGTCCAAGCTTCATAGTGAGACACTGTACCAAATACATTTTAAAAAAGTATCACACTGTCTTTTTGCTCACCAGGCATAGCAAAGGAATTGGATGATGCTGTCCACAGTCTTGAAAAGATTCTGCCATGGTTTATCTTTTCCAGGAAAGAAAGATTTCATACTGAAGTATTTTCATGATTTTTGACATGATATTTTTTTGTTATATAGCAATAATCTCTTCCTTCCGCCACAGCAACCATTGAAAAAGAGTAGCCATGGCCCTC
>NW_004524629.1:1972769-1999498 GCF_000260255.1 Octodon degus
GCCATGGAGCTGCTCAAGGTCTCCAAGGACAAGCGCGCCCTCAAGTTCATCAAGAAAAGAGTGGGGACGCACATCCGCGCCAAGAGGAAGCGTGAGGAGCTGAGCAACATGCTGGCCGCCATGAGGAAGGCAGCTGCCAAGAAGGACTGAGCCCCTCCGGAATAAAGCTTTGGAGAAAGTTAAAAAAAAAAAAAAAATAATAATAATCTCTTGCTTCACTCTTTCTTTTTCTTAGATGAAAGGTGGGTTGAATTTGGAGGGACTTTAGTGCCACTGGGTCCAGTCAACTCCAAGTCAACAGAACCTGAACTGCACAGTCACTGAATCTTGTGTAACATCACTGTGCTCTGTGAAGTACAGCCCTCAGAACCAGAACACCACCAGCCACAGAACTACTCTAAGGATTTAGTGGACAAAATAGCAATAGTATTATTTAATTGCTGTGAGAGCACCTGTTATGTGCATCATATCGAACAGTTTTACTGTTATATTTAAATCTGGATCTGCTGAAGATACACGATGAGCAAGCTGAAAGAGAAGCCAAAATCTGCCAAAGATGCAAGGTTTTGTGGCTATAGAGTCACATAAATTCATTTATTTCATAAACTACTCCAAGTTTTTCAATCAGTATGTGTTAGAAGAAAAAATCGGTAGAAAGCAGAGGTAGACTATAATGGTGACAGGCAGAGGTTTGGAGCTGCAGAAAGATGAGAGAGGTCGGGACAGGGAAATGCAAAGGATCAAGATGTGATATGTATATGCTCCCATTCTGAGTGATGAGTATATTTATTATATTATGTCACAAACATTCTTCTAAAGAAAAAGAGAAAAGGACAAAAAACTAATTCAGGGTTTAATAACAGTGAGTTCATAATTTATTTTGTAGTTAAAATTTGTATCTCCAAGAAACTACATGCTGTTTTTAACTGTTGGATATGCTATGACTTATCTAGATGAGTTTATCCTTTCTCAGTGAGTGTATGAGATGGCAGACCCTGCATAGATTTGAAATTATAAGATGGCTAAGCAACAAGACAGCAAGGGCCATGGCAGAGATTGAGATAAGATGGTAGGGCTATTGGAATAAGCAAATAGCTATATTAAAAATTGTGGAAACAATTTTTCTTGTTTCTGTTTTGTTGTTGTTATTTTGATTTTTACTGTGGAAGAGATTACAAATGTGGAAGGGAAGAGATGACCCTTAAGATGTTGAAACTTATATCAATATAAAGTTTGAGTTTATACAAAGATAGAAATAATTATATGCTGTATGTGTGTGTTTTAGTCAGGGTTTTACTAGAGGAACAGATATAATACAAGGAACATATATAACACAAGATGTACCAGTCACAGAGTTGGATGAGGAAGTGTTCTGAGAGCACCTGCACACCATGAACCAAAGGATTCAGTTCCAAGGTTTCAAGTTCACTTCAGTGTTCCATCTCTAAAGGTCTCTAAAGGTCTCTAGGGCTGGGTATATAGCTCAGTGGCATAAGCACCCACCTGGCAAGTGTAAGATCTTGAGTTCAATTTCTGGTACTGCATAAATAAATAAATAAATAAATAAATAAATAAATAAATAAAAATATCTCTAATGGTTGGCTATTGGGTCTGCAACAGAAGACTGAAGAATCTGCAATGGAAAGCTGAAGGATACAAGCTGGAGGCTGAAGAGTCTGCACTGGAAGCCAGGAGATGAAGTTCAACCTGACTGGGAAGACTGAAGTTCATCCCAGGAAGTAGAATGACAAATTCTTCCTCAACCCCTTTAGATCCCGTTTTTGTGCTGAGTTACTCTGGGGTGGGGCCCTCACAGCCCAGAGTGTGGAATCACCAGGCAATCTAACCAAGTTGACACAATGTATCGGCCACTACAATCCACCCCTTGTCAACTTGGCAACCAGACATATTTCTTTAAACCAGTCTCCAGATACAGATACATAATTGTGCCTAACACTGTTATAACTATACTATCCTGCATACAAATGGAAATGCACTAATACCCTTACCAAAATAGAAGGTAAGTTTTTTTGTTTGATGCTTATGCTTCAACATTAACATGGGTTTAATAATCCTTAAGAAGTGGTACTAAATCTATCCATACTACATTATAACACAACTATATATATGGTGAAATAGTAAAATTATAATCCCCTTTTCTGTAGCTGATCATGGGGGTTGTAGCTGATATTTAGAACTACCTTCTTCTACTACCCATTCTGTATTCCCTTGGCCCTCAGCAAGTACCTCAGCAGGTCTTGGTTCTTTCCCTGGTGGAGTGACTCAGACCTCATTCATGAAAGTTCTGGACCATTTGTCATTGTGCCTGTATTAGGCTGTTATAGCATCCCATTCACCTTAATAAAAGGGCACGGCAATACTAAGAGGCACCCCAAAGGATCTCCTGCACTCCATGTATAGTCTTCCTTTCCTCCATTGTGGAGTAGTAATCCATTTTCCTCTTGATAGTCTGGGTCAATCGCCCCTGACAACAACATGATTCCTTTTTTAGCTTGTTTCCTCAGAGGCATGAGAAGACCAAAGTGACCAGGGGAAAATCTTATCTTCCAGCTCACTGGTATCATTGCTGTGCTTCCCGATATAAGCCTTCTCCCCTCTGGACTAGGACTTCTAGTCCAGCAGAACATAAAGTTGTGGGGACAGGAAACAATGGTGAGTGGTACCATTTCTACTCCCACCCCTTGATTCCTGGACCCATGAATCCTGGCTATGGGAGACACAGTATCATCCAGAGGGTGCTGATTCAAAGCATATACAGCCTGTTGAAGTACCTTATGCAAGCTCTGCAAAATATTGCCACCTAGCTGGTAGTGTAACTGGTCTTCAAAAGACATTCCACCATTCTATCAATCCAGCTGCTTTTGGACAATGAAGTACATGGTAAGACCAATGAATTCCATGAGCATGAGCCCATTGCTTCACTTCTTTGGCTGTAAAATGTGTTCCTTAGTCAGAAGCAATACTGTGTGGAATTTCATGGCAGTGGATAAGGCATTCTGTTAAGTGCACGGATGATAGTTTTGGCAGAAGCATTACATGCAGCAAAGGTAAATCCATATCTAGAATATGCATCTATGCCAGTGAGGACAAAGTGCAGTTCCTTCCATGATGGAAGTACATTCTGTAACAGAAGAAGTAACTATAGGATGGAGTCAAGGGCCTATTGGACTCACTGTGAATCGGACCTTTGCTAAAACTCCATTGATCACTTCCATATACCCCTACTCTTACTGGAGGGCCACTATGATGTTTTGGATCCCCTAGAATCAGTGTCAGTTCAGAACCAGTGTCCCAGAAATATCTGATCATTCCCCTTTCCCCAATGTACAGTCACTTGGGCAAAAGGCCTTAGGCCCCTCTGGGGAAGGATAGGAGAAAGATTGACTGTACAAATTCTGGGAACATTAGGATCCTTCTCCAAGGAGACTTGGCCTCCCCATAATTCAAGGGGTTCTGGGTCTGTAAACTGGCTCAAAACTGGGAAATGGTTGAGTGGCTGGGACTGTCTATTACCACAATTCTGAAGCTCTGTTCTTTTGTCCCTAATTTCTTTCATTTATGTAAATCTAGCAAAAATTTTGTAGGCTTCCCATCTATTTCACTTTTGCGAACACCATGGCTAATCAGCCAATGCCATAGGTCTGTGTGTCTCAGATTATTCTGACTTATAAGAGAAGACTGGAGAAGGTCTTTGGGAGAATAATGGATCTCTTCATGGATCACAATATGTACTTCACCCTTAGGTGACTTCCGTGATTGAAGCCTGGTTATGGGCCTACAGGCAAAAATGAGTGGTGAGGGTGGGTCCTGAGGAGTCCCACCACTATTCTCTTTGTTCCATGCAGGATTGGTTTCTCTAGATATATTAGGAGACACTAACATGGCACAGGGTGAAGGCAGTGATTTCTCTGCCACAGTGGGTGGGGAAATCTCTTCCTCAGGCAAAATAATCTCATTAGCATCTAAAAACTCAACATCATCAGCTTCCTCAGGATCCTTCCACACATCTCAAATTCTGTCTTAGTTACTCTTTGCTTCTGGCTGGGACAAATACCTGACACTCAAAATGAAGGAAGGAAAGGTTTATTTAGCTCAGTTATTGGAGATTTCATAGTTTAAAATAGCCTGAATTATGTAGCAAAACCTTGGAGCCTTATTTGCTCAGGAGAGAGGGTCTTGGGCCTCTGTCCTTTCCAAGCATCTCCTCTCTGCCCAAGGTGGTCTCAATCACAGACACCACTGCCCTATGCTACAGGAGAGGCTGGGGTGCCCCCACATCCAGGATAACCCTCTCCACACCTCTAAGGGAGGCTGCTGGCTTGAGGGGGGCAGAGCACATGCTGTGTTTAATGGGTTGCACTTCTCTGGCCCTGCCCCTCAAAAAATTTGCTGCTCCTCCAGCCATGTCTGCCCCCTGACTTACTTGAGGCTTTGGGGGAACAACTAGACACAAACCATTACAGTGTGTGTGGGTGTCTTCTACTTCTCATGAGAGACTTCAGAAGTAATGTTTATGTCACACTCTAATGACAATGAGGACACTGGTTTCCAAGCATTATTTTTCACTAAAAGAACCAGGTCTCCTTAGAGAACTGGCTGATTCCAGATATATGAAAGGAAAAACACATGGTGAACTTGGAGCATTTTGTTCTGTATACATGAGGAAATTCTCAAGAAATAATGGCACCAGCTAGGCATGGTGGTACATGCCTGTATTCTCAATACCTTGGAAGGCTGAGGCAGGAGGAGTCCATGTTCAAGTCCAGCCCAGGCAACTTAGCAACTTAATGAGACCCTATCTCAAAATTTTAAAATCAAATAACATTTTAAACAGAAAAAATAAAGAAATAATAATACCATTTCAAAAACGACCCAGAAGTCCACTTGAAGAAACTTTCTTAGTCAAATCTAGGTCAGTTTGAGGAAAAAAAGATAGAAATAAATTATAGCCTCATTGAATAAAAAATGAACTCATAAGTGTATACTAATATAAATTCAAAAAAGTGAGAAAGAAAAGCTTGTTTTTGTAATAGAATGCAAATTATTGAAGGAATAATGGAAATAGAAAAAACATTCCAACTAATCATAATTAATGATAGCAGATTCAATAAGAATAATTGCTGGGCCTGCTGATGCATACCTGTAATCCCAGCACTCAGGAAGGAGGCTGAGCAGGAGGATCACCACAAGTTCGAAGCTAGCCCGGCCTACATAAGCAAGTTCAAGACAATCCTGCACTGTATTGTGAGACACTCTCTATAAAAGAAAAGAATAACCGATGGGTGGTAAAGCTTGTGGGTGGAGGTCTAATATAGGGTACGACATGTTGATCTAGTCTGGGTATACTACTCCATAACATTTTATTGGTTAGAAAGGGAATAATGGTTACAGTACAGTGCAGGAATTTCCCCCACGTTGACAACATGATGAAGCCGATTGCTCTGAGGTTAACTGTGTCCCCTCTAGAATCCATAAGCTGAAGTTCTAACACCCAGTGCCTTACTTAGAATGTGGTTGATTTCAAGAGAAGGCCTGTGCACTTTCTCTTTTTTTTAGTGGTAGGAATTAAAACCAGGGCTTTGCACAGCAAGCAAGTGCTGCATGACTGAACTGCAACAGCCCACAGGATCATTAAAGAGGTGTTCAAGTCAAAATAAGGTCATGAGGGTGGGTCTGACACCAACATGACTATGGGCTCAGGAGAAGAGGGACTGTGGACACAGCTTGCGCACAGGAAAGCTGACACACACACATGGGAGGGGAGAAGGAATCCACAGGCCAAAGAGAGAGGCTTCTGTAAACCAACTGTGGATACCTTGATCACGGGCTCCTAGATTCAGAATTGTGAGTGATAAAGTTTTGCTATTTAAGTTTTCTAATCTGGTGGTTGGTTCTGGAAGCCCTCCCTGGTGGTTACTTCTGCTGAAATGGGATGACAGAAGGTTCCCTGTAACTTAATGCATTAAGAAAACCACAGCAGAATTTGTTTTTGTCCTTTAGCAAAGAATGAATGATCTGAATGTGTTCATGAGGAGACATCTGGTAGAGGCGTATGAAGGACACACCTACTGTAAAGACCAGTAGTTACTAAAGATACCAAAGTTGCTACCAAGTGAGCTAGGCATGGTGGCACACACGTCATCCCAGCACCCAGGAGGCCAGCCTGAGCTACATAGTGAGTTCAAAGCCAATTTAAACTACATAGCAAGATGCTGTCTCAAAAACCAAAACAAAAGAAAGTTTTTTTTTTTTTTTTTTTTTTTTGTACTGGGGAACTGGGGATCCAACTCAGGACCTCGCACTTATCAGGTGAAAAATCTTTTTTTTTTTTTTAAGTTCAAAAAATTGCAACCTTCGGCACAAATGAGTTAACCCTGACCTTCAAAGATTTTTGTGATCAAACCATGTATTTACATGTCTCTTTCATTAGGAACAATAACAATCTTAAAATGTGAGGAACAAGTTTTATTCTAATTTTATCTACAGCATCCATTACAATATAGAGTAAGAATACAATAGTTGCCATATACAGGCATGTATAACTTATGGTATTCCTTTTCAAATATTAAAATCTATTCAGATACATTTATATTGCCTAAAAATATTAATTCCTTCATATTTATTGCTGTCTCCTTAAGCTAAAATGGAAAATGTGTGTCTTCATTAGCGTATAAAAACTGTATCAAACAACGATTTCAGCAAATTTTGGGTTGGCTGCCCTCTGGTGGCACTTTAAGAAACCAACCTCCTGTACAGCCGGCTCACAGTCACTGTCTCAATGAGCCAGCAGGGCTGGTGGCACTCAGCAGGCTAAGACAGAAGGATCATGGTAAGTTCAAGACCAGCGTGTGCTACACAGTCAGACCTTGACTTAAAAAAACCTCTCCCCAAAACCAAACAACACAACGTATTTCCAGTGTTCGCTTTATTTTTCTTATTTCTCAGTCTGGCTCAGTTGAATTATGATAATCTCCAAGTGAATTGTTTAAATGCTAAATAAATATCTGAATTTTGTCATAACAGTCCATTTTCTTTCTTTTTAGGCCATGTTTTATTTGCTGATTCGTGGACAAAAGGAAATGTGATTTATTTTCAAATATGTTCTTTAAAGTCTTGCTCATAAAAATCACAAAAAGTTGTAAAGACTGTTAAGTCACTGAAACTTTATTTTTTTTTTTTTTTGTGGAACCGGCGATTGAACTCAGGCCTTCGTGCTTGCCAGGGAAGCACTTATTTTACTGAGCCATCTCCCCAGCCCCAGTCACTGAAACGTTAAAAATATCTTACACAACCTTGATTGTACAAAAATACAAGTCAAATATGAATATAAACAAAAGAAGAAAAAGGCAGTATGCACATGAACCAACAAATAACTTGGCTGAAATGTAGCACGAGACTCAAAGGAAGCCCATGCATCCGCTCAATAGACATGTATTGCGTACTCAGCCAGGTGCACATGTGCTCATGCCTCAACACGGGACAGCGAAGCTCTGCTTCTAGTCTTACGTTCAGCTGCACGACCTTTCTTCATCAAATGAATAGTCTTTGGTCACCTCCCCATTCTTGAAGACAGTATGGTCAAGATTGTGACCCCATTCCTTAAGGTCACTTTTCCTTCCTCAAGTGTAACAAAATTCCCTGCAGGTGTGCTATGTAAAGGTTACTGGCCTTTTTGGAACTTTTTGTTGGGACCAGCAATTGGGTCCTTGCAGACATTAACCTCAAGGCCATTGGTGATAACACAGTTCCCCTTGAAGGAGCAATTCAAGAAATTTCTGATTATAACTTCTATGACAAAGCACCACCAGAACCAAAGGAAACATTTTTTTTCTATATTATTTTTTTTTATTGAGAAACAAATAGCAATGAGCCATCTCCCCAGCCCCTCAAAACTGGTTAATAGGACAGTTTCAATCATTAATACATTGTACATTGTTATCTTCTTAGTGGTTATCCATAGTACAAGATGCAGACAGGATATCCTGTCCAAACACTATTAGTAAAAATCTTTCTTCCCACTGAATTAAGTGAAAGTAGCTGTATATCTATCCTAACTATTCTGCATATACAGATATGAAATGGTCCTTCTTTGTATCCCTTTTTTTTGTTTAGTCCTGCCAGAGATGGGTATTCCATTGGCATCTAAATACTATAGGTGCATGAATTCAGCAAAGCAATCCAACACAGTCCAGAAATTTTATTTAATTTAATATTTTTTCTTTGTGGTTCTCGGGATTGAACTCAGGACCTTGTACTTGCCAGGCAGGCACTTATCCCACTGAGCTATATTCCTGGCCCTGGAAACATTTTCAATGCTCTGCTTTTTTTTGTTTCATGCCTTCAATAGTCTCTTGTAAGATATTGATATCTACTTCATCTCCATGCATAACTCTAAGGTAAGGTGGCAGTAACATGTAGCTCTTTTAGTTCTCAGTAATAGGAAACTTCTTAGCTAAAAAATCCAAAACCTTTAACACAGTATCAAGAGGATTTCCAGAATCAGGTCTGATTATTCTTGGTGCCTTGGTACTTCTTCATGATATCAAACGTCTTAGAGCCTCATCCTATATTTTCTCACACACTTTATAAATTCCAATCTAAAAATGAAAGAAAATGGCTTTTATTTTTAAAAAGCCTGAAAATGTTAACTAGCACAACATCGAAGGTACTGAGAGATGCTAAGAATGAATAGAAAAAGATTGTATTTCACACTAAATGGGGAGAGCATGACACCCAACCAGACCATGCTTACCCTTATAAGCATTACAAGAGATGAAAAGGTTCACATGATCAACTGTGAGCAGGGTAGCTACTGCCAGCTAGTGTCTAAGTTAAAACAAAGGCAATCAGCACATATTTGCAGGTGAAAACTTTAGTTGGACAGTAAGAGAAAGAAAGAAGAGATTTTAACTTAAGGAGCCAAAGGTTGAAAGGGGGGTGTAGCTCTTACAAAGGTCAATTGGGCCAATTAACCAAGGGAAGTAACAGAATATTGGGAAGGGGCTCCAGTTGGGGGGAGGTCTGATGAAGAGGATCAGACTGGTCTATGAATTAACAACAGGGATCCGTTTTATGGGGTGCTGGGGTGGGCTGGATTCTGGATAATCTATATCATACCTCTGGAGGAATCCTTGTTAGCTTGAAGGGCAATTTTGTTCCTCTAAGATGACTGTGCTTGCTTAGGGGTGGAAGGAGCACCCCAGATCCCCCTGGGGTGATCACTCTTGCTTGGGGAAGTGACTGCCTCAGGAAGTGGTCTGTAAGCCTCTGCTTTTTCCTGGAACCCAAGGTGATGGTAGGTTTACAGTATTGACTGGAGACTTCTAGACATCACTTCAGGATCTAGAACTGAAGGACATAAGAGATGGTAATGGAATGTCCCTGTAATTCATGAAAATGACTTTTATTGGTTAGGTGGGGAGTGGTGACTCATACCTATAATCCCAGCACTCAGAAGGCTGAGGCTAGAGGATACTGTGAGTTTGTGGCAACACTGGGCTAACCAGTTCAAGGACAGCCTGAATTACATATGAGACCCTGTTGTGAAACCAACCAACCAACTAACCAACTAAAAACTCTTGGTGTCTTCAGTCTTTAATGGGGATGGGAAGATTGGGTCAAACTAGGGTTAATCCCCAAATTACACACACTTTGGGGCTGATTAGCATGTCTTATGCATAGCTGAGCAGGGCTCTGAACCAAAATTTTAAGGTAATAACAAAGACAAAATGAAAACAGAGATGGCAGACTTTATCTTGCTTTTAGTTATCCACAAGGCATATGCAAGCCCAGCCTCTAAGACTTTTCATAGAACCATTTGTTGAGAAAAGTAGCACCAGAGCAGTGGCAGGTTTAGTGCTACCAAAAGAAGAGATGATTTCACAGTGAGATACACTTGGTTTGTTTTTTGTGAATAGGATATTAGTTATACAGGTCCAGTGCTCCAAATGAAGATTGAATGTCTCAGAATTGATTAAGCAAAAATTTGGGCATTGTTAAGAAGGGCTAACAAGGGTTAGATAAGGCTAGAGAAATGGATAAAATCACCAAGAATGAAAATATGTGCTGAGCAAAGAAAGAAGAATAAAGAGGGCCTAAAATCTAAACTTTGAAAAATTCCTGATTAAATGATTACATAAACTGGCCATAGTTCATGGTGGTACACTCCTGTAATCCCAGCAATCTAGGAGGCTGAGGCAGGACTTGGGCAATTTAAAGACTTGCAGAAACTCTCTCTTTAAAAAATGGGGGGAAGAGGGGCTTGAGGATGAAGCTCAGTGTGAAGGCCCCAGGTTTAATGCTCAGTAATGGAGGGCAGGGGTTAACTAGAAGAGTGGTAATAGCCAGTGAAAAGGGAAGAAAGCTGGAAGTCAGGCAAATGTGCTGTCACAGAACCAAGGGAAGAGAATGTTGTAGCAAAGAGTATAGTGAATGAGACCAGATGCAGTTGAAAGGCCATGTAGCATGTCTCTGACAAGAGCCTCTTGGGCTTGACCACATGAAGACAGCTGGGGACCTTTATGGAGAGGCATGTGTCCTTCATGGAGAGTGCTGGGGTGGGGGTAGGAGTTAGGGTCCAAATTAGGGTAGGTGGATATGTGGGAAAGAAACAATTCTTTCAAAGTTAGCGCTCAAGGGGAAAAGGAGACAGTGCAGCAGTTGTAAGGGTTCTGAGACTAAGGGTAGTATTTTGTTTGGTTGAAATCAAGCTTTTGTTTGACTTGAATCAAACTTTGACTCAAATTTATTTAAATGCCACAGGGAAAGGTCTTTTTTCAAAGAAAAGATTGAAGAGAGAGTAGATAATACAAGATTCAAGATGCCTCAGAAGGCCTCAATGTAGTGATACATGCCTGCAATCCCAGCACTTGGGAAGCTGAGACAAGAAGGGCATTGTGAGTTTCAGGCCAGCCTGAACTATAAAGCAAGACCCTGTCTCAACAAAACAAAACAAGATCCCTTGGAAGCCAGACTTAGCAGGGAATTGAGAGAATATATGGTGTATTCAACTCAGAAAGATGAATGATGGAAGGAGAAATGGAGAGAAGGGACAGTACTGGGACTACGGTGAGAATGAGCCAGTCACTTGGAACACAAAATTTAAGTAGACACCACAAAACAAAATTTTGTGTGCCACTGGTCACAGCTGAGGCCTCAATGGTCTTGTGATGCTGTGACACACCAGGGCAGGATTGCACCTGCTGAAGACTTCTTGGTTCCTTGAAAACCTAGTAGTAATAAAAATAGAGTTTCACCCTGGGGAAAAGACAAAGTCCTTCTTAACCTGCCACCTCTCCCCACATCTTCATCCACATAAAGATCCTCATTAGCATAAGGTCACTACTGCCCTCTGAGTCATCAGATAATCCCTCCAATTATTGTATATACCCAATAAATAGTAGCTAGTTTGGATTGTCTTTGTCAATGTCCCAAGGCATTGACCTCCCATCCCTAAATTTGTCTCTTTCTTATTTCATCCTTTTGTAATATTCCCCATACAGACAGTTGGGGATCTTGGCCAAGGTCGCTTATGAAGAATGTAATATTAAGATTTGAAGGAAAGACAGACCCAAATGTGGGTAGACCAATGTGGTGGTAGGAAGTACAAACATTCTCATGTTGGTGAAGAAGGTAAACTCACCAGGTGGAAGAAAGTACGAGGGTGTTGGTAGCTGCAGAGTGGAGGAGGTTTGTTGCAAAGGCTGTAGACAGAAAGGCAGGGAGAGGAGGAGAGACATTTGAAGCATTACAAGGGAGGATTAGCACTTAGAGGGAGCTGATGGTTAGTAATTCATTGACACTAATCTGCCTGGCCTGCCATCTTTGAGGGACTGCTCATAGAGTAAGCAAGGAGTTTGTAAGACTGATCTGTTGCTGTGGAGGCTTTTGACAAGGAATGGAAGTTAGGATGTTGGCAGGAGATTTCATTATGATGATGCTCTCAGAAACTACGTCTATGAGGGAAGAAGTCAAGACCTGAGAAGTAAGCAAAATCAAATGTGAAACCTTGTACAGCTCCAAAATAGAATGGAATTGCTGTATGTTATGCGCTGCTTTGCATTCCCTTAATTTACAGGTTGAAGTGCAAAACCTCAAAATGTGGCCATATTTGAAAATTGGGTCTATAAAGAGGTAATGAAGTTGGAGTTCATTATAGTGGGGCCTAATCTAAAATGACTGGCATTGGCATAAGCAGAGAGAATGGAGAAACAGTTACAAAGAGAGCATGTGAAGATACAAACAAAAACAGCCACTGACAAGCCAGGCAGAGAAACCCACAGGAAACCTACCCAGCTGACAGCTTGATCTAAAATCTCACCCTCTAAAACTGTAGGAAAATAATTTTTTGCTGTTAAAGCCACATAGTGAGGGATTTTACACTATCACAACCCTAGCAAACTAACAGGTCAGCTATTTTTAGTTTGTAGAAATAATGCAGTTTCATAGCTCATTAGCTTCTTCCCTCTCCCAGGAGTACAGGAGAAATTCTAGAAAATAATCATGGATTGAGAAATGAACAACAATAGAGTAAGAAACTCCATGGGAGTGAGGAGGCAGTTTCCAAAGGACATGGGAGGTACAGTGTTCATTTGGGAGGAGAGGTCCCCACCCTGAGGCAGTGGACAATCAGAAGCAGCCATGAGAAGGCCTGGACAAAACCAGAAAATAGCAGGAACATCTGAAGTCTGCCCAAGACATGTGTCAGGGAGAAGCAACAGGTTACCTGGCAGAGGAAGGGGTTGATGAAGACAAGAACAGGGACTAGGGGTGTAGCTCAGCAAGAGTGCTTTACTAGCATGTATGAGGCACTTGGTTCCATCCCCAGCACTCAAAATGATAAAAACAAGGACAATCTTCCTCAAGAATTGGCTCCTTTGATCCAACCAGTCCCAGGGTTGCTGGATTATAAATGGGGCAGTTGTGTCTTCCAAACAGACTTCTCCCTAAGAGACTAAAGACAAAACCTTGACCCAGTCAGAGGCTTACTCAACAACAATTGGGAATGATTAGCATTGGCAACTGGAACTCACTGGCCTACTTCTTAAATTCATAAGGCAAGCTACACATGGCTCTTCTCAGGTCATGTCACCAGGTGCTCCATGGACACATTAACTCACAGCTCAAATAACCTGTCATCTGTGGAGAAGCAAAGACAGAAGAGACTATGGGAGGAAGGCAGCCAAATGATACACACATACTTTTATTGTAACTGGAGCAGAGCCGCTCTTTTACAGTTGTACTTGGAGCTGTTCCCCATTAAGGCTCCTGTCTCTTGTTATTTATGTCTCCTTGCTTTGGTCCAGGTCTGTAAATTCTAAAATTGGATGTGATGGTGCACACCTATAATCCCAGCACTCGGGAGGCTGAGGCAGGAGGATTGGTATGAGTTAAGGGCAGTCTGGACTACACAGTATGTTTAAAGCTAGCCCAGATTACATAGAAGACCCTGTCTCAGATAAACCAAAACAAACAAACAAAAACTACCAAACCCAAAAAATGTGACCCCAGAATCATAAATTTTAAAGAGAAGCCCTTTTTAAATGGCTAAGATGTAAACTGCTAAATCTTTTAGATTTATAGATCCCAGAATATCTGATGGCCTTTGTAATGCCCCTCCATAGTCTATTTCTATGCTGAAAAGAACAATGACTGAGGGCCACTGGGATGATAATCCACGAAAGAAAGAAGAGAAACACACCTAGGATAAGAAGACCCTTCTTAGCAGGTGGCTTTTTTTGCCCCCTTCTCCTTTTCTTCCCTATAAATGTCCCCTGAGATGGAGCTTCGAAATTGAGCCTCTCCATCTTTCAGGATACCTGCCCTTGCATGAAGCTGAAATTTTCTTACCAACTCTCCTTTCTAAACTACTGTCCTCCAGTGGCAGGCAGCTCAGACATATTCTGGTAACAATACCAACTGAATTAGAGTTATTAGAACTTATGAACCAAAGAATGGTTTAAGCATGTGATGAATACACTTATGGAGATAAAGGAAGATTCTAGCAATATGAACAAAAACTGACTAGAAGTTATAAAGAATGAGAAATTCTGATGAGGAAAATGGTATAAATTTGGCCTCAGGAAAGTGGAGTTCTGCCACAAAGATGCTGGCAGCCTTGGCAGACTGTTGAAGGGGATGTTTAGTTAAAATCATCAGAGTTTTAGAAAGCAAAAAGAAAACTGGCTTTCTTTGATGCCTCTCAAGCTGAGTACTGTACACCAAGCATGTGCAAACACCAAGTCCTCTTCAGCCGCAGACATAACACTGTGGGTCTCCACAGCCTGTTTCTTCTCTTTGTCCTTCTCCTTCTTCTTCTTCTCCTCATCTCCTCCTCCTCCTCATCTTCTCCTTCTCTTTCTCCTCTTCCTCTTCTCCTCTTCCTCCTTCTGCTGCTCCTTCTCCTCCACCTCCTCTTCCTACTCCTCCCCTCCTCCTTTTTTTTTTCTTCAGTACCAAGGATCAAACTGAGGACAAGCATTTGGGTTGCTGACTGAATTCCTAAGGCAAATTAACTGAAAGTCTCTGGTTATATTTGACCAAATAAAATAGATGGAGGCATATGTGGTGTTGCACATCTATGATCCTAGCACTTGGGATGCTGAGACAGGAGGGCTGCAGCAAGTGCAAGGCTGCTCTGGGCTACAGAGTGAACTCAAGACCAACCTGAACTGCATAGCAAGATCTTGTTTCCAAAAACACCAAGAAGCCTAGCCTGGGCTTGCATTCTTATCTCACCCTCCCAGAGTGCTGGGATTACAGATATGCACCACCACACCCAGTATGAATGTTCTAGTTTGAAATTAAAATTTAGGTTGATTATTTATTAGTGTAAAAATGTCATTGGTTTTTAATTCCTAACCTTTACTGGATTTTAATAGTTTTATAATTTTCTTCACAGAGATCTTCTTCATCTTTACTAAGCACGTTTTGAGGTCTTTTGCCATTATATTCTATATTTTATACCATTGCGACTGTTTTGTTACTCTTGCTATTTTTTTGTTAAACACACGGCCTCTACATTGCTAGAGAAAATTGTAGTATTTTGAGAAGAGCTGGCTTGTGGAGGCATGGCAGACCATGATGAGTTCTTTGTCCAGAGTTCTTTGTCCTCCACCTGGGAGTGCTGGGCTCTCAGTGTTCAGAGAGCTGCTGACTGCAGGTGATGGCCGAGGAGGAACCTGGGAGAAGTTGCTCATCAGCTTCAAGCCTAATTTCAGAAAAACCTCTCCTTACAAACAGTTTGGATAGAGAGGCATCCATTAATAGACCAAGTTGAGAACTTTCACACGCAAATGCCCAAGAAAATGAAAAGTTGAGAAACAGAAGTTGCTCCCCTTGGTCATTTGAACATTGAAAATATTCACCCTCAGTAATGTTATACAAATATAACCTACTTGGGATGAATCCGTCACATTCCTAGGTCAGTGTCTTTTCACTGTTTGCTTGCTGTGTTTGAACTTCTCTTCTCCCAAACGTTCTAATAGTTTACTTCTTTTCTTCTTTATTAAGTCTTTGCTAAAATAGTGCAAATATTGAAATGTTATGGAGAAGTTTTCCTTAACTATTATTTAAAATTGCAACTCCCTTTCACACCTATGTCCACCATTCCTTTCCCTGTTTTTTTTTTTTTCCTACTATAAACATTTTGCATTGCATTACTAGGAGTTCAGCTGAGTATTTACATAGCATAGGCCTGGAATTTGCTGTGCAGCCCAGGTTGGTCTTGAATTCATCTTTTGGCCTCAGCCTCCTGAGTTCTGGGATTATAAACATGTATCATCATACCTGACTTTTAATCTGTTTAATGTGGTAAGTTAGTTCTCAGAAGTCAAGACTCAAAGACCCCAGGGAAAGCTGTTTATTTTTATGTTTAGATTTAACGAAGAATGGACAGATGTGTAGAAGTGTGACTATACAAAAAGTATGACATAATGGTCCTAAGTCCGGGAATCTGGCTAGGCCTGTCAGTTCATTCTCCTTGCCTCTCTGTATGGCCAGTGTTCCTACCTCCTAAGAGTAGAGGAGTGCAGAGTAGGTGAGGAATTCATGGTCATCTTGTACACAGAAAGGTTTTGTTTGTTTGTTTTCAAAGTATTCGGGATTGAACTCACATAGAAAGGTTTTGTACCTGACTTGGGCAAGGCAGAGCTTTAGTGTCTATAACTTGCATTGGGGAAGAGAAATTTTAGTTTTCTGCTATCTTTTTTTCAGGAAAAAGAAGGGCAGATCAAAGAGATTTCCTTAAGCTTTAAGCATCCAACATCTTGTACATCATGCGTTGGGTGTTATCTGAGGCCCACCAGCTTGGATGGCTCTATTCTAGGATGTGGGCTTCCTGGTCTGATTTGTCTCAGTCTTTGTCTCACCCACTAATTATGAAATTCCAGACTGACAGAGGTTGTTTGTTTTGAGGATTTTGGTCTTTTTCAATGAGAAATATTTCATTTTCTCTTGGCATCATAGTTTCTACTAAGTCTATGCAAAGTATCACTGTTATTTCCTATGTAAAGTAGCCTTCCCCCCCCCTTTGCATACTTTTAAGATTTCCTCTTTCTTTTTTTCACCAATATCATTATTCTGTATGCTGGTATAGTTTTCTTTAAGTCTGCCCTATTTTGGGCTTCTATGACCATTTTGGATACGAGGTTTCATTAAACTTTTATTCAAAATTTCTTCTGTCTGCCCACCTCTCTTTATATATTAAATAAAATATATGTATTCTTTATATTGTCCTATGGTCCATTAATGCTTTATTCATCTTTTCATCTTTTTTTTCTCTGTATGTAATTATTTCCATTGCTATGTCTCCAAATTCATTAACCTTTTTTACTGCCTAATTTTTACAATTCCATTTAAAGAAATGTTTATTTCAGATATTTTTGGTGGTACTGAAAATTGAACTAGAGCCTTTGCACTGTGCTACCTCCCAGCTCTTTAAAAAGTTATTTTATTTTTTACCATAAGATGCCATATAGGGACTGTCCTTTTTATATTATTAATGCCTTAGACTGACTTCAGGTGTAGGCCATCCTATTGAAAAACCTGTTCAAGTTCTCAAAAGAAGTCCACATGCAGCACTTTGGAAACTATTCTGCAATTATTCAGCTCTTTCTAATTAATGGATTATTTATTATTATTATTATTATTATTATTGTGGTAAAGTCCCTTTTCCCCCAAGACACAGTCTCACTAAGTTGCCTAGGCTGGCCTTGAGTTCATGATCTTCCTGTCTCAGCCTCTCAGAATGCTGAGATTACATGTATGTGACATCACTCCTGCTTTATTTATTATACATTCTATCTCCAGAAATTCTTTTTTTCTCTGTTCAGTTTCTCTCCTTACATACTTTCCTATAAATCTCTAAATATATTGAGAACATTTATAATAGGTGTTTAAAGTCTGTTAAATTGTATCCTATGTATACAATTTCCAAGTGTGTTTCTATGACTGCATATTTTCCTGCCACTTGGCAGGCCCCAACATTGAGATCGTCCTGAGCTGCTGATCACAGGCATATACTACTGGATTTGGGGGCACGCTAGAGTCTCCTTTTGAAGATATTTTCTAAGTTCTTTCTCTCCTGAGCAAAGGATTGTTCAAGACAAGCACAACAGTAGCAAAGCTTTATTAAAGGTAGGAAAAGAAATAAGTTCTACAGAATGAGTTTGGGCCAAGTAAAAATAGGAAAAGAAGTACACCCTACAGAGTGAGAGTGGCTTATCCATGCTAGAGAACAGTGGCAAAGACCCAGTGTGGACTGTTCTTTTGGTATTATCCATGCCTCAGGCTGACTTCAGTTGTAGGCCATCCTACTGAAAACCTGCTCAAATTCTCACTAGAAGTCCACATGCAGGGCTTTGGAAATCATTCTGAAAATGTGCCCTGGGATCTTGTAGTTAATAGGCCACACCAACTTCTCCAACCAGCTTTGCCATGTCCTAAGCTCCTGTTTTACCACCATGTCTGACATCTCTTAAGTTTCCATTGGGTGCTGAAATATACTGAATTTAATGTTTCTGGATCCTTGATTTTGTTGTAGTCTTTCATAGAGTAATAGACTGTTCCAGCAGGCTGTAAGATTATTCATGGAGCAGTTTGAATCTTTTCAGGGCTTTTGAAGGATCTACAGTAGTTTTATTCTGGGCCTTCAATTTTAGAGTAAGTTTACTGCACTATGGGGACATGTCACTCACTGGTCTCTATTATATTTTCCACATGGTCATGTCTTTCATTCTGGTTGTTCAGAGCGCAAATGAGTCTGTCTTTTTGGAGCTGTTAATTCATTGGCTTACAGCTCCCCAATAATTGTTCTTTCCTGGTCCGATTTTTATTCAGTTAAAGCTCCAAGCCCATAAACTCCAGTTCCTGTCTTCTCAACTCAGAAGTTTGTAGGGCTCTGTTTTCCTTCCTTGCCCCACAGAATGATAACTGCCTGCAGGCAGAAAGTCAAGATGACACAGCTCTTTTTGCTTCTTCTTCTCTTAGGTTAAAGCAATCCTGAGCCACCTGTAGTCCATCCAGGGCTGAAGGGCAGTTTCATGTATTTTGTGTTTTGTTCACTTTGCCAACTGCGTAACGAGAGACACAGTCCAGATTTCCTCTTCTTGCTTGAAAGCCAAAGCCTTAGTGTCGTGGGTAATGAAAACTGTTTAATAAATGTGATTTGCTACATTGAAAAACTATTTCTCTCAACTTTTTTTTTTTTTTTTTGTGGTATCGTGGATTGAACTCAGGCCCTTGAGCTTGCCAGGGAAGCACTTATTCTACTGAGCCATCTCCTTGGCCCCTGAAAAAGTATTTCTCTTTGATACTCCTATTTTTCTCCTCCAGAAATGTAATGTTGATAGGTGAGCGCGCGCGCGCACACACACACACACACACACACACACACACACACACACAGAGTAAAATAAAAAAAACAGCAAAAGGAAAAAGGAGAGGCAGAAATGGTGAGGTGATGACTTACTCAGACTGCGCCTTCTAGCGTTAACACTCAGCCCGCGCCGTCACCTCGGGGCCGTCCCGCCCACGGGTCTCCCGCGCGCGCGCGCCCTCTCTTCCCGCCTCCCGCCGGCGGCGGCGCTCGCGCCGCGCGTTGGTGCGGTCACTGCGCCTGCGCGGCGTGCGGACGCCGCACGCTCCGGAAGTGGGCGGTGTCCCGCGCAGTTTGTGTGGCGGCGGCCGCGGGAACGCCAGCCGGCTGATTTTACTACAGGGAAAAGCGAGGATTCGAGGCTTGCGACTTGGGAGTGAGCGAGCGTCCGGCCCTGGCGGCTGTTCTGTGTTGCGGGAGGCTGCATGGAGAGTGAACAGAAGCGGCAGCCGGGCGGCGAGGCCGGGGCTCCCGCGCCGCGGCAGTGCGAGGAGGCGCCGCGTCCGGACCGCGCGGTGAGCACTCGTTCCGCGCCCCGTCCGCCCCTTTCCGGGCTCTGCGGAGCTGCACCCTGCGCGCTCGGCGCTGCCGTCCGGCCGCGGTCCCCGGTCCCCAGGGCCGTCGTGGGCGACACCCTCGAGGCCGAATTCCCTCTCGGTAACTGCATAGGTGGAGTTGTGTGCCCCGGACTTTCTGTGTTCACTGCTGCTCTTGTCATTTTAGCAGGCTCTTAGCGGTAATCGGTAAGGTTTTTTAAAGCACCGTATGCCCCATGCTTACCACTTTTTAGATTTGAGTATGAACGTGCTCAGGCAGGAGCAGCCAGGCCCCTTCCTTCCAGCCCTAACCTGGCTGGTGTCTGCCTGTTGACTGGAGCTTTACCAGCTTTTTAGCCATTTATTTAGACTACGTAGTATACAGCGATTTTGATACCTCCCTGGTATATCCTGATTACAGTGACAAAGTCGGAGAGACAGTGTTTTGGGCTCATTTGTTAGTTTTGATTTTCTGAGGCCATTGTCATTTGGGCTGGCCTCCGACAGCAGTTCTCATGTCTCAGCCTCCCGAGTGCTGGGATTACAGGCGTGCACCACCTCTCCAGGAGCAGAACTAATTTTAAACTTTACTAATTTAATGAATATAGTTACTCTTGACTAGGACTAGAGAACGTAAATCTAACATTAAAATTGGTTTTTCTTGCAGTGATAGACATATATATGAGAGAGCACCCACAAAGTGCGTGTTTTCAAGAAGCTTTCTAGCTGTTTTGTACCTTCCGTTTTAGGGCTTTCTCCCCAGGGTGTTTACACTGTACCTTCATTTTGTCATGTATGCTTTTCCTCCTGGTTGTCTCCTTCCTAAGTAGCTACCATTGCAAGAGGCCTTCCCTGTATTCTCTGTAAGAAACCACTCTTGCACTCCATTTCCTTCATTCAGAGATACATTTTGTGAGTAACATCCTCATCTTAAGTCAATTTAAAAATAATGGTCAAAAGTTCGTTTTTAAGAAGAGAAGTGTGTTGAATATGCTTCATTGTGTTTGAAAGTCTTGAAATTTTGAGATAGGGAAACTTGAAGCCTGGATCTATGTCCCAAATTGGTTTTGACTGTCATATTTCCTAAAAACTTACTGTTGTATGTTGAGTAAGTGCTCATAGTACATACTGATTACATTCATGTTAGTTGGTAAGTGTCCATAGGATGTGTTCTGTAATTGTTTACTTCTTCCTTTCACCTTTCCACCCTTTCCTCCATCTCAGTCCCATTCAGTGTTGGGCAATTTCTTTTAACTGTGAAATGAGGTCAGGTTAAAAAATTGTCAGGAAGTCACAGACTTATATATGCACAGTATTACTGTTCAGTTAAACAATGGTTCATCTGTAAGTTTTAGAATGTTTGTGTGCAGATAGTTCTACAGCCTATGATGGTAGTAAGTTGCCATTTACTAATAGCTACTTCTTAGCTAGATATTAGAAGCCTGCTGTTCATAATCTCATTTTATACTGCTACCCAGATACTATTTATTATTGCTAAATACCATTTGGAACAATTATACTTTATTTTATAGATGAGAAAACAAGATCAAAGGCTACCTAAAGTTGAGGGCTAACAGTAAATGATAGCTGGGGCTTTGTGGCTCTTTTTATTTTGCTTCATTGCCTTTTAGGAACCCTATGACTCAGAATAGAGCAAGGTAAATTATATTGGAAAAATCTCTCTCCTTTCCCATCCAGCTCTGCTTCCATCGGTTGCACTTTATTAAACACGTAGCATGGTGATGCTGCAAGAATTTGAATTTCAAATACAAGAGATTTGTACTAATTATGGGCTGTGTCCTCCCCCCTTTTGTTTTCTATAGAAAAAGCAACCATACAGGTGTGATGGCCAGGAAACAAAAGGATCTAAGTTCATTACCTCCAATGGAAGTGATTTCAGTGACCCAGTTTACAAAGAGATTGCTATTACAAATGGCTGTATTAATAGAATGAGTAAAGAAGAACTAAGAGCTAAGCTTTCAGAATTCAAACTTGAAACCAGGTAATTAAACTTTAAAATTACAAATATAGTGCATGCTTGCTATAGAATATCTTGAAAACACTGAACAGTTAAAAATCATCTTCATTAGTTATGGTGCATACCACTAGGAGATAGAAAGATCCCAAGTTTGAGGCCATCTAGTGAGATTCTGTCTCCAAGTAAGTTTTAAAAAAGGATGGCATGCTTAGCGTGCATGAGGACCCAGCTCTGCAACAAATATTTTTTAAAAAACTGATGACACTTGAAAAACACTTCAAAAGAAATTATTGCCTCTGTATCTTTGTGTGCAGTCCTACCTTTTAGAGAAAATAGGATTGCAGACTCATGTAGCTGAGTATTTCTATAATCTAATAGTTTTAATAATCGTAAGTATGCTTAAAATTTTTATATTTCTTGTAGATGACATAATTATTGAACTTTTGAGATTGAATTTTTTCTTTTGGCCATTTGTATTTCTATGAAGAGGGTCTACCTGAAACCAGGTATATTAAATCATTCACTTATAAAGTTTTTGTTTTTAGTTTCTAAAAATAAGATAGAGTTATGGTATGGATTGTGTTTAACTGAATATTGAATGAGAAAGCAATGGAACTTCATGATATATTTTTGTATTTTAATGAGTTATATATACACATACTTAAATTTTTAATAGTATCTTGCAAAACAAGTCACTCTTTTTGGTTTGAGACATGGGATAGAATGAGTAAAGAAGAACTAAGAGCTAAACTTTCTTTTAAACTTTTTTCTGGACTTTTGGAGTCCAGAAAGATATATATAAGTTTTGATAAACAGTAGAACTGCCAGGCATCAAGAAAGAAATCAACTCTTAATAAAAAGGTATTTTTTCAGGGTACTACTGAATCCTTGTTTTTTCTAAGTGTATTTCTCCTCTTTGCTTTAAAATATAATCTCACTGTTTTTCAAAAAAAGAAAAGAAAAAAAAAAAACTCCATTTTTTTCCCATGTAAATTGTCTACATAATTTGTGAGGAAAATTTTGACTTTATTTGCCCCAATTCTTTGTATTCTAAAGATACAACTTATAGTCTACAGGAGATTTTCTGAGTAAAATTTTTGTCCTCAGCTGTGAAGATCATTTGCTTGCATTTGGATTGCTTGGGAGCTAGAGATCTAGTATATTTATACGTTTATTCAACAGTCTCATGCTGAGCTCTAAGCACTACACTAGGCATTGAAGTCTTTAAGGTAAATACAGATGTGTTTCACACTTTGGAAATCTCTTAGTCTTGGCAGTATGCAAAAATAGTCACAAATCAGAATGGCTAGTGCTACATCGGTGGTCTGGCCAAGTGCAGCCTAAGGACAGAGGAGAGAATTCAGGAAGATGGCATAGGAATTGTGCTAGACAGAAGAGAGAGAGACTATTTTAGGGACAAAGAACTAAAAGATGGAAATTCTACACTGATATGTTTTTTACTATATAATCTTGCCTTTTTTTGGCTACTGTACAGTCATAGTTAATAGAATATGAAAACATCCCATAGTTAGGCCATGATGTACATTATGTTTTGTATATAGTATATAACGTATAAATGTACAGTGGGGGAGCAGGAACATTTGACAGTGACTCACAAGTGACAAACTGTTAGCCAAGCTTTGAAGGAACCCTTTGCTGAAGTATGCATTTTACCTTACAAGCAAGAGAGACCCACTAAAGATAATGAGGTAGGAAATTGGCATTAGTGCTCATTTCGCAAGGAAGGTACAGAATAAAGTAGTGGACTTGTTATATAGTCCAAGGAACTAATGGGAGCCGCAGTAGAGAAAATAGAACCAGATTTTGAATATTTTTCTGCATTGGAATTGGTAGTCCTTAGTATGTAAATATGGAGGAGCAAGGGAGGTGTTAAAGACAACAGGTACCATTGAGTTTGCAGGCAACTCTTTTAATCAGTATGGTTTCTCAAAAAAAAAAAGGAAGACAAAGCAATTTAAAGCTGTTACATGACACACAGGTCTCTATAATGCCTTGAAATCTTGTCAAAGAGGTGAAGAGATCCCTGCTCTGCCTGCCCAAGTTTCAGTACTTTGGAAGATCTAAAACATGTGAAAACATTTTGTCTTAAAACAAGCACTTGGTTTATTGTCAGTATTTTTCCAGGGTAAGGTTCCTTTTCAGTGCCAAAATTCCAGCACTCAAGATATTGGGGTAGGATGACTGCAAGATAGAGTCTCACTTAGCCAATTTAGTGAGACATTGTCTTCAAAAGAGCTGAGGTGTAGCTCAGCATGAGGGCCGTAGGTTTAATCCTCAGTACAAAAATGGGGAGGGGGACAGCAGGGTATGGCCCATTGGTAGACCACTTGCCTAGCCTCAAATACTCAAATGCCTGAGTTCAATACTCAGACACTGCTCCCCCACCTGGCAAAAAGGCTAAAATGAATAGAGGGGTTTTTTTAGTCATTAATTGGTAGTGTGACCAAAATGACTCACTTGACACTACTCATTGATAGCAATGTACATCTTTTTATTTTTACTACTGCTTTTTATTTACAGACCAATATATGGTTCAGTCAAGTAACACTGAAGTCTGAACACTGGTTTTGCCTTCTATGTGAATTACTAGTATGTTGGAGAAAAGGTTCTTCTGTACAGTAACACCTCAGTTCATGAATGCTTTTGTTTGTAAACAGTTCAGTTCACAAAAGTGTTTGGCAGAATTTTGCTTCCATTGACGAACTACGTAGGTTGACAGAGACGACTGTAGCCACCTTGCCCACACAAACACAGTTATTTTCTCTAGGATAGTAAAACAAATTAAGTTTGTAAACGGAGGTACCACTATAATACTACAATGAAAAGTTAACTTGTAAAAGGAAATGTTTATGTTGTAATAATGTTTTATGTGTATTAGTTTTTTTGCTAACTTATCTTTGAGTCTTACTTTCCTTTATTTTAACATTCACTAAATTGTGTTGACTATCAGTGTTCAATCCAGTGCCCATAAGTAAAAGTCGTGATTCTTGGCAGTAAAATTTACCTTAGTAAATTATATTTTTCTTTTACTTAGAGGAGTAAAGGATGTATTAAAGAAGAGACTGAAAAACTATTATAAGAAGCAGAAGCTGATGTTGAAAGAGAGTAACTGTGCTGACAGTTACTATGACTACATTTGTATTATTGACTTTGAAGCCACTTGTGAAGAGGGTAACCCACCTGAGTTTATACATGAGATAATTGAGTTTCCTGTTGTTTTATTGAATACACACACCTTAGAAATAGTAAGTGAATTGCTGTATTTTATTATTCACAGTACTCAATCTGATATTCTCTAGATCTTATTTTCATTTTAGCTAGAATTATAATTTATAAGTGAGTCCTTTTGTTATTGTTATGAACTTTGTGTTAGTAGGAAAACCAATAACACAGTTTTAGAAACTGCTTCTTTCCTATTCCAATAGCTCACATTATAGTTTTTTTTTTTTTTTTTTTTTTTTCTGTTTCTTTAGAACATCTGTGTGGATATTATAATCTCTTGGGAAGCTAAGAGAAAAAAAAACTGATTCCTGGTTCCACAGATAATAATTTAATTGTTCTGTAACTGCTTTGAAAATTTTTCAGATGGTGTAATATGCAGTCAGGGTTAGTGATCTCAAAATAATAACTTACAAAGAAAACTGGCGATCTTTTTTTTTTTTTTTTTGAGACAGGGCCTTGCTATGTAGTTGAGGTGGGTCTTGAATTCACTTATGTATCCCAGGTTGCTGGTCGTCTTTCTGATGGAAAGTTTATGGGAGAAAGAATTTTGTATAACTATTTTAAAGTCATATATATGTTTTAGGTAATTATGGTCAGTGCATTCTTAGTTTAGGAAAAAATAGAATGAGTCCCACAAAATATTGTTGATCTTAAAATCTGAGTGAGGAAACATCATAATATCTTATCGATAGTAGCAACACATACCCTGAGAGGAAATCTAGGACTTTGTGCATGAAAATACATAGTTTTCTTCTTAAGAAAACTATGTTGAAAGCCTGTTTTTCATTCACTTTATATTCTGACTGCGTTGGCTGGGAAAGGAAAGGAGTCACTAGTTACAGAATTACATTACTATTGTATATTCAGGCAGAATTGGGAGTGGAGTTTCTAATAATCTTGGTTGAGCATAAAGGTAGTGCCAGAAGGGGTCGACCCCTGGCTGATGAGGGGCAGGGACTGCTGGGAGAAAGGCAGGGAGTGGGTGTGGAATTCCCATTGGAATGTTCATATTCCAGGGTTCCCATCCAGGTACCAAAGGATCCTCCATGAAGATCACAGGGGGCTCAGTCCAGAGTGGCTCCTCACAGGGAATAGGCATGACATCATACTGGGGGTTGAACTCAAGAGATGGGACAGTAGCCCCTTCAAAGAAAGGACTTGAGGTGGCATTGTCTTCCCATCCCAGGATCCTATACAGGGCCTCTCCATAAGGACATGGCAAGGGGTCACGCCTTGGTTTCTCATTGGCCTCACAAATAGTCCAGTATAAATCCTGAAGACTTATCAGCAAGTGTAAACACTTTTTCCAATTCTTCCTTATGCCTCTGTAACTGAGACGCTCAGCAATCGCTTTTGACAATATGTAATTTTTCTCCTTCTCTGGTAAGTACATTTCATGTACAAGAAGTTCCCATTCTTCAAGGAAGCTTTGGATTTCCTGCTCACTCCATGGTTGAATGAACTGGCTTAATAACTTTCTTGGTTCTTGCTTTTCTTTTTTCTTCTTTGATTCTTGGTTTTCTTTTTTCTTCTTTGGTTGTTGAGTGTTTTGGAGAATTTCTTTTGAAGTTTTGGATACTTCCTCCATTTTTATTCCTGAGTTTCCTTGTAGAAGACTTCACTAAAGCCTCAGGATCTGTACCTGGAATCAGGAGAGTCAGGAGATGACCATGTGTAGAGATATGTTTGGTTCTCTCTGCTTCCCAGTTTATCCAAAATTTCTCATAGGTCTATTCTTTTTATTTTTTATTTTTTGGCAGAACTGGGGATTGAACTGAGGCCCTTGCACTTGCCAGGAAAGCGCTTATTCCACTGAGCCATCTCCCCGGCCCTCATAGATCTATTCTTAACAGCCTATTTCTGTAATATTTTCATCCAAAACGTTAAAAAATAAGTAAATTAAAAGGAAAAATGGCAGCTAGGAAGGCATATGATCTTGTGTAAATCAGTAGATTTTACTCATTCATGGACATTGCTTTAGCAGTTCTCTCTCTTGTTTAGACTATGATTTATTTCCACTGTGCTGTTCTTATAACATGCAAACATTTGTTTTCTATTTCTTTTTCTTTTTTCTTTT
>NW_004524629.1:2000073-2039596 GCF_000260255.1 Octodon degus
AGGGTCTCACTACATTGCCCAGACCGGCTTCAAACTCATGATTCTCGTGCCTCCTCAGCCTCCCGAGTAGCTGGGATTACAGGTGTGCACCATCCGGGTTTTTTTTTTTTTTAAATTATCATTTATTTATTTGAGATAGTTTTGTCCTTATTTCTCCAAAATGTCAGACTTGCTCCCACCTCTTAATTCCCAGTGTTTTATCTCTAGTTCTTTTTCCCAAGTATTGCTGGGTGATTCACCCAATCCTACTTTTTCCTTAAACCTCTCTTCTGAATAAAGCCTGTCTGGTTATCTTATTAAAGAGAAGTTTGCAAACACATCCTGTATTCTATGCTTCCTTTTTACATGTTCTACTTTTAAAGACTTTGTATAATTTGTTTATAATACTTAAGTGGAATTCTGTATTATGTCTAATGAGTAAAGAGCTTATAAATTTTGAGAATAAAGCGTTCTTTGCTGTTTTACTTTTATTGTCTAGCCATTTTTCCCTACCAATACACAGCCTCTTTGTAATGAATTACATCCTTACTCTAAAAAGTAGAGTGTTTGTAATGAATTACATCCCTACTCTAAAAAAGTTATTTTAAGATAAAGTCTCATTAGATGGCTAAGTTGCCCAGATTGAGCTTGTAATCTTCCTGCCTCAGCCTCCCAAGGTACTAGAATCGCAAATGTGTGAAAGCGCATCCTATCTCTTTTATCATTCTTTTCTTTTCCTTTTTTTCTTTTTTTTTTTTTTTTTTTTTTTTTTCGGAACCAGGGATTGAACTCAGGCCCTTGCACTTGCCACGGAAGCGCTTATTCCACTGAGCCATCTCTCCCGCCCTGTGCTAGACTTTTTTTTTTTTTTTTTTGGTGGAACCGGGGATTGAACTCAGGCTCTTGCGCTTGTCAAACAAGTGCTTATTCTACTGAGCCATCTCCCCAGACCTATAATTCTTAATCATTTATAGTTCCTCTCCTTCATAGATTGGTGTGTAGCAAGAATTAATTCATAGGAAGTATAAACATTACTTTTTTCAATGTTTAAATCTATCACAAAATATGTTATCTTTTTCTTTATATCTAACTGAGAGTAATATTTATTGCTTTAAAATATTTATACTTTGGAAGTGTCAATTTTGCTGGACATGGTGTTTCCGACCTAATCTGAGCACTTGGAGGCTGAGGCAGGAGGATTTCCATGAGTTTGAGGCTAGCTTGAGCTATATGCTGAGTTCAAGGATAGCCTGAACTTGTTTCAGACAAAAAAAAAGTCCTTAATTTTAAAAAGTGACTCAGTATGTCCTGGTTTGGGGAGGTAAATCTGGGCTAGAAGAAAAGCATTTAGAGATCAGAACCTAATGACAGTGCTGGTATTACTTAATCCACAGAGTTTTGTGCCTAAGTTCTTAACATGGCAGTTTCTAGAAACACTTTTAAAATGCTGTAAATAGCTGGACATGGTGGTACATGCTTCTGATCCCAGCACTGAGGCATAAGGATCATGAATTCAGACCTAGCCTGGGCAGTTCAGCAACTCAGCAAGAACTTATGTCTAAATGCATAATATTAAAAACGATTGAGGATATAGCTCCCAGTACAAAGGCCCAGAGTTCCATCCCAGTACCCACCCCCAGTGTATATATAGTATTATCCTTTAATTGCTATATATGATATAATTTAATTTTGACTCTGTAGAATTAGAATTACTAGTATTTTGCTTTACACTTGAGCTACATGCAAAATTTTATTTTTTACTTTTTTCAGACAGGATCTTGCTAGGTCACTAAATTCCCTGGACAGGGCTTGAACATGCAGTCCTCCTGACTCAGCCTCCTAGGGTGCTGGGATTACAGGAATGCCCAATCAGGCCCGGCTTTAAAAGAAAAAAAATCACTTGTTTCGAGTTTAAAATTTTTTGTAAGAATCTTCTGGTTATTTCTTATTTCTGGTATATACTGAGTAAATACTTTGAAGAAGACAATACAAAATGTAATTCCTATGGTTATGCTCTTATTTGGTTACGAAAGTTTATTTTTTCATGAAATAAAATTTTTTGAATTTAAAATACAGCAAGTATTTTAAAAGTCCTTCAAACCAATATTTAAAAAACATTTTTCTGAGGAGCAAAACATTGATAATTTTATTTTAAATATATAAAACCTATTGTACGCAATCTATAAGTCAAGATATAAAACTTTTTAAATACTTCTTTTGAAATGTCACTACTCTGTTATAGTAAAATAGCTCTGTATTACTGCTTTTATTTAATCCTGGATAGTCATCATTTTCATAAAGATTCAATTAAACTAAATTCTAAATAGCCAAAATTTAAATGATCTTTTTAATTAAAAAATCAGAGTGTTTTGAATATGGAGAATTATCCTTAAACACTAGAAAAATCTGTGCCATAGCTGAATTTGTCACACAAACTACTTTAAGATTTCTATTCTCCCCTCGTAGGAAGATACATTTCAGCAGTATGTGAGACCAGAGATTAACACACAACTTTCTGATTTCTGCATCAGTCTTACTGGAATTACTCAGGTAATGAGTCTGTTCTCTTTTTGCTAGAGTTTGAAAATAGAATTTAAATTAAGAATTTATAGATAGTTCAAAACACAATCATTATAATCAATTTTATGGTATTTTTGTTGTTTGGTAAAGATCTTTCATAGTGTAGTAATTTAGAAAAAATACTTACAACCTATTGCAGTGGTATGTACCTATAATCCCAGCTACACAGGAGCCTGAGGTGGCAGGATTGCTAGAGTCCAGGACTGTGAATCTTCTCTAAAAGAAAAAAAGCCCATTTTACATCTGGTAACATTATACTCAGCCTTTCCCTTTAAGGAGTTGTAATGGTGCATTTAAAGATTTTATTTGTTAAATGAAATGTTAACCTGCAGTACTTAGTATCTCTACATTTCTTCGCCTCTCTTCTTCCTCTCTTCTCCCTCTCTTTCTCTTTCCTTCCCTCTATCCCTTCCCGCTTTTCTCCTTAGTCTAGGTTATCCTGACACTTAATCTTCCTCCTGCCTTAGCTTCCTGAATGCTAGGCTTACAAGCATGTGTTACTATGTCAGGCTACATCCTGACTTACAAATTTTATTATTTTTAGGCTTTTTTTTGTTCTATTCTAATATGTAGGTCTTTTGTTCATTTATTTCCTCTATTCATTTGCTCTGAGTGACTACCTATAATATACTGTGGAGCTAGGGATTCAGAGACAGTCAAGTCAGCCCTTATCCTCAGTTTCCTTACAGTCTGTAAGCCAGAGGGGCAGACAAAGTAAGTCAGTGGTCACAGTGTGTTTGAGTGAGAAGTAGGGAAAGATATATTTGTTCCCAGAGTATTCTGGAGTTCTATGAAAAGGGTTCTCTAATCATTGCTGGGCCAAAATATTCTCAACCCCCAATGAAAAGAAAGAGAGATTTATTTTGACTTACTGTTTGTAGAATTTTCAGTCCGTCACAAATTGGCTCTAGGAAAAATGGCGAATCGGGAGGACCTGAGTGGAGGAAAGCTGTTTACCGTAGAGCATCCAGGAAGCAGAGTGCGGGCAGGAGCTGAAAAGGAACATATATACCCTTCCAGGCCACACCTAATGACCCTCCTCTTCTGACCAGACCCTACCTTCTAATGGCAAGTCAGCTGTATGCCCCATAATCCAATCACCTTTGAAAAGACGCCCATGAGCGCATGTGGGGGAAGCATTTAGATATATTTTAGGAAAACTGATGGGCACCTATTTATGCAAAATGTGTTTAGTCTGTGTCTAAGAATTGCCAAAGTCCTAATAGTCCCTGCATTGCTGAGAAGTCCAAGTTCAAAGTCTCCTCTGAGACTTAAGGCAAACTCTTATCTGTGAGCCTTTGTTACAAAAAAGTTAAAACACCATCTGTATATGATGGCATAGAGCAAATATTCCAACTTTAAAAAGGAGGAAAAGGGAGATAAAAAGGAATGGGACCAAAGCAGAACTGAAACCCAGGAGGGTAAACATTAAATCTTGTAGCTCTGTCCAACACCTGGGGCTAGATGTAAGATGTGAACTCCAGAGGGCTTGGGTGGCCTACCCCTACAGCATTGCCGGTGGTTGTAGCCCTCATGACTACTCTCTTGGGCTGGCTTTACTCACTCCTTGAGGCTTTCCTCAGATGTTTTTTTGTTTCTTGCTTCTCCAGATTTCTGGGGTCTCTGCTGCTTTTTTGACCTCACTTTTGCAGCTTCAGGCACTGCCTTCTGTGGGATATAGGCTTCCTAGGCTTTCTATTGTTTTAATTTTGTTTCTTTTTTTTAGATAGGGTCTCACTGTGTAGTTCAGACTGGGCTTGAACTCTGTAGCCTAGGCTGGCCTCGAACTCACAAGGATCTTCTTCCTTAACCTCGTGAGTGTTGGTATTATAGACATGTGTCACTACACCCAGCTTTAGGCTTCCTTTTAAGGTCTGGCTAAAGACCTCCTTACCATTACAACTGTTACATTGTGCATGTCTGTAAAATTGTGTACTGTGGATGATACCAAGTTCTGCCAGCTTTAGCAGCAGTAAGGCTTCCTTGTATCGTGTCTTCAGAGGCCTCTAAGTGCCTGGATGGTTGAATACTCTGAAATGAATGCTGGGGACAAAGTCCCTGGTTAGTAGCACCGTGGTGGCATGATGCTGTGGTGCTTTCTTCTTGAAACAAAGTTTTTTATTTTTGTAATTTTGAGCCTGTGAACAGTGGGGCTTTGTTGGTTCCTCATATACTTTCAAAGCATTTTTCTGTTATCTTGATCCAAAGTACTGCGCTTCATTTTAAAGTTAATCCTTTCAGCTACCAAGTTGTTCTCTGCTCCATCTTTGCAGGCACTTTCTGGCAAGACTGAAAATTTTTATTCTTTTTTATTTTTTATTTTTTTATTTAGTACAAGATGTACAGGGTCTTACTACGCAGATGGGACTCGAAGTGATCCTTCTATTTTTAGCCTCCCAAGCATAGGGATTACAGGTGTGCGCCATCACGCCCAGTCAAGACTGAAAATTTTTTAAATGGGTTTTTTAACTCTGATTTTCAGGATAGACCTCACCAAGCCCCTCCCCCAATATCTATGCCACACTCCCCAACATTGGGTTACTTTAGAATTTCCTGATCTAGACAGGTCTGCTGTCCTTAATCTTAGACTCCTACATGATAAAATGTAGACAAATTTTCTGTCAGAGCATAATATACACAGTCTGGAATCCTTTGGCCAGTGAAGTTCTCCTGAACCTGGTCGTTACCATCTGCATTTTTTTCAGAAGTACTCTGATCTTCTGAGCTCTTAGTAGTTTCACACGTCAAGCTCAGCTTATAGCATTCTAGGACTTCTTTTCTAGCCATAGTCTCTAAACCTTTTCAGACTCTTCCCATGAACCAGCTCCAGAGGTTTCTCAGCCATGTGGTAAGCTGCAGTCAGCAATCTTTTTTTTTTTTTTTTTCCCTGAAGACAAAATTTCTGACATCTACAACTGAAAGGAGGAAGGGTTTGTAATTTGTAGCAAGTAGTCCCTGCTTGCTAGCTCCAAGACAGAGAAGGGTATGGTGGAATGGGCCTGGGCTTTAGCTCATGGCATCCAGGAGGGAGAGAGATGAGCTGAGAAAGAAATGCCCTTCCAGACCACATCCTTAGTGATGCATCTCTCTTGACTAGACCTTACCTCCTAACAGTAAATCAGTTATAACCCCCTGTAATCCAGTTTCCTTCCAGAAGCCCTGCCTATGAGTCATGAGGCTCTTAGGATATCTAGATATAAACCAGAACAGCTCCACTATATGACAGAGTTGTTCTGGGACAGGCTTCATCGTATTAGTTAATTTGACCTCAGTTATGGTAGGTAAATAGGAAAGAAGTGATGGGCATTTCAGGTGCATAATGGCAAAACTACACAGAGCTCAGGAGGGCCCAAAGGTGTGTGCCTTAGTGAGAAAATGGTTGAGATAGGCAGAAACAAGGCAGAGCCTATCTTTTTATTGTGAAAGCCTTGAAACTTGGAAGACATTTAGAGCATGGCTGATTGATAGATAGGTCAGATTTACCTTTTAGGAAACCTAGACTGGCAGTATTGTGTAGTATGGTGTGGGAAGGCATAAAAGTTGAGGTGGGGAGACTATGAGCAGTTATGGTTTTCAGTTAATAAAAGATTTTTCTTCTGTGTTTTGAATAGTCATTAAACCATTAGGTTGAGGCCTTCAGAAAAATGAGCCACTGAGGGCTAGTGGCCCAATTGCCCAAGTTGTTCTCAAATTTTGGATCCTGCTGCCTCAGCCTCCCAGACTGCTAGGATTACAGGCATGTACTATCACTCTTGACAATAAAAATTTGTAAGGGTCTTAAATGAAATTTTAGGTGGTAGATGGATTGAGGCCTGGCAGATTATGAAGAGTTTTCATGTTGGCCATTTCCCTCCCTCCAGTTTATGTCTGGGTATACTGCAGGACTACAGGTAGTTACCCTGGTTTTCATATCTTTTATTTTTTTACCCTCAGGATCAGGTAGATGGAGCTGATACTTTCCCTGAGGTACTGAAAAAAGTAATTGACTGGATGAAATTGAAGGAGTTAGGGACAAAATATAAATACTGCATACTAACAGATGGGTAAGTATTTAAGAAAATTAATCTGTTTAATATCTACTTTTTCAAGATTCCCTAGTTCATTTGACTTAAAATAATCACAGCAGTATTATTTATTAAAGATTTTTTAATTACCCACTGGAGATGATGTTTTTCCTTTTATATTCCTTTTTCTACTTACCTTTTGAATCTGAGGGATGAGTGAGAATAGTAACAGTGTAGTACAAGACATGAGGACTGGAAAGATAAACATTAACATGTGAAAATAAAATGATTTTCCCAAAAGCCCATTTCTATCATGAAATTTGCTTGCTCACAGAAGGCTTCAGCTTAGCATTCAAGAGTCTCTCATCACCTGGCCCAGTTAGCCTAATCCACCTGATACTATTTCTATTATAGTCAGGTTGCCCATGAATACACATGACTTATTTTCCTGTGTGTTTATCAAGCTTTCCTTTCCACTAAGAAACTTTTCTTCTTGCTGCTTATCGTCAAAGCCATTCTAGATTTTACCCTGATACTACAACTTCATTGATTTTTTTGTTATTTCTTTTAAAGTCTTATATATAAAATCTTAAAGCCTTTGTTATGTACAGTTCTAACTATTCTGATACCTTTGTGTGTGTAAGCTTAATCTCTTGCAGAGAAATTAAATACCCTCTCAGACTAAAGGACTTACACTATCTGATAGCCTTCCATAAATGAAAAGTTTAATAATGAGTATATCAGAAAGATAAAAGCAAGGACTACAGGCCTTGTACTAGGATATGTCCTGTATCATACACCATCAGTGTTGAAAAAGAAAGTCCTAAACAGCTTCTATTTTGAACTGTGGACAGTTTGTACTCTTAAAGATATTTGAGATACTGCCAACAAGAGGATTTTTTATCCACATACAAGAGGAGGGAACATTGAGTTTAATCATACCATAATTTGGAAACTTTTTTAATGGACCTTTTTAGAAGCCTAGTGCTGATTTTCAATATGTGTAGATAGTTTTTCTGTTAACATTGACAATGGTATTTTTATCATAACTATATAGGTATGAAATTCTCACATTCTAAGACAGATTGTTCAAAATCTGTGTTTTTTTTTTTTTAATCAGAGCACTAAAAAGTAATAAGTGATCCTTCCAGAAATAATTTGGAAACCCAGGCAAGCAGTTTATGGTAGGTAGTTTGCTTTAGGATATTAAAAATACACAAACAATAAGATCGTAGGAGTGGATGTCATTTATTGTTCATTTATTTATTGTGGTACTGCAGATTCAATCCAAGTGTTTTCTACTAAGTTATATTCCTAGTCCTTTTATTTTTTCTATTGAGATAGAGCCTTGCAAAGTGGCTAACTTGCCCAGGTAGGACTTGAATTTGCTTTCCTGTCTTATCCTACCAGAGTGCTGGTATTATAGGTGTGCACCACTGCTGAGTTTTTTCTAAAAGTGCAGTTCAAAGTGTTCCTGTTGTCAAAATAAGCAGCAGAGTTGAGGACTTCATTTTTTGCTGAAGATTATAGTCGCTGCTGCCATTCTGACCTTTTGCTGTAAAAAAACCATCCGTGAACCAGCACAATTTCCACATTGCACATTGTAGGTCTCTTTGACTGTAAAAGTTGATTTGTATTATAGAAATACATGCTGTAGCAGGATAGGTTATATTTTAACTTTTTTATTTGTATTTTATTTTTATTCTTTTGATACAGGGTCTCACTACACAGTTTGGACTCATAGAAATCCTCCTGTTTCAATCTCCCCAATACTGGGATTACAGGTGTGTGCCATCACACCCTGTTCCTGGGCCAGCACGGAATATGGTACCGGGGATCCATCTCGGGACCTTGCTCTTGCCAGGCAGGCGCTTATGCCTCCAAGCTATTCACCCAGCCCTATTTTAACTTTACTTTTTTTCTTCTTTACTTAAAAAATATTTTTTTGTGGCATTTATTTCTGTTTAGAGTGTATCCTTAAAAACCTTACTGATACAATAATACTGCCATTACTCATTAGCCTAACAGTTACTTTTGAGAATTATGAAGAACATTCTCAGCAGGATAGACCTCTGCCCATGTATCAGAACTATAAAAACATTAAGGATTAATATGTCAAATTTCCTTTTCTTTCTTCCTTTTTTTTTTTTTTTTCTGTGTTTAGTACAGGGCCTACAGGGTGTCACTACACAGATTGGACTCATAGTGATCTTCCTGTTTTCATCCTCCCAAACATTATAATTACAGGTGCGCGCCACCACACCCAGTCTTAATCATCTAATTGCTATCTCAGCACCCCCTAGGGGCAAGCCAGGGATTGAATCCTGGTCTTTAGTCTGCTGAGCTGTCTGTCCAGCCCCTTTCTTTTTATTTTATAAAGTTTATTTTTGATGTGGCATTTTATAGGAAGTAAGATTATGTTTCTAAGTTTATTGTTTGTATATGAGAATGTTGACATTGAAATAAAAACACTGACTTAAAAGAATTATTCAAAAGAATAATGCAGCATTTATTTTGTCTATCTCTTTTCTGTTTTTCATTTATAAGTTCATGGGATATGAGTAAGTTCTTGAACATTCAGTGCCAACTCAGCAGACTCAAATACCCTTCGTTTGCTAAAAAGTGGATCAATATTCGAAAGTCGTATGGAAACTTTTATAAGGTAAAATTGCTGTATTTAATGATTATGCTCTTGATAAGTTTGCTATATTTTGCATGTAAATTAAATTGTTATTTTCTGGTATTTTTCACAGGAAAAGGCCATCTAATTGTTACTCTTAATCGGTCTGACTTCTTTTCAAATTACTAGGATAAGCCTTTTTTCCTCTCAACCTATGAACTTTAAATATAGACCATACACACAGATACATACATGTATTTAAGTATAGATACATATATAACAAGTTTGGAATTGTAAAGTACATGTCTTTACATGTCTTGCTTGTGGAACTAATGCTGAATTTTAATTTTATTTTCATTGAAGTTAATACCTTTTTTTGTTTGTTTGTTTTTTGAGAGAAGGTGTCACTCTGTAGTTCAGTCTGGCCTCAAACGCACTATGTAGCACAGGCTAGCCTCAAATTTATGGTGATCCTCCTGCCTTAGTCTCCCGTATGCTGGGATTACAAGTGTGCACCACCATGCCCAAACCACTACGTATGTGAGATGCAGAGAGAGAGAGAGAGAGAGATTTTTTTTTCCTGTATTTTAGGGAAGGGTCTAACAGGGTGTTCAGGGTCTCACTACTAGATCGGACTCATATTGATTCTCCTGTTTACAGTCTCCCCCCAAGTGCTGAGATTATAGGTGCACACTACCATGCCCAATCTCAATTGCTGTCTCAGTGCGCCCTGGGGGCGGGACCAGCATGGCAGGCCCCTGACCCCTATGCCTGCTTGTAGGCACTTTAATCTGATGAGCTATTGGCCGGCCCTTGTGTAATGTATATTTAAAAAATAATGCTACAAGGCTTAAAAACAAATGGGGGGTCCGGGGACATGGCTCAGTGGAATAAGCGCTTGCCTGGCAAACACAAGGGCCTGAGTTCAATCCCTGGTACTGCCAAAAAAAAGCAAAACAAAACAAATGGGAAGACTGCCACAGTCTTCACCAGAACCAGTCCCTGCTCTTGAGGCAGATAACTTTTCAACTTTTTCAAAAGCTTTTTCTTTATGTATTGACCTTTATATTTATAATTTGCATATTTGTGCTGTTCTTGAATTTTTAGTTTAAAATGTCTGTTGAATTTCTACAGTGAAAAGTAAAGGTTTAGTTCTCAACTCCCAGCTTCCGAAGGTTATTCCCCAGCCTGAATCTTGCTAATGTATTCGTACTACCTTTACAGTCAAACTGAATCATTCATTGGTCAGTGCCCAAAATATAGTCTGTAGGTGTTTCCTTTAATCCTGTTCTCATCTGAACCAAAATTGTTCTTCAGCCTTTTTCTACTATCATCCTAGGACACATTTCCTTTGCCTTTCTATCAAAGGAAAGGTACTTTGCTGCATTTTGTGTCATCGTCCTTCTCCCTTTGCAACTTCATTTTGGTGAAGTATATCATTAAAATCTACTTTCATGAGAAAAAGGGCTTTTCCTAAAAAAACTTTTTCTTTTAACACTTTCTCAAAACTGAAAAATAAACATGTACAAGAGTTTCACAAATTTTTAAAAAGTGAATAATACCCTTGTAACTTTTACCACTTAGCCTCTTTTCTTTCTTTTGAAGAGTCATACTTTTATGGTAATCATTTTCTTGCTTTTCCTTATAGTTAATATGTTTAGTTTAAAATGTCATTAGACAGTATTGTTGGATTAGAATGCATTACTGTATTACTAATTTTGCTCTTTTCCTGTTATTATTTTGCTCCTTTATTATTTATTTTGCTCTTTTCCTTATTCTACTTAAGAGCTGTCCAAATTGTGTGTACAGCTGCAGTTCACTCACTTTATTGCTCTGCAGAATTCCATTGTGTGAATAGATGGCATTTGTTGATCTGCTCTACTTTGGCCATTTGGGTTATTTTTAGCTTTGGGCTTTTTTGAATGATGGTGCTGTAAACTTTCTTGTGATTCCTGCTGCCTTTGTGTACTCCACGGCACTTTCTTTAGGGTATAAACCTAGGAATGCAACTGCTGGGTCATAGGTTGTATGCATTGTTCACCTTATTAAATAATGGAAAAATTGTTTATCAAAGAAGTTGTATCTTTTTGTACACTGAGTAGTGCATGAGTTTACAGTTGGTTTATGTCATTGCCAAAACCTAGTATTATATTGGTAGGCGTTTGATTTTATTTTGAGATTAGGAAAGTTTATTTAGAAATAGGAGAAAGAGAAAAAGAGAGGGGGCTGGATTTCTAGGAGGGTACTGAATGATGTGGCCCATTGGTAGACATTTTTAGTGTAAATCTGGTGGATATAGGATGCTTTCTCACTGAAATTCTAACCTGCATTTGTTGGTCACTCATGAGGTTGAACTTACTCCATGCTTGCTTGCCATTTTGACTGATCTCTCCCTTTCTTTCCTTTTGTTTCTGTTTAAGTTTGCGCCTATTTTAAAACATTTGTAGTTGTTCTTTTGTTACGGGTTTATGGATCTTTATTTTAGATGCTAGTTCTCTGATCATCCTTCATTTTTTTCTTTTTACTCATTTAGTGTTTTGTTTTGTTTTGTTTTGTTTTGTTTTTTTAACATGGTCCCACTATGTAATCCAAGTTGGCCTTGAATTCAGTATTTAGCCTGGGCTGTGCCATTCTCATGCCTCGGTTTTGGGTGGTAATTGTACCTCACCACCCAGCTCACTTTATAGTTTTTTTCTTTTTTTTAAGCCTTCGTTATGGAAACTTGCAGACATATATAGAAATAAAAAGGCTAATGAAAGCTCGTGACCCAGTTTCGACTGTTACAAATCCATAGATTAGTTTACCTATGTACCTCTTTTATTATTTTGAGTCAGAAAACAGACTGTAAATATTTAATTATCTTCAAAATGTAAGGGCTTTTTTTTAAAATCATACCGTATCACATCTAAAAAATTAGCAATAATTCCTTATTGTCACCTCACCATAAATATATTTTATTTTCCTTTTTATGTGTTAAAATCAGAATAAGGTTCACACGTGTGCAGTGTTGGTTATGTCTGTTCTCTTATGTCTAGCTTTTTTAATCGACAAATTCTATCTTTACTTTTTTTCCCTTGTAGCAGTGGGCTTACTTTTTTTTTTTTTTTTCTTTTTAAAGAAAGAATTACATGTTCTGTAGTGTTTCCACTTATCTGGACTTTGCTAATTGTATACTGCATTGTAGTTTCAAACTATCTAAAGTTCTACTAAAATTTCTGGTTTGTCATCTTTAGATTCTGTTTTTGCTACAAGTCCCAGATGGTAGTGCATTATCGATTATCATATTAGGACATTTTTTCTCAAACCTTTAATTTAGAAGATAATTTATTTATTCTAAGGTTTCCTCATTATATCTTAAAATAACTTTCAGATCTGCATAAAAATATTTACAGTGGAGACCCAAACAAGTTGGTACATATCTTTAATCACAGAACTCTGAGAGACTGAGGTAGGAAGATGTCAGTTTGAGCCTAGATTAGACAAGTTAGTGACTTA
Organism: Octodon degus; assembly: GCF_000260255.1. Lineage (NCBI taxonomy): Eukaryota > Metazoa > Chordata > Mammalia > Rodentia > Octodontidae > Octodon > Octodon degus. Next base: position 2,012,752 of record NW_004524629.1, read on the forward strand.
ATGAGACCTTGTCTCAAAAAAAAAGGCTGAGGATTGTAGCTCAGTGTGAAGAACCTGGGTTTAGTCCTTGAGTACTAATAAAACAAACTACAGCTCACGGTACATGTATTTGATTATAAAGTTGTGTATGTAATGCAGTAAAATTTCCAGTACTCTATTAATTGAGGAAATTTTGACCAATATTAGCCTACTCTTGTGTGTGTGGCTTTCCACTGTGTATGCTAACCATAATGTCAGTTACTACTGTAAGTAGAAGGAACTTGCATTTATCTTTTTAAGAAATTTCCTTCTCTTGTTTTGTTTGCCTTATCTATGGAAACCTAAATGTTGTATCACAAATTTCTGCTATATATGATGCTAAAGATGGTCAGTGACATAATCTGCATAAATCTTTAGATGTTCTTGTTTTTTTAGATGAAAAATAAGTTTTCACCCAGCCTTTCTTGAGTAGTAGAGGGCAGAAATGGGTAGCTGAACCTGAGATTGATCTTTTTCCTTTCTATAAATTTAAAAGAACTTGTAAGACAAACAAAATATATTTTTGTGAAGTAAATGACTTAAAACAAGATTTTGTTTTTTTCTGAAAGTGGCTAAAGCAAAGTAAATAAAAATATATTCTAATGATTTAGTACAAGATTTTGGAAAAAGTTCCTTTTTTTTTTTTTTTTTTTTTTTTTTTGGTAGAGCATATGAAACACAAATGTGATTGGTAACATTTACAAAATTATACAAATGTGGGGTTGGGGAGATGGCTCAGTGGAATAAGTGCTTCCCTGGCAAGCGCAAGGGCCTGAGTTTAATCCCTGATTCCACAACAACAACAAAAAAATTATACAAATGTATTTATTTCTTTTATAGACTTAAAATTAAAATGCTAATTTTGAGGTAAAAGTGTAAGATGAAAAATACTACTTGTATTTCTTTTCTTTGATACAAATTACTCTGGATTGAATTTAAGGTAATCTAACATGAATTTCATTTTTCACAGAAATTAAATACGTCCTGCCCTTACTCTGTATATTTGCTAACAACAACAACACAAAAGATTTGCTTATATGTACAGACAGCTGCGAAATGCTGTGAAAAGTCTATTGCGTTCCTTAAGTGGCAGGATGCCCTTACAAAAATCCAGATTTCTGGAGGCATAGCACTAATTTTCATATCAGACCTCTTTTCTCAGGCAGATTTGTAGGCTGAGCAGAAGACTGAGGGAAAAGATCTCTCATTCTGCCATATTCTAGTTTTGAAAGTGAAGAAAACAGTTTTCTTTTATAGCTTTTTCAAAATGTTTTCAGTAAGATTTTTCCTATGAAACTGAAGCAAAATCACATGAGCATAAATAAAATCACATGAGCATAAATAAAAAAATCATATAAGCATAAATTATTTCTAGAGATTATTTTCTTTGAAATTTAAGAGTGTAATTGTATTCTTTAAAAAAAATTATTAGTATGTGTTTGCAGTATGTAATGATTACATCCACTGTAGGGGATTGATATATGTATATAACACATTTCAGCTTTGTTTTTCCCCTCTGAAATCAAAGAACCTTTTTTTAAAAAATGTATTTAGTACAGGGTCTACAGGGTCTTACTACATAGATTGGACTTGTAGTGATCCGTCCTGTTTTTTAGCCTCCCAAAGCACTAGGATGACAGGCGTGCTACCACGCCCAATCTCAATCGCAGTGCACCCTGGGAGGCGGAGTAGGCAGGGGATCTAACCCTTGGCCCCTGCTTCTGCCTAAGCAGTGGAACTTTATTCCACTGAGCTATCTGCCTGGCCAATCCAAGAATCTTTATCACTTGAAGTCAGACCTTTTTCTTGAGGGTCTTTGAGGGACTTGTTCATCTGGTTTGTGACAAAAATGTCTGCTAAGTAGGCCGGTCTTTCAGCTCTTCCTCATACCAAACTTTCCAAACTCTGTCTTCTTTTCCAGACATTCACTTTTCATCTCAGTCCCCTTGTTGCAAGCTATCAATACCTGATTTCTGGCCTCTGTTTTTCCACTTGAAATAATATTCTTAGATGCCTTTGATTCTATGGAAAAAATACTTTTAAAAAAAAAATCTTTTATTTATTTGGTACAAGGTCTTGCTAAGCAGCTTTGACTCGTAGTCATCTTCCTGTCTCAGCCTCCCCAGTGCTGGGATTATAGGCATGTGCCACCACTCTTGGTTTTAGTGGCTGACACGACAGCACAGCATTCGGTACTGGGGATGGAATCTGGGTCCTTGCGTTTTCCAGGCAGGTGCTTAGACCGTGGAGCTATCTCCCAACCCCAAAAAATACTTCTAGAACTACCAATGAAGAAAGTTTTTTTTGTGTGTGTGTGCATTGCTTTGTTCTTTTCTCTCTTTTTTTTTTCATTCATTTATTCATTTCTATGAGGATGAAATGTTTATCAAGTAGATTTATGAGCGTGTTCTCTGTATATGTGGTGTACTAGCTAGATATCTTCTGGCATCATTATTACATGTTTGGCCTAGATAGTACACAGGATGTGGTCTTGATAGTATAGACTTCAATCTTTACTATGTGTCACTAAGGTGTAATTATGCTCTGGATGTGTAGATCTTTTTGAAGATCTGAGTAATTTCTCATAACAGGTGCTGGAAAAGGAATGTGCAAATCAGAAGTTCAATGGGCTTCTGTTAATGTCTACTTTCACAGCATGCCACAGTATCAGGCCTATAATGATGAAGTTTCTTCATATCTCTGGTAGAGGGTGTATACTTTCGTAAATGTTTTTTGTAGTCCATCTCTTCCAGGGTATTTAACCACTTGTTGATTTGTGGGAATCACTTTGTATAAGCCATGGTGTAGACTGGCTTATTATCCCCTTTCTTCTTGGGTGTTGCTTAACCTGTTCAGAGTTTTCATCTAGGAGTTATATCCATATTAAATTTGTTACTTGTAAATATTTTCTTCCATAGGTTGCCAGTTTACCCTATTGATACTGTTTTTTATGCAAGTTTTATGAAACTTTTTAGTTTTGATGAAATTAGATACATTGTTTTCTGTGTTATAGCCATGAAATCGTCATTCCAGCTTTTCCCTGTTTTCTGCTAAGATTTTAGATCTTAAATTATTTGTTTATTCATTTATTTACTTTTGTATTTTTAGGGAACAGTCTACAGGGAGTTCAAGGTCTCATTTCTAGATCGGACACATCTAGATTCTCCTGATTACAGCCTCCAAAGAGCTGGGATTACAGATGCACACCACCACGCTCAGTCTCAATTGCTGTCTCAGTGCACCCTGGGGACAGGGCTGGCACGGCAGGCCCAGGGATGGAACCCCTGGCCCCCATGCCTGCTTGTAGGCGCTTTAATCTGCTGAGCTATTTGGCTGACCCTAGATCTTAAATTTAGCAATGATCCATTTTGAATTTTTTGTTTAGTATAGGGTAATGTTGAGTTCATTCTTTTTCATGCAGATACCTAGTTTTCCCAGCACTGTGCTGACAAGACTGTCTTGGCTTGTGGAATAGTCTTGGCATTCTTGCTGAAAACCACATTTATGAGGGTTTAATTTTGGATCCTCTTTCTGCTCCATTAGCTTGTATGTCTATCTTTATGCCAGTAGCATTTTAGTGACAGTAGTTGTGTAATGAGTTATGAAATTAGGATGTATGAGACCTCCAACTTCACATTTTTTTAAAAATTCTGTTTATTTATTTACTTGGTACAGGATCTTGCTCTGACTCCTAGTGATCCTGCTGTCTCAGCCTCCCCAGCACTGGGATTACACCACACCCAATTTTGGGGGCTAGCTTAGCTTGGCTTGGTGTGGGGCTGGTGCCTGGCATCAAACCTAGGTCCTTGTGCTTGCTGTGCAGATGCTTAGACCATCAAGCTCTCTCTCTAGACCCCCACCTTCATGTTTTATCAAAATCATTTTAGCTATTTGGGTCCCTTGTAATTGCAAATGAAGTCTTCAGATGGAATTTTCTGTTTCTGCAAAAAATGTTTGGGCTATCTGCAATAAATCTAAATCACTTTGGATGATACTAATATGTAACTCTTGAAATCCATGAGCATTTGGTGTTTTCTCATTGATTAGTAGCTTTTTAATTTTATTTAAGCCTCATTTCCTTGTTTTCTGTATACAAGTCTCTAGTTGTCTATTCCTAATTGCTTTCTTTTTGATGCTATCGGAAATGAAATTTTTAAAAAAATTTGCATTTTGGGTTATTCATTGTTAGTGTTTAGTAATACAATGATTTCTGTGTGTTGATTTTGTGATTTTGATTTTGTAACTGCTGTATTTATTATTATTAGTTCAAACATTTTTTGAAACTGAGGGTTGAAGCCAAGGCTTCTCACTGACCTCTATCCTGAGCCCTAAATTTTTAATTTTGAAACAAGGTCTTTTCTGAGTTGTCCATGTTGGGGTCCACTTGTGGTTCTCCTGCTTCAGCCTCCCAGATTACTAGTATTACAGGCATGAGCCACCATGCCTGGCTCTAACAGGACTTTACTATGTATTGTAGTTTAGAGCAGTGAAGAGTTATTTATTCTAAGATGTTTGTTTTTCAGGTTCCTAGAAGCCAGACCAAACTGACAATAATGCTTGAAAAATTAGGAATGGATTACGATGGGCGGCCTCACAGTGGCCTTGATGATTCTAAGAACATTGCCAGAATAGCAGTTCGAATGCTCCAGGATGGATGTGAACTCCGAATCAATGAGAAAATGTATTCTGGACAGCTGGCGAGTGTGTCGTCTTCCTTACCAGTAGAGGGCACTCCAGCTCCACAAATGCCACATTTTAGAAAGTAGTGGTTTTTTTTGTCTATGGATCATCTTAACTGGAGTTGCTACAAGGGGGTAGCCCATGAATACTGATCAAATTAGTCCCGCAGCGCAAACTTCAAGCACCTTAAACATTTAAAATCTCATTACAGTTGCGGATGGATATTATGTGTATGTGGACAGATTTTTGTCACCAGCACTTTTGATATGACAGGACATGTTACATAGTAACAGTTCTTGCTTAGAACTGAATTTTATATTTTAAGGTGTCCCTGATGAGCTCTTTTTAATTTTAAAATGCTTAATTTTATTGGTTGTTCCTTTAAATGTCATAGCTTTTTGATGTTGAAATATAGAGTGTATTTCTACATTATATTAAATCATTTCTTATTAAAATGCAGAAAGATTGAAAGGTAGGTCTTGTCAATGGGTTTTATGACCGTCGTAGTCTCTTTGAATCATGAAGTTTATATGTGTAGTTCAGCTGCAGACCTCCCTCCCTCAGGATTCTCGGGGCACTGATTCCAGGATCCTGTGTAGACACCAAAATCCCAGAGGCCCAAAGGTTTCACCTAAAGTAGGGTAGAATTGCATATACCCTGCACACGTCGTCCTGTAAAAATCATCTCTGGGTAGTTATAGTACCTTAGAAAATGTAAATACTATGTGAATAGTTTTATGCTGTTACTTAGGGAATAATGATAAGAAAAAGCGGTCTATGTGTAGTCTGTATAGACAGAAACATTGTGCGCCTAGCCATAAGCACACAAGCAGATGCAAGTGAGCACTCAGGGAAGCCTGAGGAGCTGTGAAGCAGCAGGAGGCTCCAGCAGGATGCGCTGCACAGCGCTACACTTCTGGGGGTTCAGCCTAGTGCTTGGCATGTGGAAAATTCAAGCCTTGTGTTTTGGAATGTTTTTCCCCTAAATATTTCCATTCTGCAGTTGGTTGAACCCATAGATATAAAAGCCACAGATAGGGAGGGCAACCTATATATGGTTAAGTTCCGTAAAGTACATGTCATACACATTTGCTTGTTTCTCTTCAACTCATAATTGGAAAATTTATGAGATAGATTGTAGGACCTGGCCCAGATTTATTACTGATGAAATTAATGTGAAATCAGAAGAAAATACTCTTTAAATGAACATCACAAAGACTGTCATTCATATGGTATAATACATAAGTAAATGGGGTTTTCTTTTTGGATTTGGTTGTTTGGTTCCCCTCCCTCTTATGACTTACATCTGCTCTAAATTTAAATGTAAGCAATGGTGCTTTGCATCACCCATTAGTTTTATATTTTTATTCAGTATTATAAGGGAGAGGAATAAAGTCAAGCCTTTCTATCACATGTTTTCATGATTAAAAGCTTCATTGGCCAACAGTGGAGTTAGCCATAAAATATTTGCTTTGATTTTACATACTGAATGACCACTAATTATAAAAAAAAAAGATGATTTGAAGTTGATAAAAGTTATGTAGAAGCTAGAAATGAATACTTTTAGAATTGAATTTCCCCTATAAATTTTTTATGGACCAATTTTATTGACATTCTTTTATGTTTGATAGTTGTGACTTCATATTTTAGTGATTTATATGTTTTAATCCTGTGGGGTTTTTGAGACAAGGTCATGCCCTATAGTCCATGCTGGCTTTGAACTCACTGCATAGCCCAGGATGGTCTTGAAACCATGGCAGTCCTACCTCATCCTCAGTGCTGGGATTAAAGGCATAGTGCCACACCTGGCTCTCGAGTGATTTTCTTAAATGGTTTCTACCCCAATACATAGGAGGAAAGTAGGAAATCAGACATTTTTGCTCTGCAAAAGGCTTAGGCCCCTCCTACCTCCCACTACTGGGGATTCAGTTCAGGGGGCTTTACATTGAACAACATCGCCAGCCATTTTGTTTTGTTTTGTTTTTTAAAGGTCTTGCTTTGTAGTCTAGCCTGGTTTTTGAACTCACTATGGAGCCCAGTCTGGCTTCCTACTTTGTGATCCACCTGAGGCTCTAGAATGTTGGATTTATAGGTAAATGCCATCACGTTCTCAGCTGTTGGTTTGTTCATTCATTCCTGAGGAAGGTTCTCACCAGGCTGGGCTGGAACTTGTGGTCCTCCTAGCATGTGCACCACCATGGGTAGAAAAGGTGTGGATTTACTTGAGCCAGTGAATTCCTGCCTTTGAGCAGTATTCATGTTATCAACGTAAAGAGTAACCTGTAGCTAACAGAAGGCGCTAGGGCACGGACATCCTTAGGGAATTTAGCCAAGCAAGGATTTGGTATTTCATTGAACTTGGGCTGTGAGGGAGGCGTACTGAGATGTTTGTCAATCAGTGCTGAGTAGCACACTATAAAGTACTACTAGAAGTGTTAAAGAATTTCCTGGAAATCCTCACTGTGCCAGAACAAAGGTGTAGAACGAAAATAGCAAGTCCTTATTAATTCTGCATACCAAGGGTTCGCCAGGCATATTCCTTAGGGGATTTTCCTGCACACCCACTTTCCCATAGGATTGAATCACACCCTCGGCTAATTGCTTCTTACCACTTCCTAAGTGGCTTATGAGCCAAAAGCATAGCTGAGAAATCTGATAATGGCAAGGGCATGGGAACTTAAATATTTTTTTTTAAAACTATGCATAGGATTGAATGAAGGGTACTCTAGCAGAGCTACATTCCCTGGCTCGTTTTAATTTTTTTATTTTGAGATAAGATCTTGCTAAATTGTCTAGATGGGATTTAAACTTCAAATATCTCCTCCCAAGTGCTGGGATTTGAGATATGTGCCACCACCCTGAGCTTTGTTACTATTTTTAAGTCAAGCCACTTGGTTCTTTTCAAAAACTCATTTCTTTTAAAGCTCTTTGTCCCTTTTAGTCTCAGCCAAATATTTCACTTTCTCAACTCTTTTTTTTTTTTTTTTGGTCATTGTTAATCACATTTTGGTCACTGCCTTTCCCTCCCTCCATTTTGATTTGACATTTTGCTGAGGTGAATCAGATCTTTTCTGATAAGATGATAATTTTTTGTTGTTTTTGTTGTTTTGAGCTGGAGTATCACCATGCAATTCAGGCTGGCCTTCAACTTCTATGTAGTTGAAACTGGCTTTAAACTCCTCAGTGATCCTCTTACCTCAGCCTCTGAAGTGCTGAGGGTACAGGAACACACTAACATGCCTATCTTTAAGGTATAGAGTACAGATAATTGTTTTATTTATTTTTGATATTGGAGATTGAGCCCAAGACTTTGTGCATGCCAGACAAGCTTGTACCTTGCTGCCTGAGCTATACCATAGCCCTTTTTACTTTATTTGGAGACAACCTCTTGCTGAATTCCCCAATCTTGCCTGGAATTTGGCAGTCCACTTGCCTTAGCATCTTGACAGCTGGGACTACAGGTGCATACCACACATTCAGCAGAAAATATATACTTCTTGGAGGGGGAGTGTGTAAGATGAAAGCCATTCTAGTATAGCAATCAAGGTGATATTAGTAACAGTCGTGCTCATCATATGATACAATGATCCTATTTAGTAAGCTGGCGCGGAGGTCCTGCCTGTAATCCGAGAAGCTCATGAGGCTGAGGAGGATCACAGGTTTGAATCCAGGCTGGGCAACTTCATATACTGTCCCAAAACAAAAAAGGTCTGGGGCTGTAGCTCAGTGAAAAAGCCCTGGGGTCAATCTCCCTCACCCCCTCCCCAAATTGTTTTTATTTATTTATTTATTAAATTTTTTATTTGTGTGTGTGTGTGTGTGTGTGTGTGGCCAGCTCAGCCCACCAGGGGGCGGGGCTGGCTGGCATGTGGTGCTGGGGGATTGAACCACGGTCCCTGTGCTTTGCTAAGCTTGTTCTAAGTAGGTGCTTTAGACCACTGAGCCATCTCACCAGCCCCCCCCCCATTGTTTTTATAAATAACTTTTCTTAATCACTAGTTATGTTAAAGTCTTCTACTTTTTAGTTTCATTGCTTTAATGCGTTGTCAATTAATTTCTGCTATATCTTTTGAAATCTACAAGTTTTAGAGCCAAATGAAGTATACCAGAATACTGTGATTTATGTATTTTTGTTTGTTTTGTGTTCTTCTGGATAAAACACCTAACATTTTGCTCTAAAAGAATTTTTTACTTTTCTTTTAATCAAGAAAGGGAATGAAAAAGTATTTTTCTGCTACTTTTTTTTTTTTTTTTTGCCTCAGTAGACTTATTTATCTTGCACATAGGAACAGTTTTATTTAAAGTAAAAAACTGCAGGCGTTACTATCATGTTACCTATTAAAAAGAAGATGCCATCTTTGAAGACTAGTTTATTTCAATGGTTTGTTTTTGGTTTTTGTTTTTGGTGGGTTTTTTTAATTTTTTTTCAGAGAAAGTCTTGCAGTGTAGTTCAGGCTGGCTTTGAACTCAGTGTGTATCCCAGGTTGCCCTGGAACTTGAGGTGATTTTTTTTTTCCTCAGCCTCTCAAGTGCTAGGGTTCTAGCTGTGTGCCACTGTGCCTGGTTTAGTTTTTAGTTTTTTTTTTTTTTTTTTAAATGAGGATGGTTGCCCTTATGTCCATCATATTTAATATTACCCAAAAAATGGTAATACAGAACAGCAATTTGAAGGAGGAAAGAACTCATAAAATTCCTGGGGAGGCATATAATCAGGCTTGGCATAGAGTATATGTGGAGACACTAGAGGAGCTCCCTGGCTCTTGGGTGACACACACGTCTGCATTGTAAAACCCTAAGAGAGGGGCTGGTGAGATGGCTCAGTGGTCTAAAGCAACTACTTAGAACAAGCTTAGCAAAGCACAGGGACCGCAGTTCAATCCCCAAGCACCACATGCCAGCCAGCCCCGCCCCCTGGTGGGCTGAGCTGGCCACACACACACACACACACACACACACACACTAAATAAATAAAAAAAATAAAAATAAAAATAAAAAAAATCCCTAAGAGAGATGTGCTGTACTTCAGAAAAAGCGTTTCATTTCTGAGGTACAGAGAGGTGGACTCCCCGAGAGCAGGGAGTCTAGTCCATCTCTGAGCCTAGCATTGCATAGGACCATGTTTTATACATGGTGGAGTCCAGTGTTAATAAATGGGTGATGGCATTAAATGTCTTTTTTATTGTACTTGGCTTTCTCTTCTGTAGCACCAACCTATACATTAGGTCTCTGCCCTCAGAGAGCTTGCGAAAAGCCCATGTATTTCATCTAGAGCAGGGATCAACAAACTGCCACCCATCGGCCAAATTTGACTTGCTGCCTCTTTGTGTATGACCTAGAAGCTAAGTATGGTTTTTATGTTTTTAAATAGTAGAATGGACTAAAGCAAGATTGTAGTATGAAAATTATGTGCAATTAAAATTTTATTTTCTGTAAATAAAGTTTTGTTGGAGCAGAGCTTCCGTTCTCATCTGTGTACCTATGTCTCTGGCTGCGTTGGTGCCACAGTGGCAGAGATGGACAGTTGCCACAGAGACCGTCAAGGCTGCAAATGCCATCTGCTCCTGTGGAGAAAGCGTGCCTACCTCTGCTATCCTGATTTAAAGCAGTATGTAAAAAGTTCTTTCAGTAAATAAAGCAGCTGTGGTAGGAGAATCTAGAGCAGAATATTAAGGTACAGCAGTGTTTATTAAGCTCTGTTAAAGGAGCTAATGCCGTTGTTCAGTGAGTGCTGTGTTGGAGGGAGGCATCTCCATTTTGCAGATGGAACCATAGAGGTACCAAGAGGTGAACTTGGTAAAGTTTAAGAGTGGAGTTTGAAATTCAGTATGATTTGAGCCGATGAGCTTTACCCTGCGGCGTGGTATCTCCCCACATAAAACTGTGTTACTTGGTCATTTTAAGCACAGACAGGTTGTCCCATGTACTGCAGATACCTTCCTGTTGCAGTTGAAGCTAAATGTCTTCAACATTTTCACCATTTGTATTAACTGTTACAGGTCAGTAATAATTTGATCTTTGTTCACTGAGTGAAATAAAATACTGTAAACTTCAGGTGTAACGAGTTCGAAAACTTTGGAAGCTACAAGTAAAAAGTGAAAGACAGATTTTGAAAAATTTCCTGGTGTTAGGGGGTAAGGAATTTTGGAGTCATGACTGATGAGACACACAAAAGCTGATGAGGGGTTGCAGCTTAGAAGTGTAGTCATCCCTCCTGTCTGGACAGCTGGTTCCAGGACCTCTGGGGTACCTGAGGATGCATGCAGTTCTTTAGGTAGTCATTGCGTAGGACCTCTGCATATGCTCTCATACTTCTAACGTCTTCTCTGTATTACTTAAGTAGATACTTTATATAAATGCATAGTGTTGACACTTTTTGAGTCAATGATAAAAAATTGTACATGTTGAGTACAGATGTACTTTTTCATTTGGATTTCAGTTTGGATGAATCCATGGATATAGAAAGCATAGATTAAGAGTTAGATTCTAGTTTTTATTTATTTATTTTTTTGGGGGGGAAATGAGTAAGAGTCTGATGATCTGAAGCTTTAGGTTTACTTTTGTACTTGCAAGTGAGCATGGAACGAATAAGGCCTTTGCTCTTGAGTTGTACAAGAGAAATTTGGAACCATAGTGTGATTTGGTCCTGTGTGACATACAGTATGTTTAAATTTTTAAAAACATTACAGTAAAACACATTGCTGTTAATTCCCTGGAAGTACTCCCTTTCACTTGGAACACTCTTATCCCATTGTACTTGCTACATTCTGTGTACTTCGGATGTCCTGTTTCATGTATTTAGTTGTGCTGTCGTGGCTGCTCAAAGTACTGAAACAGTTCAAAATGTTGACTATTCATTTTGATTGTAGGGAGGAGCCTAAAGCCATATGGCATGAGAGCCAGTAAGTATTCACATGCGCTGTCAGTGTTCATGAGTCTGCCTTCCCAACATGGTGCTGAGCAGCAGTGCTCACTGTATTTTGATCACATTTTGTGTGAATTGACTTCCAGAGCAATTTCAGAAAGTGGTAAAAATGAAAGGACAAGTGTGTTTGAAGTAAGGGAGAGTATTTTGAGGGAGATTAATAGCATTCTTTTTTTTAATGTAACACACTTTTTAAATTTAAACAAATGTTTTGATCATCTGTAGCATGCTGCAGCATAGCAGTTATGCTCAGGGTTTACAAGGAGATCAGTTTAATACAGAACACATAATTTATGGGATTATTTTATATTGTTCACTCAAGAGTCAAAATGCAAGAGTGCAGTAGATCTGTCTATGCACTAGAGACCCAGAGGATCCAGCTGAGGGCCTGGATCCCACAGTAATGTCCTCCATGAGTCCAGCTAGAGACCTGTAGCTCACAATGCCTCATGCAAGTCTGTAACAAGGATCTGTACTGGGAAGGCCCAAGGGTCAGGGATAGGAGCTAGAAAGTACACCAGCATGGTGATGGAGCTATTCCTGCAGGCTGAGGGGGCTGCCCTGGAGCCAAGAAGCAACATTTGTAAGGACCAGAGCTCACCTGAAAAGTACCACAGCCATCCTCAGCAGAGAGGACCCAAGCTCTTCTGATGGTGACAGCCAGGTTCATCTCAGGAAATCAATAGCACACCCTCTTCCGCTCCAGTTCTCCTTATGCTATTAGCAGCAGTGTTCACATGAGCCCTCACACTGAGAACCATATTGATTCAGCTCAGCCGGGAGTTACAAACTGACCACCAGTTGTCAGTCTGCCATGCTGACCAAACCAGAGACGTCAGGTTCGTGCTGGCTGACTCAAGTCCTTTCAGTGTGGGCCTATTTTCCCTTTGGAATTTTTTCAGTAGGATCATGATGATTACAGTAACATTAGGCTTGGATCCTTGTAATTACTCATAGTCCCTGCTCTTTTAGCCCACTTTTGATTTTCTTCCAGTCACGCTACCTTCACTCTAGTTTTTTTTTTTTTTTTTCCCAGTCTGCTTTTATATTAGCTACCCAACCTATTTAATTTCCCTTTCTGTCATCTTAGTCCAAATATGCTATAGTAGTGTACATTGGGTAATTTATAAAGAGCAAACATTGGTGGCTCAACTGATTGCTCGGTGCTGGTGACAGCCTTTTTGCTCTGTTACAACACAGCTCGCCATCACCAGCCTAGCATGTGCATGGAAGTCCCAGCTCAGGTCTGTTTTCCTCCTAAAACCACAGATTACTTCATGGAGCCCACTCTTATTTCCTGCTAAATGCCCCAATATCAGATACCATCAACATGAATTTTGGGGTTCAGTTTCCAACATGAATTGTGAAGGACACATTGAAGCCACAGTGCTGTCTACATGCCCCTATCTAATCTACAGTGTGGCTTAGCATGTTGATCTAAAAGACTTACGTTTCTCACAATAGAAGACTTCTCCATTGGCATTTACAACCTTCCACAGTTTGGTTTCTTTCTATTTTCCAACTTTTACAATAGCCATGTGCTGCAACTTCATTATAACTGCCCCTACCATCATTTGTGTCACACCCACTCCACCCTGCTTCTGTCTGCAAGCTGTCACCCAATCAAGCTGTTGCCTCAGTTCCAGGCTTCCTTCCAAACTGTCCTGATCTTTGGCAGCATCTCCCTCTATTTGTACTTTTGTCATGCTCATCAAGTCCTTAATTCGTGCTGCAGAGATTTGTCTGTTTTTCTGCTTTTCCCACCAGAGTAAATTCTTCCAGTACATATTCTTGCTTATTGTGTTTCTAGAATCTAATATGTAATAGATGCATAAAAAGTGATGGTAAAATATATTCCATAAGCTCAGAACCTTTAAGATGGAAAAAGGTCATGAAACGCTTGAGTCTTGACCACCGTCATAATTGCTGCTTGTGCAGTTAAGAGATAGAAGTTGTTGCCTTGGTACTGTGCACCATAAATTTTCAGTGGCTCCAACTCAATGACAGAAACGTTTATTTCTTGTCCTTACTTGTTTTTACCTCTAGGTGTCAGGAAAAGCAAGCTAATCTTTCCTGGTAGCTTAGTCTAAGCATTACTGTTAAGGATACTGTTCTGTGTGTCTTTGGCTTTGAAAATGGTCATTGCTTGCATTTCCCTTGTCTAGAGCAGTGGTTTTCAAAACACGTTTGTACAAATCCTCCCTACTGCATTATAAAAAAATAAGAATACCGAGCTATTCTATTGCACATTTAACACTTTCTAAATTTCAAAATACATAAATGAGATTATCCTGCTTAGTATAAACACTGACATTTTAAGACAAAACTTGCATCAAATGCCATAGAAATTTAATTCTATCATCCATACAGATAATGTGAAAGGATGTTTAAAACTTCACATTTTCCTCCTTTCTTAAATCTCACATTTCATTACAGTTTTCACACGACTTTATTCTAGTACAGCCATCCTCTATAATGCCTACATGTGACATGAAATGTTGAATTGTGAAAATATAGGGTCATTTCAAAAGATGTGTTTTTCTTTGGGGTGATGTTGAGACAGGGTCTCACTATGTAGTTCAGGCTGGCCTTGAGCTCCATGTAGCCCGTGCTGCCCTTGCAGCGATAATGCTCAGCCTTCTGAGTGCTGGGATGTAGCATGGGCCTCCGTCCCTGGCCAGAAAGTAAATTTTGGGTTGTACTGTTACATAAAGGGCAAAAGTGTGTTGTGAAATTTACTATACTAAGCTGAGGATGGTAGAACACAGCTGTAATCCCAGCACACAGGATGCTGTGTCAGGAGGATTACAGAAGTTTGAGGGCAGCCAGGCTATAGAGTGAGTTCAAGACAGGCCTGAACCATATAGGGAGACCCTGTCTCAAACAAAACAAAAAATAGCTGGATAGACTAGCCATTCACAGTTCTGTGAAGTCTCCTAGATAATTGCTCTCTAATCACTAACACTCCTTCCAACCCAGAGCAGCTTGCAACTTCAGCTCTCGTGTTTGAGTACATGGTGTTGGGCTAGAGGGGAAAACTCCATTAGATTCATTTTTTATATTCGGGTTTGTTGTAGAATTTTATCATATGATTTTATGCTTAAACGTGATGTTGATCTCTATATTATACAGCTTTGCAGCAGAAGTATGTACATTAACTTTTTTATTATGACTAAAATTGTGTTGTTTCTTCTATATTAAATTTTAAAAATTTTATATAATGAATCAAAATATATTAAAGCTTTTGATACTTACAGAATGAAATACAGCAGAGCTAGAAGGAAAGGGTCCTGTATCAGTTCAGTTCTTGCCTCAGCTTCTCTGTGCCCTGCTCCAGATCATGTTCGCTCCTGAGCGTCACTGCACATGAGGTCGTCCTTGTAGGTCCGAGGTATCTTCCTTTCCTCACCTGTGACAGTGCCTCATTTTGCTTCACCCTGCAGGGGCAGATGTAGAAATAACTGCCTCATATAAACTGTTCAGCCAGGCCACAGGATTACAAATTTATGTAATAAGTCTTTATGTTTGCCTTCAGTGATGGTGCTTCTCTGATCGAGTCCTGACTGATACTCTTTGATTTAGGACAGTAGCTATACTATCCTACTGTATAATGGGAGAAATAGTTTCCCAAAGGTGCTTTGCTGAGTCATGTGGATTTTCTTATGGTGGGAAAAATGAAATTTAACTATTACAGATCAATTCCAACGGGATTTTAGATTTAAAATTTCATATACACATGCACACAAGCACATAGAGACACACCCCAATGAACTACTTTAGAATTGAATACTCGATTCATCACAAAACATAAAAAAATTGAAAGTAAACCACACAGTAAAAGACAGCTACAAATAATTATCAGTATCCAGAGTTCATAGTGAAGTCCTACCCATCAATAAGAAAAAACAGCAATAATGTGATAGAATATGAACAAATAAAACAATTTTATATGGGAATAATTTATTCAGGAGAAAATATCCCCATGTCTTTAAAGTATATGGAAAAGTGCTTGACTTCCTTAGGCATCTGGAGAAATGAAAATCCAAACCACAAAGAGATACCCTTACACATACACTGACAGTCAAAATTGAAAAAGTCAAACAAAACAAAATTTTGGTAAAGATGTTGAGCAACTAGACCTCTCTTGGAATGCTGCTGAAATTTAAATGGTGCAATTATTTTGAATTCTGGTAGAATCTACAAAATCTAAACATATATAAGCCTTGTGATTCAGCAGTTCCATTCCTGTGTATTTCACAGAAATGCAGATACACATAAACTAAATGGCATGCTTAAGAATTGTCTTTGTAATACTATTTCTAGTAGCCACAGACTAAAACCAAATGTATATTAAAGTACAGTAAATAATTTCTGTTGTATACATGTATAGAATTATATAAGAATAAAAGTACAGCTGTGTATAGCCAAATGGACATAACATCACAAATTGCTCACAGAATGTCAGTTAATGTAGACCTACTTTATGATTCCATTTACATAAAGTTCACAAACAAGAAAAGTGGGGCACTAATCAGTAGAAGAAAACAAGCAGGAGCTGGAAAGCTAATACTCAATTTCTTTATATGATGACTGGTTGCCGCATGTATTCAGTATGTAAAAATTAAGGTGTATGTTTAGAATGTATGTGCTTTTGCTGGGGTGATAGCTCAGGAGCATAAGCGCCTACCTGCTGGCAAGTGCAAGATCCTGAGTTCAACTCCCAGTACAAAAAAAAAAAAAAAAAATAGAATTTATGTGCTTTTATATATATATATATTATGCTTAAATAAGTTTATATTTAAAATGATACATTTATTGCACAAAATTATAGATCATTGTTCTTTTTGACATCAGAAATCTAGCTTACAGAAGCAGGAAAACTATTATATTGAGTACACTTTCTATAATTAAAACTATATACAAATGTATAAAAAACAAAACACTATGACATATTTATATCTTACACTCTTTGGGCTGCTGTAATAGGGTATCAGAAGACTGAGTATCTTATAAACGAGGAATTTATGTCTCACAATTCTGGAGGTGGGAAAGCCCAGGACCAAGTCTCCAGCAGGTATAGCATCTAGTGGGGTCACATTTCCTGACTCGTGGACAGGCCTCTTCTCCCTGTGTCTTCATGTTTGAGTGACTATTAATGGAAGCTGTTACAGTTTGTTCAGGAAGCAAGTCAGTAACAAAGTAAGACATTCTCTGAGTAAACATGTTCATATATTGAACTAAGACATTTGGTGTTTGGTAGAATTAGGAAGAGAATAACATGAATTTATTAAGATCAGACTTTTTATAGAATGTTATATTGCCAAAAACTAGTCTAGCAGCTAGAATCTAATTTATTTCTTGCTAATAGGTGGTCATAAACAATAATTTCATAAGATTAAGTTGATATATGTATCAGAGTGTATGTTTCATGATTATGCAAGGTTTTGTATCCATAGGCTTTACTCAGTGCATCATTAAATTTTGGTATTCTTGGAAAATATTCCAAGTTATAGTTATAATAATCAGCATCACTGAAGTAGTCTTGTTTTAACTGCCCAAAAATCCTTTTATTCAGTCATTGTTTTAACGATGAGTTTGTAAATATTTGAAAGCTTCCCAGCAAGGCTTTGTGACATTAGTATCTGTTGTTTGCTGTCTTGCCAGTGGATCTTCCATCAGGAGTGATGCATTTTGGGGCAGGCATCTCGACCTGCCAAAGTGACCACAGAAGTGGTCAATTTATAACTAAACATTGTCGCTACTTGCATTTTCTAACATAACCCAAATTTTGAACATCCTAACAAGTCTACAAATATCTCTGTTTCTGAGTCTGCTTAACAGAAATTTAAATCAGGGAGAGTCTGGATATACTGACGCCCTAGACGTACTCAGGGAAATTCCCAGGAGGGCCCTCCATTTGTACCCTGTGGACTTGAGGGACTCAGGACAGGACAGCCTAGACATGAGGAGGTGTGAGTGTGCCTTGGGTTTGTAGTGGGGAAGAAATAATGTGGATGCAGTGTTTCAGGATGCCCAGTTTTAGGAAATCGTGTGGTGTATCCAAAGGATGCAGATGCGGAGGGAGGTGCTTTCAAGCTGCACTCACCCAGAGACCCTTAGGCTCAGAGGTGTCCCAGGTTAGACATACCCTATGTGAACATCTCTGATTCAGAATATTGAAGTTTTCTGTCTCTCTCTCTCTCTCTTTTTTTTCATGAAATGTTTTTACTGGTGTTTTAATGTGTTTTTAAAAAATTTTAGTTCTCATTTGGTAAAAGAGATTATTTAGGACTTCTTAGCACTAGGAAGAGTGGGTTAACCTTGTATGTGGCAGTGACCCCAAACCTATCCCTGCCTCGTTAAAGTTCTGAGGCCTGTCTATCCACCAGCCAGCTACTACCAGGCCTTCTGTGTTCCTCCTCTTACCAGATAACGTCAGGAGCACCCGGTAAGCACCAGTCCCAGCTCAGACTGCTGCTTATCCGGGCCTGAGCAGTGCTGAAGTGGCAAGCAGTGTGGTGCCCTAGTGCTCGCTCTGCACAGACAGCTGACGGGGCTCCTGGCCGCCGCCTTCGGCTCGCGTTCCTCCTGTGCACAGTGACAGAAATGTGGAAATGCCAAACAGCAACTTAGTGATAATTCAGGAAATTCAGGATAGAACGGTAAAACACAAGAAGTAAGCCTTTAGTCATAAAACTTAACGTTAAATCCTACATTCCTCACTACAGGCAACTCCCTTATGTTCTCCTCCCTAGTAATTTGATGGTCAAGAAGGAAGCGGGGAGCTTTTTAAAATTAGCAAGGTATCAGCTTAACAATTTAAAACACTCTTAGGCAGTTCTTTGATCAAATATGTGAATTGATGGTGTGTAATAGAAATCTTATTCTGCCTTATATATAAGCTAATTTTGTTCTCTTAAAGGTTGTCCAAAGACCATATTCTACAGCCACAGTATATTATGGCCCTACTATTTAAAGCCAAATCAGGTTTATAGAAGAAATTCATTATGATTCAAAGTAGAAGCTAATTGCATAGCTTAGCATGTGGAGTTTCTTAAGGGGAAGAAAAAAATCCCTAAACAAAACAGAGGGAGAACTTGATGTCTGTGTAACTAGAATGCTTCACCCAGGGTTTTTTCCATAAGCTTATGCCTCACCTGGCTCTCCTTCCTTCTGGTGATGCACAGCTACCTATCACCTCTGTGCTAAGGATTCCTAAAATCTATTGCTGGGACCTGTTTTTGAGTTCCAGATACTCTTCTCCATTTGCTTCCTGTATATTTCATGGGCATCACCAGCATCATAAATGTAAACACATGCTATTCCTTCACCTTCTACCGGCTGTACCGCACGATGCGCAGCCTACCCTGCTGCCCTGGAGTGAAGGGCACATCCTCGCATCCATCACTGTGCTGATCTGCTGCTCCCTGCTCTTCGCAGATCCTTCTGCTTCATTTGCCACACTGCAGGCTTGTGGCGTTTTCTGCCATTGGAGGGAACCTGTGTGATTAACCTTTCATCTACAGTGAAGGTTTGCTAACAGTCGAAGCTGTTGGCCGCTGTTCTGGGGCCGCTGTTCTGCTTTGAGGAGGTGCTACCTGAGCCTGCTTAAATCAATCTTTCCTGTATTTCCCAATGCAGGGTCATTTATATGCCTGC
Source organism: Octodon degus (assembly GCF_000260255.1). Lineage (NCBI taxonomy): Eukaryota > Metazoa > Chordata > Mammalia > Rodentia > Octodontidae > Octodon > Octodon degus. Next base: position 2,032,031 of record NW_004524629.1, read on the forward strand.
TGCAAGTCTTCTTCAAAGCTCTAGCCCTGAGGGACAAAAGCCTTGTCTGCTGCTTCCTTGCATTTTCTTTCATTGGTATGTCTGAAAGCATCTTTGCTCTGTGTAGATGGCGGAGGGGATGCATAATTCTGCTAAATATTTAAAATTTTATTTCTACTTCTCCAATTATAATTGATGCAAACCATTCCTGATATATCTTAGACTCCTGTGTTTCAAGATTTCCTCCTTTGAGACAAGCAGCGAATGTCTTCCTGTGCAGCCCAGTGAGCTCCGCAAGTGATAGGCCTAAAAGAACCTGTATGTTCAGCGCCTATCCTCTCCCCCATGACTCAGCCTGACTTTCCTGACTATTGCTACTCAGTCACGAGCGCTCACATAGTGCTGTGGCTGACCCTCATCTGGACTCAACACACTCTTCGCACGTTCTCAGGCCCTCCTGTGCAGGGCCACAACTGACACCACAGAGAAAATTGGGGTTCTTGGGAGTTCAGAAAGGTCTTGTGGAAAATGAGGATGACTGTAGAGAAATCTTCTGTCAGCCATGGTTGGCATACGAGAGGCAAGTGGCCTAGATGCACATTTTTTTTTTCTCTCTGAATGCCTTCAGGGCAGGTTTGGCTGGCTGGAGTGTTGTGGGGATTGAACTACAGCAACCTGAGGCTGACAGCTTTGTGGAAGCAGCCACTTAAAGAACTGAGCTAGGGCCAGGCCCCCGAAGATGCACATTTTGTTAGAAACTTAAATAGATACTTCTAGAAAATCATTCTGTGTTTGGTAACACATAAGAGGGTTTTCAGCACTTTGGAAGCTTTTTCTTTTTACAAGTTGAACCGAGTAACACAAACATACCTAACGTTGTTTATATTCAACTAAGAAGTACTTGTTGAATATTTTGTGTTTTCTCCTTTTGTCTTTTTGAGACAGGGTCTCACTGTGCAGTTCAGGCTGGACTTGAGCTCACTTGGTAGCTCAGGCTGGTCTCAAACTCACAGTGATCCTCCTGCCTCAGTTTCTTGAGTGTTGGGATTTACAGGCCTGCACCACCACACCCAATTATTCTAATTGAGAAATGGCACATATAAGAAAAATAGCTAGGGCTGGAGAGATGGCTCAGTGGTCTAAAGCACCTACTTAGAACAAGCTTAGCAAAAGCATCAGGGACCGCGGTTCAATCCCCCAGCACCACATGCCAGCCAGCCCTGCCCCCTGGTGGGCTGAGCTGGCCTCTCTCTCTCTCTCTCTCTCTCTCTCTCTCTCTCTCTCTCAAATAAATAAATAAATAAAATTTAAAAAATAAAGAAAAATAGCTAACAATGAAAAATAAATTTATTTATTTATTTATTTATTTTTTCTGTATTTAGGACTGGTTCTACAGGGTCTCACTATGTAGATCAGACTCATAGTGATTCTCCTATTTTCAGCTTTCCAAGCACTGGGATTAGAGGTGCGTGCCGCCATGTGCAGTTGTCTCAGAGAGCACCAGGGACAGGGCCAGCATGGCATGCTGGGGATCGAACCTGGCTGCTGCACTCTACCTAAGCAGGCGCTTTAGTCTGCTGAGCTATCAGGCCAGCCTTGAAAAATAAATTTTAAAAGAGGACTAAAACTCAGCATAGTGTTTAAGAGTAGAAAGTTGGAATCAGATCTAGGTTTAGTGTTCTGCTATTTACTGGTACAATAGCCTCAGGAAGTGCCTTAACCTTTTTTTCTTTTGTTTTTTCTTTTCTTCCCTTCTTTCTTTCCTTCCTTCTTTGCTTTGCTTTGCTTTGCTTTCTTTCTCCCCGGTACTAGGGTTCTAGCTCGCAAGAAACCTTGCACTTGCCAGCTTATGCTGCTGAGCTATATCCCCCGTCCCAACCCTGCCTTAACCTTTCTAAACTCCCAATTTTGCTTACAGAAATTTATCCTGTACTTGTAGGAGGTAATGAGATAACATCTGAATCATGCCTAGTGAAGTACTGCTGAGTTGCAGGGAGTGTTTTAGAGTGGAGCACAAATAATAGAGAGTTCATCATGGTGCTAAAGGATGTCCTAAGAAGTACAGCGTACTAGATTCCAGGCTGTAAATCTAGAGCTTCGTAAATTTGATTGGAATATGAATGATCCTAGCTCCTGGAATGGTACTGAGATTATTGATGAAAGCAAAGTGACTTTGCTGAGGGATAGGAAGGAAACCAGAACCCGGTGAGCAGCACATCATTACATGGATGTGGCAGAAGGGGGTCATGCTGACCTCCATGCGGATGGATTTAGTCAAGTTGACGGCCACCCATCATTAAGTGGAGATGATAGAGAAGTGATTTTAGTCTGTGATATGGGCATTCTAGGGACAGAAGCAAAGAGAAATGGGCTAGGAAGGGCTTCCTTTAAGAGCAAATGCAAACTAAGTCTCAAGCCAACTGCTACTGGAAAAAGAAATAAACAGGCCACCAAATGGCACAAACAGCACATTTAAGAAATAAAAAGGTGGGAACACAAAACGTAGCTCGATTCTCTTAAGATGGTGCTTTCCCAGACCCCCCAACACCTCCTGGGCATGGCTGACACTGAGCCAGATTTCACATGTTGCGAACTGTTTTTGAGTCTTAGTGAGTCCAAGCTATGAAGTCTTTAAGCGTAAATATTTGCTCCAACTCTGAGCTGGCTTCCCAGATTCCTACTAGACTGGTTCTGTAGCAAGGGCTATCTAGAGTAAGAGTCACAACTCAAGTATATTTGCACTGAACTGAATTGCTTACACCAGCATTATGATAAAAGTTTCTACAAACCATAGGCAGTAAAAAAGACAGTGTCTCATTAGACCTTAGTGGAAAGTTCATGGATACTAAGACTTTTTCAGTGGCTCTCAAATACGATTTTTAATCAGTCTCTTAAGGAATATTTTTTTTTCCAGTACTGAATATCAAACCCAAGGGCTCTACTGCTGAACTATATCCCCTGCCCTCTTTATTTTTTTACTTTGAAACAGAGTCTTACTAAGTTGCCCAGATAGATCTTAAACTGGTGATCCTCCTGCTGCAGGCTTGGAAGTCGCTAAGATTATATAAGTGTGTGCTACTACACTGGCTTCTCAGGGAACTTTACTTCCTTGAGAACTAAATTTCAAGCCTCAGGCTCCACTCTTAGAGATTCTAGAGTGGGTTTACAGACCTGGGTCTGTATTTATACAATGAAAAGTCACCCACACATGAATTTAAATCAGCCAGATTTAGAAAGCTTGGTTGAATAGATAGCCAACAAACAGGCCATCATCTACTGCCACTGGCCATCGCTGATGGCATCTAACCAATCACATTCTTTTCCAAAAAATTTAAGACACCAGTCAATCGCAGCAGATCTCCTGAGTGGGAGTGATGAGTGTTGTTCTGTGAGCAACAGTGACACTTGCCTTGAAGACAGGCTGTAAAGTCCAATTGGGAGGGAGGAGGAGAGAGAGCAAGCGAGAGAGAACATGAATACGTGCAAAGTTGCAGAGCTCAGGTGTGGCAGAGATAGTCTGGCAGCTCTCCAAAACTGGTGCCTTCCTGGAGCCTTTCCTGGTTTCCATGAGATTCTCCTTTATCCTTATAATAAATTCCTCTCTGTGGCTAAGGCTAGCACAAGCTGGTTTCTGTTGCAGTTAAAGAGCCTAAGTACCACAAAACTTACTAAAATAGCATCCCTAAAGAGCAATCATGGCATACACTTGAAGCGCACTGTGGTATGGAGTACCAGCTTTCTTCTCAAACAGGTCTAGAAATGGGCTCTTGCTCAGGGGAGGAGAAAACAAAATGTTCTCATTGCTGAGTAGTTTATGCAGCTATTGACTTGGTACAGAGTATCCATTTATGAAGAAAAGAAATTAAAGGCATTTTATTGATCAGAAGAAATGAAAGAAAGCAATGGAAGTTACACACATGTAAGCGAGGCTGCAGTCAACCCCCCATGGGAAAGGAAGTGGAGCCAATTGTGTAGTGTTGATGACTTCAGAGACAGAGCCAACTTCTTTCATGCTGTTTTCCATCTGTACCTTCTGCCTCATCCTCTTAATCAGCCCAGGCTGGCAGAGGTCTCTGAGTTGACCTGGAAGTTTTGATTGGTTGGGTTTAGCTTATGGAAGAAGCAATCAACACTGCTTAACAAACAAATAGAACACAACTGTTTCCAGAAGAAAAATCAGGCGGTCACTCTTTCCCAAAGTCAGTGATCCCTGCCAAGCCAGGGTGCCCATAGGGTCTTCCCTCATAGAGAATTTTAATATTCTGCTCTTGAACAGGAAGCACACTCAAGCTGCGGGCCACCACCACACACCTAAAAACCAAATGGAGACATTCATTGAGCCAGGGGACTAGGAACTTACAGAAGCATTTTCTGGGAGGGTTGGTGAGCTCTCTTAGTGGCTGCTTTTCCTCTAATGAGCCTGAGGTCCATGATGGCACTTGGGCCAAGTCACCCTGCCCTTCTTACTCTTGTGGCCACATAGTGGCCCTGAGCCCAGCCAACCAGGGGGCTGGCAAATACTTGCCATTAGAAGAGAGGGGAAAAAAAAGCTGCAGCAGTTCTGAGACAGAGCCACTTAAAAGAGTCATATTGAATCCTTAGTGTCATTATGTCCCAAACCACAGGTCTTAGAATTACTTCCCAGGAACTACAAGGCTTCTGTAGTGTACTGTGAGGAAAGCAGGGCTGCGTCTCTCTGCACCCTTTGGCTTCAAATAGAGCAGCTTGGCCTTTCCATGTTAACTGGGCTTCCATGTTTTTATTTGAAGAGTGGGCTCATAGCCACTGGGCCAATAGCCCGCGTGTATGTACTCATGTTCCTGCCCTCACACGCACCCACGCTGGGTGCTTTAGAGGCTTGGATTAATTCTTTCTGACAAATCCAAATGGGGATTCCATTATTATCCTATATAGCACAGTTGGAGAAATGAAGGTCAAGTATGTTGTTTATGGCCACAAAGCTGTAAGTGGGAGAGCTAGGAACTGTATCCACCCGCCTTTTACTTGGGAGCTGTAATGACAGTGCTGTCTGGGAAGGACCCCAGGGAAAGTCAGAAGTGAAGAAAGGCAAAGCTCTGCCTTTCTTAAACACAGCTGCAGTCAACCTGGCCTGCACATCGGAGTCATCAGGATGCAGTCCCAAGGGCAAACCATGTTCTCCCCTCTGGACACGTGGTTCTCATCATCCTGGAGAGCAGGTTCTGCACAGGGGATTTGTTTCTAAAACACTGAGGGCACTGCACTGGAGGAGCTGTGAAAGGAACTCAGTAATTGGAATTACACGATAGTGCTGATTTCCGATGGCAGAGATAGGAGTTCTATTGTGCCAGTTACTCAAGCGATCATAAAGAAAGTATCCGTTAAGAAGAGCAGAAAGTCCGCAGATGTGTTCAGCTTTGGTGGGAGGTGAAGAAATATTTCCTTTCCTCCATCTCTCCCGGGGTTGGGTAGCGCGAAGTGCTGTTCAAATACGAACTTTTGGTGGAGTGAACATGGAGAAAAGCCAATGCATTGAGGGGGCAGGGAAGGGCATGGGAAAATGATCCAGGGAAATCAGGCCCTGCTGTCCCTGAATCCATCCTTCAGGCACCCCATCTGGGACTGGGATAAGTGAGGCTGAGTGTTCCCCTTGAGCGTAAAATTTCAGGCACTACAGCAAAATTCAGTCATTGCAATAAGTGGTGTTTTAGTGCCATTTCATAAAAAGGCAAAAAAATCTGGGCAGGTGGGGCATGGCTATAATTCCAGCACCCAGAAGCCTGAAGCAGGAGGATTCCTGTACCTCCCGCCCCAAAAGTCCATGCTTTCACATACCAGAGCTCCACACAACCTCTGTTGTTACCTGTCAAGCACAACTTTTTTTAGATGTGAGCACAGATCACTGGCAAAGTGCTCACCTAGTACGCACAAGGCCCCGAGTCCTTTTCAGTGCCCTGCACACTTCCAATCAAAATGCCAAAACGTTCCCTTCAAATAAGGATCCAATCCTATACTTCCTGCCCTAATTTTGATTTTTAAAGATTTATTGAGAGATGGGGATTTAGCTGAGCAGCAGGGTGATTACCTAGGATGCACATGGCCCTGGGTTTGCTCCTCAACACCAAGAATTTTTAATAAAATAAAAAATTAAAAATATCATACTGAAGGATTACTTTTCTTAAATTCTAGCTTCAATTGAATCCCTATAAATGACTGTTTTGGACTCATCAGTTCCGTGTGCATCGAAGGAGGGGAACGTGAGGACAGCAAGCCCTTTGTGAAGCAGCAGAACATTGTGCTTCCCAAAGGCCTGATGGGGCCTCCTCTGGCAAGGGGAACATTTCCACAGAGAGTTGACCAAGTGTGTGTGTGGGCCGGTGAGGAGGCAGAAAGGAAGCCCTGGCTGTCCACCACGTATTACTCACTCTTCCCTCCATCAGTCAGCCTGCTTCATCTTCAGTAGCTCCCTCAGCAGTAAAACAGAGCAGCTAATGCACTCCTCACAGGAACGCTTACAGATAAATGAGGTACCATAGATGATAGACAGGTAGTAGATAGGTGGTAGACACCACTTTGTACATGCCTGGTATAATGAATGGCAGTTCAGGTCACATTACTATTGCATCCTTTAAGTATTTCCTAGAAGTTTTGCCTTCTTATCTCAGCCTTCTTGTGAAACATGTCACTGCCCACCCAGAACTCACCACAGGGAAGGCTGACATAGTCAATATGTTGCTTACTAGTGCATCTGGGAAATTGTTACTTAACTAGCTCAGGAATCAGAAGGAATGGAAGCCTGGATTCTGGTCTCAGCTTTAGGAAGCTGTGTCTGGGTGAACTTTGTCTGTTTATACACATCTCCAGGTCCCTTTTTTCTTTCTTAAAGAATGAGAATAATCACATCTTCCTCTTGTAATGGGGTAATGGTGCAAAATGATACACAGTAGCACACTTGGAAGCTTTGCAAAGGTGTGCTATGGTTTAAATCTAGGATGTCTCCCCAAAAGTTCATGTGCTTCAAGGTTGGGCTTTTGGATCCTTTGGCATCATACTTATCAGGGGTTTAACGCCCTGTAGAGTTCAGAGCTGAATAAGCTGCAGGAGATCTGGTCTGGTTGGAAGATACAGATCAGGGCAGGGGGTTGAGGAATGAGCTATAGCAGTTTCTTGTATGGTTCCTGGCTCCTCTCTTCTCTCTCTTCTGGCTGCCCTGGCATGGGCAGCTGTCATCCACCCAGGCCCTCCTACCACACCATGTCTGCCTTGGAGTCAGCCCACCATGAACCGAGCCTGTGCACCAAGATGAACCTTTTCTCCTTTGCATCATGAGTGTCAGGTATTCTGTCCTAGCAATCGATGGACGAGTAGCTAAAACAAGATGTAACTCACAGTATGCTTATTTCTCTGTCTGGGCTGGTTCATGTGGTTCTCATGCTGAACTTCAATAGTTTTTGGCTGTGGATTATTTAGGGCTTTAAAAATGATAGAATTATGTTAACAGTAACAATTATGTTACTATGAAATGAACTATGTAACCTATGAAATGAACTACAGTATATATTATTTGCTAAGTATTGCTTTAAGGAGATAGGATGGATGTTCTTGTGT
>NW_004524629.1:2040146-2048594 GCF_000260255.1 Octodon degus
ATTCCCTCTGTGTATTTGAATGATCCCTTCTTTTTTCTCCAGGATAATGCCTAGATCATGAGAATTTCAGCCTTTCTGAGTGTAATTGCTTAAAATTCCAACTACAGAAAGCAGACTCATTTCCCAGCCATTGTGAGATAGTGTGAATAGTGTAATGATTGAGGGCCGGGCTCACTAAATAAATGGCCTGCCTCTGTTAAGTGAGGGCACAATAGTCCAATATCATAGGGCTTCAGTGAGAAATGAGAGATTAATGTTTATAAAGTGCTTAAAATAGTGTCTAGTGAGCAGCAACTACTCCATAAATGTCAACCATTATTTCATTGACCCCCATTTGTTTTGACTTTTATCATGCACTGACCTCTATGCAGTACTGCAACTTGAAGCCAAGAGGGGCATTTTGCAGCAGTTTTGTTTCTCTTTGGACTCTATTTCTCTGCTCTTTCTCCTTCTAGTCTGTCAACTGGGATGATTTTACAGACAGACCACTTCTAGTGAGTCTTGTCCTCTTGGCTCATAATATTAAGCACGTCTGTCCTTCCCAATGCCACCTCCCCATTCGTCCACTGGTGACAGCCACTGACAGTTCTGTCCCCATGCAGTCCCAAGCCACCACCAATGGCCTGCAGTGGCATTCTGCAAAGTTCTCATTCCATGTTGATATTTGGTTGGCATCATTTGCATTCAGTTATTCATGATATTCAAGCTAAATCATTTTTATAAAACTGAAATGATTCATTCCCAGACTGCAAACAATTGTGCTTGGTAAGCAGAGCAGCAGGGATTGTCATGAAGTTCGAGTGTCTCAGACATGGACATTTGGGGCTGGCTGGTACATGACGATGAAGTTAGAAGGACAACATCATGATGAGTGCAGGCAAAAGATTTATCTAATTTTTTGCTATGAGGCTGCTGCTGACAGGATTTCTCCAGGACAGAGACAACAGCAGGTGATGGCCTCGCTCCTTATGCTACCTCTGAGCAGTGGGCGATGCTGGACCTAAGATGCAGCCTTTTTAAAACACAGTGTCACAGCAACATATTTCATATCCATTAGTTATTTTTATATTTTAAAATTAGAAAATAATAAACTAATACTCCTACTGTTCTTCTACTCTGTCTTATAGAGGTGAGTAATGCTATCGATAGATTGCACAAATATATGTTTGAAGACTGAAGTGTTAACTGGAAGAGGAAATCTTAAAACGTTTTGACTGGCACATATTTTCAGTACATGATGAACACATTCACCATGAGGAGATGGTACATGAACATAACGCATGTTAATCATCTCTACATCCCCTTTCCCTTCCCTTCCTCCTGGCTACATTTTTTTCCCCTAAACCTACCCTCCCTCCCCACTTCCTCCATCTCTTTTCCTGCTCCTATCTAACTTTCATTTTCCTCCTTATTTATATTTTGAGTATTTCATGTTAGAGAAACCATGTGATATTTAAGCTTGTGTGTGTGTGCATTCATTTTCCTACAAATTATACAAGTTTATCCTTCTGTATGGTTGAGTAATATTCCATTTTGCATAAGTACAACATTTTTTTCTTTTTAATTTTTAAGGAGAATACAAAATAATATTTAAAAAAGTTACAAATGACACTGAATTTCCCTAAACACAATAACATGAATTTGACAGTATTTGTTGTATTGCATAGTGTTATCTTCAAATTAGTTGTTCAGATTACGAGGTACATGCATGCAAAGCTAGAAAAAGAAAGAAAACAAGGGGCAAAAAAAAGTTATAAGAAATTAAGAAAGGGCCAGTCAAATAGCTCAGTGGATTAAAGCACCTACAAGCAGACCCAGGGGCCAGGAATTTGGTCCCTGGGCCTGCTGTGCCAGCCTTGACTCCGGGGCACGCTGAGACAGCAATTGAGACTGGGGCGCGGTGGTGCACACCTATAATCCCAGCTCTTGGGAGGCTGTAAATAGGCAGATCACTATTAGTCTAATCTAGTAGTGAAACCCTGAACACCTTCTAGACCCTTCCCTAAAATACAAAAATAAAAAATAAAAGAAATTAAGAGGAGAGAAAATGAAAAAAGAAAACAAAAAAATTAAGCATTAATTGCTTCTTTCTATAGACCAACAGAAATCCACAGTACAATTTTCCAAACCATCCTGCTTACATACATAGATAAATCTCTTATGCCCACTCCCTCTCCTATCCTTCTCCTCATCTCAGTAATTCCTTCCTTTTGACCAGGTTCATCTCTTTGTTACAGTATCTATTGTATCCTTCAGATTTTATTTTCTTTCAGGTTCTTATACTAAGTAGACAGTATAAGGTTTGCACATATTGGTCTGATTTTTTAAGAGTATGGTCTTAACAGTATGGTCTCCTAAAATGTTTGATATTCAGACAGATAGTGAGATTAAGCTCAACTGCATATGTTATAGGGTAATAATATCATTAATCTTCTGTTCTGGAGGGTTAACAACTTAAGTTTGCAGACCAAAAATTAGAGAAAAATAAGGACTGCAAGGACAGCCAACATTTTGGCCTTAGCCTTTCAAGGTCAGTGAAGACTCAGGACATAGGAGAACCTGTACTATAACATCCTGTAACTCAGTGGTGTCCCAAATTACTGATCAAGGAGATTAAGGAACCACAGAGGAAAGTAATCGATGATGTAAGGTGTGCCTAAGGAGAGTCACATGGAGAGAAAACATTCTCTTAGGCCTTCACAGAGAACAAATTGGTCAAGCAATGGCCATGACTCATCCACATGGCTGACACTGACAAAGGTTCTACAATCTGAGGTACAGGGTTTCAGGGTCAGTCTTGAGGGGATTTGACTGACCTTGGCAGATACAAAAGTTACATTTCTTGTTATATAGGTCTTGCTTTGTCTTGGTCTTAACCATCCAGCAGAAAAGTATAAAAACAAGGTATAGAAAGTAAAGCCATATTAATATGCTGAGCTGTAAAAGGCTCAAGTCAACAGCTTCTGACATTGCCAGTCCTATGGATAACCCACTACTATTATGGACTACTGGACTATGTTGGATTATTTTGCTGAATTTATGTACTTACAATATTTAAATGGCAATGGAATACCCATCTCTAACAAAATTAAACAAAAAAAGGGGATACAAATGAAGGACCATTTTGTATCTGTATACACAAAATTGGATAGATATACAGCTATTTTCTCTTAATGAGAAGAAAGATTTTTACTAATAGTGTTTGGACAGGATATCACATCTGCATCCTGTGCTATGAATAACCACTATGAAGACAACAATATGCAATGTATTAATTATTGAAACTGTTCTACTAATCGGTTTTGAAACTGTCTCATTGCTATTGGTTTCTCAATAAAATTAATAAAATTTACAATTCCAATCAAAAGAAAAAAAAGGAGTTTTGCCTCTAGTTGCACCCATTTATTGATAAAAACCTCAAATTTATCCCTTTTCACAGCAGAATAATACTTGATTGTATAAAAACACCACGTCTTCTTTATCCATTCCTCAGATGATGGGCATTTGTGTTGCTTCCAAAATTTAGCTATGACAAATTGAGCTGCTATAAATATAAGTGCCCATAAATTGCTGTGGTATGATGTTTTCACTTCTTCTGGAAAATACATACAGGAAGGGAATAGCTAGGTTAAATGGGACCTACAATCCTAGCTTCTTGGGGAATAGTCACACTGATTTCCATAGTGGTTGTACCTGTCTGCACTCCCACCAACAGCTCAGAAGGGTTCTTTTCCCCCACAGCACTCCAGCATTTGTTAATGGTTGACTTCTTGATAATAGCCATTCTATCTGGGGTGAGATGGAATCTCAGCATTGTTTTAATTTGCACTTCTTGAATAGCCAAGAATGTTGAACATTTTTTTCATATATTTATTTGCCATTTGTATTTCTTCATCCAAGAAGTGAATATTCATCTCAGAGGCCCAGTTTTGGACTGGGTCTTTGAATTTTGGGGGCCTGATTTTTAAAAATTCTTTATGTTCCAGATAGAAGGCCTTTGTCAGAGGTGCAGTTGGCATGCCACATTTTCTTTATCCATTTATCTTTTGATGGACATATTGGCAGCTGGCAAGATTTAGCAATTGTGAGTTGTGCTGCTATAAACATGGGTATGTTCTTGGTCCTTTTCTCATTTGCAAGAGCTCTATTTTCATCACTTTGCCCCTTCAATTCTTTTTGTTTTAATCCCCTTTCCCTCCTTCCTCTCCCCTTCCCTCCATCTCCTATTTGTCATCTGTTTAAAATAGTTCTATATCCTATTTATCTTTTATATGCAAAATGCACATTTGAGTTTCTTGTTTTTTCTTGAGACAGGGTCTCACTGTGTAGTTCAGGCTGACCTTGAACTTACAATGGATTCTGCCTGGAACTTGTGATCTTCTTGCCTCAGCCTCCCAAATGCTTGCATTAGAAGAGTATGCCACTGCACCCAGCTTTAATCCATTATTAAAAGAAACAGTATAGTACTTAAGCTTGTGTATCTGACTTACTTAACTTAATATTATCATTTCAAGTTGCATCCATTTACGTATAAATGCCTACTCTATGGCACAGTAGTATTTCACTGTGTGTAAATACCATATCTTTTTCTTTTTTTTATCCATTCATCATTTGATGGATATTTAGGCTGCTTCAAGATCTAGCTATTATATATTGTGCTGCCATAAATATGGATATGCATGCATCCATGTACTGTAATGATTAGCTCTTTCAAGAAGATAGCTAGAAGAAAAACATTGGATTAAATGGAATTTCTATTTTTCGTTGTTCTGAAGAATCTCCTTTACTGACTTCCATAGTTGTGCTAGTTTACATTCCTTTCAATGATATAGAAGGGTTCACTTTTCCCTGCATCCTCCAGCATTTGTGATCATTTGCTTTCTAGGTGATATTTAGTCTTTCTGGCATAAGATAGTATCTGAATGTTGTGTTAATTTGCATTTATCTAATGGCCAGAAAGGTTCAACTTTTTTTTTCAAGTATTCATTGACCATTTGTACTACTACTTCTAAGAAGTATCTATTTCCATTGCCCATTTTTTGACTGGGTCTTATATTTTGGGTAATATAATTTTTAAAGTTATTTATATGTGTTATAGATGTTACTCCTCCTTCCTTCAAGAAGGACAGAGGACTAATATCTGGAAATTTTTTTTCTCGTTCTATACATTGTCTCTTCATTTTTCTTGTTCCTTCTGCTGTACAGAAGCTTTGTAATTTAATATTGCCTCACTTGTTGATTTTTGGTGTTATCTTTTGTACAATTAAGTTTTATTCAGAAAGTCCTTGCATATGTTTGTCTTCAAGAATTTTTACCTATTTTATCTTCCAGCAGATTATGTATTCCTGTTTTACTATTTAGATCTTTGACTTACATTATTTTAGGTTAGTGCATGATGAAAGATATGGGTCTAGAGTCAATCTTTTGCACATGGTGAGCTACTTTTCCCAACTCTGTTCATTAGAGTCTGTCTTCCCTCCAGCATACTTTTTTGCTGCCTATATCAAAGATCAGACACTGGACGAGATTAAAGTTTTTTCTGCATCTTCTATTCTATTGACCCACATGTCTGTTTTCCAATTCTATGCTATTTTTATCACGTAGCTTTGTAGTATAATTTGACAATTTGATATCCATAGTTGTGATTCCTCCTTCCTTATTCTTGTTGTCCAGAATTGTTCTTGCTGTTCTGGATTTTTTCTGATTTCATTAGAATTTTAAGATTGCTCTCTCTAGTTCTGTGAGGAATGTTATTAGTATTTTGGTTGGGATCATATTAAATCATTAAATAAAACAGTTTTGGAAATATGGTCATTTTGAGTGTAATCATCTGCCTATCCAGGAATAGGGAATATTTTCTCACTTTTGATTTCCTTTTTGGCTTCTCAAAGTAGTTTTTATTGTAGAGGTCTTTCACTTCCTTGTTTAGGTTAATTCTTATGTATTTCATATTTCTTGATGCTATCATGAAAAGTATTGTTTCTCTAATTTCCTTCTCAAAGAGTTTATTATTGGTGTACAGGAATGCTATAGATTTTTGTGTGTTGAATTTATATCTTGATTCACTGCTGAATTTTGTTATTCTAGGAGTCTTTTGAATTTTTTGTTTTCTACGCAAAACATCATGTCATCTTGAAGTAATGATAGTTTGTCTTCTTCCTGAAAGAGAATATTAAATCTAATTCTTTCATTTAAAAGTCTAATAAGAACTTTTGCAGGAGTTTTAAAAAGGAAATTCAGCCATTTATGACAATGCAAATGAGTCTGGAGGACATTGTGCTAAGCAAAAGAAGCCAGGCACCAGGTACTGTATGACTCTACTTCGATGTGAAATCTGAAACAAATTCACAGAAGTAGAGTCATGTGATGATTTTCAGGGGATAGGGGTGAGGGAAGTGGAGAGATACGAGTTATAGCCAAAGAGTGTTGGTTAGAACGAATAAACTTTGCAGATCTTATGTATAAAACAGCGATCACAGTTAGTAATATTGTACTGTACACCTCAAGTTTTCTGAGAGTGGATCTTAACATGCTCCTGTTGGCTTGAGCCACCAGCAGTGCCTGGATGGCTGTCCTACTGGAGGGAGGGCTTGTACCACTGGTGTTACAAATGGAGCTAATCACTTTCATTGGTCTTTTTAGTAATAAGATTAATGAAGGATCACCCAAGGAGCAGTCGCACATGCCATTGGTGGTTCAAGCTTGGTGGCAGTGAATATATGTGTTACAAACCTGTTGTGAACAGTTAAGTATTCTCAATACACATACACAGCCACACACATATAAAATGATAACTATGTGAGATGAAGGATATGATAATTAGCTTGATTGTGATAATCACTTCATACTGTATACATAAAACAGAACATCATGTTGAACACTGTAAATATATACAATCTTTATTTGTTAATTATACATCAATAAAGCCAGAAGACAAGAACTTATGATATAAAATAGGAGCTGATAAATACTCCTTTGCTTATTTAGTTTAAAATTTTTAATTAAAGAAGAATATTATAAAACTTATATTGAATTACTGGTGAGACACCAAAGAAGTTAGTGTAAAAATCTCATAATGTTGCTTTGTAAACTCACTGAACTCAGAAAAGTTCAGGTTGTTTTTCATTTATCCACTTTCCAAAGTTTGTTCTATATTATAAATAAAATTCTAAAGTATTTTAAAACTAAATAAGGATGCAGTGATATATAAGCTTAGGAAATATAGAAAAATATCTTTAAAATTAAGAGTCACTTGTTATCTCATCACACCCAAATTATTAACATCTAATATTTGTTTTCAGTTAGAAATAAGTATCTGTAAGTATCAACCATTTGAAAAATAGTGAAGCATTTTTATCACATTGTAAAGAATAGTTTACTTAATGTGTGAGTGAAGCAGCTAGCTAGGGGAAGGGCCTGAAATAGACTTGGGTAAGTAAATCATGTTTCTCCCCCAAAATAAGACCCAACCAGAAAAAACAACACCTGCCCCAGTTACCCTATTCTTGCTTTACCTGTAATTACACAGTAGCCACTGAGCAAGAAAATAGTGATGTATGACCTTCTGCAGGTCGCTGCCCATCACCATGGTGATGACCAGCTAAAGTTGCTCTGGTTAGGTCACCCCCTTGAGCACTTATTTTCAGGGAAATATGGGAATAGACAGTGAACTAGGACACTGGACCAAAGATGAACCTTCTCGGGTAACGTGGAGTATGACACCAGCACCCCCACTATAAAGGCAGTTACAGCCACTCCTGATTAAACTCCTGACTTTTGAGGACTTTGAAGTAGAGTGAACCTCCTCAGACAACATGGAATATGGCACACTACCTACTTAAGAGAAGAACAGCTGTTCACCAGCACCAGGAAGCTCCTAAGGAATTTAAAATGTGAAATAACCAGTTTTTCTATAAAATTCCAGTTTCTGCTGAGCATGGTGGCACACACTTGTAATTCTAGCATTTGAGAGGTGGAGGTAGGAGAATTGAAGAGAGTTCCAAACCAGCCTAGGATACATAGTGAGCTCAAGACCAGCCTGAATTATATAGTTAGGTCCTATCTCAAGATCCAAAAATGAAATAAAATAAATTCCAGTTTCCTTTAAACACTAAAATGCAGGGGAACTGGCTTAGTGAGCTGAGTTTCAAGTTGTCATTTTAAACCTGGTATGTGGCCACTGAACACCTGGGCAATCCTGGGCACTGATTATCTCTGCATAGCTCTGGATTGAGAGGGCAGGTGGTCATACACTTGGGGCCCCACCTGGAAATCTGAGAACTGTCCTAATTTGCAATAAAACTCTCCTAACCTTTGGTGGACAGCTTCATTGCTTGGCAGTGTTGTTGAACCATGAGCTTAGTCCACACAGTAATACTGTCGCCTGTGGTCCCTACCATAGTGTTGTGAGGCAGGCAGTCCCTAGTCTAAATGGGATCTTGGCCTCTG
>NW_004524629.1:2048744-2057298 GCF_000260255.1 Octodon degus
AGAAAATAAATGAAATAAAATAAAACCAAAAATCCCACTGAGATAAGATGATTCAAGACAAAGGAAGATCAGAACTCATTAAAGGCATCCAAGAACATAAACACTAATGGTCTACTTTCCAAAAGTAAGAGATAAATAAAAAATGGAGGCCACAGCTTAGATCTCCCAAGGGCAAATGCCAAAAGACTTGCAAACAAAAATTCAGTTACCCTGAAATGTAAACAAAATGCAAAGGTCAGCTATTTTGGTTCTTATCAGCATAAGTCAATGGAATTCAACCAATCAGCTATAGACAAATCAACTCATTTAACTCTATTTGAATTTAAAAAGAAGATCTGACAGCAGGTCATGAGAAAGTTCCCCTGCATCCTCTGCCAACTGTGCTGTAGGGCTGAGCGTGGAGCTTAGTGGTAGAGCACCAGCTTAGTACTTGGGAGGCCTGGGGTTCCATCCCTGCCACTGGAAAAGAGAAGAGGAGAGAAGAAGAAAAGAAAAAAGCTCCCGTGTCTGCCTAAAACACAATTTTCTGGTTCTGAATTTTTGGCAGAATGTTATGCATATATGTTTCTATATATCTTATATATTATAAGATACATCTTATAATCATATATTTTACCTGCTATATATCAGGTGAGAACATGTATTCAGTTGCAGGCTTTCTGAAGACCCACAGAATATTCCTGAAAGACCATTTCTCATCAGAATCCTTGATAATAATATATGGCATTGGGATAAGAGATTAGGACGTGGCAAAGCTGGCTGGGGAGTAGATGTGACCTGTTAACTGCAAGATCCTGGAACACATGCATAGAACAGTGCTCAAAGCCCTGCACCTAGACTTCTTATGAGAATTTGAGCAGTTTTCAATAGGATAGCCTAGGTAAGCTTAGGCAAAGCCAAAGGTCAGCTTGAAGCATGGGATCTCAGCATCACCTCTCAGGACTTGTATGTAGACATTCTTGCAGTTTTCCTCAAGACTTGGGCAGTGTAAAGCGGAGGTGTCACGAGAACTTGCTATCATGACTTTCTTCACTGTAGCCTGCCCTGCTTTCTCCAGGGTGTCCTTGTCTTGATTCCCCCCACCCCTTTTTCCTTGGCCAAAGCTAGCTCTACAGAACCAGTTTCTCTTTCATTCTTTACTTTTGCTTTCTCAAATAAACTTTGCCACTGCTTTTTGCTCATTTCATTCCATTCTTTGTTTAAGATGAGAACATGAAATCTAATTCCAGAAGGCAAAGCAAGCAACCCAGAACTTAGTAACGTTTAGCTGGGGAGCCAGTTTTAGAAGCAGGCTACCCAGTAACAACACAACACTAAGTCTGGACTCAGTGAAGGTGTTTATTTCTGAGTCAACCTAGGTTGACATATTCCTTGGGTTTTTCTAGGGCAAGGTTATAGCAGTGCAATAGCAGCTCTGAAAGATTTCCAGTGGTTTCTTCTAGCTTTGACCTTCTAGACTCTTCTGTATATGTCCTTATGAAGAAGTGGCTGTGTCCATGAATTCTTTGTGGAGAGTTTCTTAGACCTTCATTCTAACTCCAGTTTTCTTCTGTGAATACTTTGGTTCTCTCTCTTGACCTTCACCTTCACCTTCACCGTAGCTCTTCTGTTAAGCCTGCCTGACTTCCTAGCATCTGTTTGATGCTTCTAAGTGTCCCTGATAGCTGCTGGTTTTACACCGTGGGGTGGGCTCACTGCTTAATGCCCTGCCTATCACCAAAGGACTATCCCTTCCTCCCCCACTCAGCATCACAGTACAGTGATTGCAGAACAGGTTTTTGGTTTGGACTTTTTCATTTGTATTCCAAACTTGCAATTTTCGGATACAAATGCTATCTGTATTTCTCTGTCAAGCTTTTGTGTGACATATTTCTGTCTCTGCAAAATGGAGATAATTATGCTACTTGTGTCACAAGTACGTTAAGTCATGTAAAGTGCAGAGACTGTATAGCATTTGAAAGTTTGAACTCAGGAAGCAGATCACTTGGGTTCACACCCCAGCTCTGCCACTTGTCATGTGATCTTGGACAACATTTTCAGTCTTTTCATATCTCAGTTGGCTTCTCTGTGACGTGTGACTAAGCAGCACCTGCCCAGAGGATTGTTGTGAAGAATAAATTGTATCTATAAATCATCTAATGTAGGATACAGAGTGAATATTTGTTAACTAAAGAGTAACATAATGCCTACATGTATACATTTAAACAAAATGTAGTGTTACTATTTTGGCTCATGTGACAATTCTACCTTCCAAGTACAGATGGTCCTAACTTATGGTGGGTTATGTATCAATAAACCTATTGTGTATTGAAAATATGGTAGGTGGAAAATGCATTTAAGGACACACACACACACACACACACACACACACACACAACATCCTAGAGTAGCCACCTACTACACTGTAAAGTCAGCTGTCCCTACTTGGGGTTGCATGAGAGACAGAGAACCCTGCCCAGCATTTACAAGAGTTCCTGACTGCCTGTCCTTAGCCCAAGGACAGATCATCATTCAAAATTCAAGGTACCATTTCTATTGAGTATTTATCCTTTTGTCACCATTATACAATGGGAAAAATCATAAATCGAGGCCACCTGCTTAGTGATTGATCAGAGAGCAAGATATTTCTGATTAATATCTGGAGATAGGGTGGTTAGGGAGACCCCTTCTCCCCATAGTTCCTGGACTGTTACTGTCAGTGTCCAGGGAGAAGATAGTTGGCATTAAAGAGAAGAAACAACACAATGGACACACACAAAATGCAAAACTAAGAAACAAAAGAGAGAGAAAGAGAATATCTGACAGGAAATCAGCAGAGACAGAGAGACAGAGACAGAGAAAGACACAGAGACAAACAGAGGAGTTGGAGTACTGCAGACCTGGTTCCCATGCCTGGAATTTTAGAAGTTTGGTTTTCTTTCTGATAATAGTTGGACAAAAAAGACAAAACAAAGCAAAACTAAAACTCTCTTCTTTTTATTGTACAAGTTGCCCCCACTCTCTGTAGATTTTTTCAATAAATCCCCTTTAAGCTGAGTTTCTGTATCTTGGTATTGGGCCAACAACACTAGTCTGGGACAGCCACCTCCTACTCTGATCTAGTTGGGTCACTCTCCCAGAACCCTAACTCTTCTGAGATTCTGATGGTGTGCTTTCTCCAACACAGCAGCAGTCTGCAGGAATGGCACATGCTGTGGTACCAGTTAAATCACTGAGAAATACATTACAATGTGTATTTGTACTGGGGAATATCCTTTGCACACAGATCTGTATGAGCATTGTGGTTGATCCCGAGGGGTAGAAACTTGGGTCATACTTATCAAGGAGATTAAATACGATAACTGCAAATGAATGTATTTTGGAAAACTAAAGTACAGAGATTTGCCCAGAAAACACAGTTCAGAACTATGCTATAATAAGACACACATTTGTTCTTTGTCCCTGGCTCTAAGCACAGAGCTCTGAGATTCTTGGAACCTCCTGGTGATGGAAATGTCTCTCTTTATGCATGAATATTTTCTGCCCCTTCCTAGGTCAATACTGATGAGATGGCTCAAGGTGACCTCATACCCAGTTTCAAGGGAAGAGATAGTCTCAGCAGAAAGACCAAGCACATGGTCAGAGGGTTAGATGGTTCGGCCTCACCCCTTACCTCCTTCAGAGCAGAAGGGACTGGAGATTGACTTAGCCTCTAATGGTCAATGATTTCATTAACTTTGTACTCAGATCTGCCTGAGTAATAAGGCCTCAATAAAAAGTATTTCTCCCTCTTTTATTTCTTTCTACTGGGAATTAAACCCAAGGTCTTTACACTGAGCATGATCCCTAGTCCTTGTTAGTTTTTATTTTGATACAGGGCCTTGCAAAATCATTGAGTTGCCCAGGCTGGGCTTGAACTTGGAATCCTCTTACCTCAGCCTCCCAGAGTACTAAGGTTACAAACATGCACCATCATACCTCATTAATAGAAACTCCGAGAGCTTCTAGGCTGGTCAACTCCTGAGTATGCTGGGAAGGTGGCCTGACCAGAGAGGGGAGGGAAGCACTCTGTGCTCTAATCTCCCTCCCCGTACCTTGCCCTGTACACCTTTTCCATTTTGCTCCTCTGGAGTTGTGTGTATTATTTAGAAATGTAATAAGCAATATGGTCCTCTGCCAAGCTCTGTGAGTCATTCTACATGTTGAGGAACATCAAGGGAGTGATGGAAATCCTGAATTTGTAGGCAGCCAAGCAGAACTGTAGGAGTGTGGGGACCCCACCAGCACTGGTAGTTTTGTAGGACTGAGCCCTAACTTGTGGGATCTGATTGGAGCTCCAGATAATGTCAGAACCAAGTTATGGGCCACCCAGTGGGTGTCAGAGAATTGCTGTTAGAACCCCGTAGGAACCTTGGAGACTCTGACTGTAAGTACTCTTCTGAAAAGGAGCCAGGCGGTCAGCCCTCTGCTGCCTCCAGAAAAGCGAGCTTACACCTCCAGGGGCAGTGCATAGGACACAGCAGGTGGCTTTCCATTGAAATTTCTGCACGTGACAGGTGAGCGAGCCGCATCCCAGGCTGCTCTGCTGCCTGGCTTGAGCCCGCATGCACACTTTCACACCGAGGCCTCTCAGCTTCGTGATTTTGCTGGAAATCCTCCGAACAGATGCAATCTTCTTACTTTCTCAAAGCAGCTCCAGAGAATTAGGTACTGCTCAGCATATAGATGGGAATCTAAACTGTAGTGCTTATGGCATTGTAGAATACATTTTAAATAATCTGTATAGAGCAGATCCGCAGAGTAGAAAAGGTTGGGTTGGTCAGATTTTGCCCAATAAAATATATTAATTTTGTGCCCAGTAAATCCTATTTCACTTTTTAAAAATAAGATTTCATTTTGTATTTTCACAGAAATATGTATATGTTCTTTATAGCTCTATTCTTACATCTGTGTTTGTATTTCATTTTCATGGAGTTGAAGGGAGGGTCAGTCTGGAACCTAGTGCATAGATGTCACTTGGAAACACTGGGCTGTCAGGGCAGGGTACTGAGCGCCTGTGTTTAGGGTTCTGGGAACTTTGAGGAAAAATGGTGAATGCCTCCTACCTCTTGCCATGTGATGCCCTGCACCATCTTGGCACTCAGCCAGCAAAAGGGCTATTACCAGACGTGGTCCCTCGACCTAGGACTAGAACTGCGCATGAGCAGGATATCACTGTCCACATCTCCGTGTGATAAGCTGAGACCTGGCATATTATGTGACTACCACTAATGTCCCAGGATACAGAGACTCAACCAGAAACATGACTTCATAGCTGTCGCTGGCAGTGCTGTCTGGATTGCTGCTGCTGATTATGGTGGATCTGAAGATGATATCAGCAAGAAAGGGCCGACCTATGAGCATGCCTTCTAGTCTATAAGTGGGGCATGAAGCAATTAAATGGTGGTCTTCACAAGGTGGTTTGCATTAAGCTGCCCTATAGCCAGAAAAACTACAAGGAAATCATGAAGAAAGTCAGCACTTACATCAAGAAAATGGGCTACGACCCAACACAGTAGCATTTCTGCCAACCTCTGGTGACACCGTGCTGGAGCCACATGCTAACATGCCCTGGTTCAAGGAATGGAAGTTTCCCCATAAAGATAGCAATGGAGGCAGAATCACAATGCTTGAAACTTTAGATTGCATTCTACCACCACCTGGCTAACTGATAAGCCCTTACACCTGCCCCTCCGGGATGTCTCCAAAATTGGTGGTGTTGGCATTATCCCTGTGGGCTGAGTAGAGACTGGGATTCTCAAGCCTGGCATGGTGGTCACATTTGCTCCAGGTAGTGGCATAACTGAAGTGAAGCCTGTTGAAAGGCACCCTGATTCTCTGAGTGAAGCTCTTGGAGACATGGTGGGCTTCAGTGTTAAAATTATGACTGTCAAAGGTGCTTGTTGCCACACATTGCTGGTGACATGACCACAAAAATGATGCACTAAAGGGAAGCATCTGGTTGTGACATAGGGAGAAAAACTGATATAAGGACCTCCAAATGGTATAGAGGAAGTGAAACTCCCGACCTGACCTGGATGAGTTTGTGTTCTCTAAAACTGAAGAATGAATTTTGAGGAACAAATAGAGGTTAGGAGCAGAATATATTTATTGAGGGAAAGAAAGCTCCTGTCCAAGAGAGGGACAGGAGGGGGCCTGAGCAGGTGGTCCCCAGGAAGCTGTCTCTTCCAGGGACATTTTATAGAGTAAAACCATGCGGGGCTAAGGTGGAGAAAATGGGAACTCACTTAGGTGGATGTGGGGTGGGACAAAACTATGGTCAACCAATGGGATTGCAAGCACCATTGCTCAGGTAAAACTGATTAACTCCAGGACCAAATGGGTAAGCGAGTCACAAGTCACGTAAAAAGCAGGCATGAATGTAAAACAGGACTTTATCTGGTAGACATCAGTAATGATTCTCCCAGCCTTCCTCAGGGTGAAGATCAATCCTGGATGCTAATCTTTAGGGAGGTTAGCATTTGTTTGATCTTTGATCTTTAGGTCTGGCTCACAGCAGGAGCATCCGTCCCTCCCACAGTTGTAAGGTATCTGTCTTCTGTGCTGTCTCCTTCGAGGGCCTGGCCCTGTCTGCCTGCCTATAATATTTCTATCTAATTTGGCTGCCTGCAACAGTTGCACTGCTCAGGGAACTATCTTCTATCATCTCAGCCCAGTAGGCAGTGGCTGGGCCCTGAGTGGGCCACGAGCCTTCTTATGTGTGGCGTGTACTGTTCAACTAAGTGTAAGTTTGATCGTGGATTTGTAGGTGATGTTATTAGAACAACTGGTGAAGTTTCAGGTTTGTGGATAAGTGAAAAATATATCTATGCTAATTTCTTTATTTTTTATATATGGTTATGTAAGAGTGTTTTTGTTTTGAGGAAATATGAACTAAAGTATAAAAGGGTAATAGAACTTACTGTCTGCAGTTTAATTTCAAACTGTTCAGAAAAAAAGTGCACATACATAGATAGCAAGGTCCTGAGTTCAATCCCCAGTACCGCAAAAAAAAAAAAAAAAAAAAAAAAAAAAAAAAGTCACATAGAGAATAATAAGGCAAATGTGCTAGAAAGTTAACAATTGGGCAAGCTGGAGAAAGGGGATATGGAAATTTTTTACAGTGTACTACTTACAACTTTTGTGTAAGCTGACTTTGTTTTAAAACAGAAACTTAAGACATTGTTTAAAGATGAAACAAATCACTACACTACCCCTGCCCAAAAAAGGGGAGAAATGGTGAAAAGTAGTTGGGGATGGAGAGGGTTCCAGGCACCAGAGCTCTGCCAAAAGCAGGAGAGTGGAAGACACTGTGGCCTTTGGGGGTTAGGGTTAGAAGAAGGAAAGCCAGAAATGTGGAAGACAGTCTGGCCTGGTGACCTCTGTTTATATTTTATCTATTTTGTTCCCGTCTCTTTTCCCTAAACTGTTGGGGCAGAGGACCGTATAGCATCACATTCGGACTTTTCCACATTATAAAACTATTGATGAGCCATCAAACCCAGATTGAATTGACGAGCCATTCATAGTCTGCTTAGTCATGCTTCCTTTGTTAGTCATTAGGTTAGTTGTAAGTTTTCTTTTATAAATATTTCTATAAGTTTTGTCCACTAAGAGTTTGTTCACATTTAAGTTAAATTTCCACAAGTGAATTCTTGAATATTTTAAAGATTTTTTTAAAAATTTAAATCCTTGGGGCTGGGGAGATGGCTCAGTAGAAGAAGTGCTTGCCTGGTAAGCACAAGGGCCTGAGTTCAATCCCCAGTTCCGAAAAAAAAAAAAAAAATTTAAATCCTTTATTTCTTTATTTCTTTGGTACAGCACCTCTCTACGCAGCTCAGACTCGTAGTGATCCTCCATCTCAGTCTCCCAAGCACCAGCATTACAGGTGTGCCCCAGCATGCCTGGTTTCAGTGGCTGGCATAGTGCATCCCAGGTTCTGGGACCAGGGTGGCATACGGTACCAGGGATTGATCCCAGGTCCCTGAACTTGCCACGCAGGTGTTTAGACTGCGGAGTTATCTCCCCAGCCTCTGTTTTAAAAATTTTTGATCTGTTGGGAAAATAAATTTTAAAAGGGTGCTATTTTTTAAAAGGATTTTTTTTTCTCTGTTCCTTTGCCAGCATTGTTATAGGTTTAAAAAGCTTGGCTAATGTAACATCTGAAGAATACTATAGTTGCTTGGGTATATGTTTTCTTATGTACTCCTAAACTGGTCTTATCTAGTTTCCTCTCTATAATTTTTCTTTGGCAGTCATTTTCTTTTTTAAAAATGTATCTTAAAAATACTTTATTAGTACATTTTGCTGTAAAAATTAATCACATTTATCAGTAATCTTTGCACTCGTACATAACACCCTAGTTATTTTCTGTTCCCCTCCTCTACCATCCACCCTGCTCCCTCCAACTCTTGCTTCCCTTCCCATTTGCTAAAGCGCTATTTCCTTTTTTATTCAATTCTTTCTAAAATCTCTTCTTTCCCTCTCTTCACTTCATGTCTTGTCTCTGTATGAAAAAGATCTCCCTACTTCCTAC
>NW_004524629.1:2057728-2058531 GCF_000260255.1 Octodon degus
AAAGAAAGAAAGAAAGAAAGAAAGAAAGAAAGAAAGAAAGAAAGAAAGAAAGAAATCAAATAATAACAAACTCGGGTGAGACTGTGGGATGCGAGGGTGCTTCTACATTGTTGGTGGGCATATAATAAGTTAGTGCCACTATGGACAGCAGAATAGAGCTTTCATTTCACCAGGCTATTCCACGCCTAGGTATCTTCCCAAAAGATTGCAGTGGTACATGCTTATCTGTGTTCATGCCAACACAACTTATAATAGTACACTTTGGAAACAGACTTTTCCTTTCCTTTATTCTTCTTCCCCTTCCTTCCCCTCTTGTATTCTCCTGTCTTCCCTTTTCTGTTCTTTGCTTTGCTTTGTTTTTTATACTGGAGACTCCTCCCAGAGGGGACCTGTGACTGAGCTACAAGTGGTATGCTCAGCCTCAGGTCTGGACTGCTCTTCCCTTCACAACTTCTAATTGCCGACTGAAGCAAAAAGTGTGGAATCAGAAACCGGCAGCACTTCCGTAGTCACGCCGAAGCTCAGCGTGGAGGTTGGAGTTGTGGCGTGTTTTGGATCCAAGCTTAGAAATTACACTTGATAACTAGAATGTGATTTACAAAACAAGGATGTCTAATCATTTTTCCCTCCGAAAATCATTTCTTAGGCTCTGTATTAGCTTTCCTATTGCTGGCACACAGTTCTATACATCCACAACTTAGAAGAAGTTGAATTTAGGTCATAGTTGTGAGGGCTCAGTTCATGGTTGGCCGGCTTCCAGGCAGGGGCATCACGGCTGATGGGCCTGCAGCTATGGGCATCAC
>NW_004524629.1:2058802-2060875 GCF_000260255.1 Octodon degus
CCACCACAAAGAACTGCCAGGGAGCAGCACCATAGGGGAAGGCGGGAAGGCCCAGATACAAAACTGAGGTCACCCTTCCACGGCCAGCCAAGGGCTCCCAGAAGCGCCTCCACCCATCCCCTCTGCAGCTCCCCAGCCAATCAAGTTGACACAGTTAAGTTCAGCAGTCACACACCTTCTGTGTGCAGATAGTGTTTTAGGTGCAGTGAAAAGTAATAAATAGAAATCTCCCCTTGTGGAGTGTGCAGTTTGGTGGGGACAGGAAGAAGTAAACCTAGTAAGTGTGTTTCATCATAAATGAGAAGCTGCAAGAATTGCAGGTAAAGGAGAGGAAGAAAGCATGCTGAGAGGCCATGTGCACATTACAGAGTGGCTGGGGAGGACCGCAGCAGGAAGGCGGCCTCTAAGCAGAGACATGCAAGAGGCAAAGTGTGGCACCAGAGGCCTGAGGAACTGCTTCTGGTAGTGGCACCCACCTGAGGAGGGGAGCGATGCAGGAGGAGCTGCAGGGGCCCTGGCGCAGCCACAGTTGAGTGATTGGCCGGTGCCAGAAGAGAGTGAGGTGAGAGAAGTCAGGGTATATCTTGCCAGCCATGGGACCCTGTGAAGACTTGGGCCTCTCTTGGAGTGGATGAGAGGTGCTTGAAGGTTTTGAACTCAGGGAGCGACAATCTCTCTCTTGTGTTTTAAGGGAAACTCTCTGGCTGGTTGCTGCATTAAAAACAGTACAGGGGTCAAAGACAGAGGCAGGCAGACCAGAGAGATGGCTGCAAACACTTAAAGTCCTCGCTTGGCACTAGAGGAGGTGTGTGAGAAAAGCCAGGTTTCCGGTAAGACAGGGTTTCCTGGTGCCTTAAATGAGATGTGACAAAGGGTGGCTTCTAGGACCAGTTTGTTTTTAAGACTTCAGAGGTTTCTTTGTGCACAGTGGTCCCTTAGTTCGTGTTTCTGAGCACATCAGAGTTAAAATTAGAAACAAATTTGCTATTGAGTTACTGGTACCAAGGCCATGAGAACTAATGCCTGACCTGAAAGCTCTGACGGGCAGTGGGCATGGCTCAGCTCTGTGATAGAACACTTGCTCAGCGTGTGTGAAGCTCTGGGCTCCATCCTTAACACCACAGAAAATTAGGGAGTGACAGTGGTTTTATTCACTTTAATGAACTGTCATATAAAAACAATAACAAGACTGTGGCATTGGGTCCATTCTTGTATCATCTTAATATTTTCCTGTTTCTTTTACTTAATTGGTTTAAGATAAGTATTTGCTATCTTGGCAACCACTTGGGGATCTTCTGCAAGGCATGCCTGACATCTCTGGAGCTCACTGATGCTTGTGATGCTTTGATTTAGTGTTTGGATTGTTGTGCATGCTGGACGTGGACAACAAAAGCAAAAAGACATCAAGATGATTCTGTGTCAGTGTAGGTCATTTTGTTATTCAAAATGTGTTCCATTGTGAATGCTAAGAATTGTCTTTAAAGAAAAGAAGCTTAACATTTTAGGTATTCTATTTTCTTTCTTTCATTGATTTCCTTGTGGTGCTGGGCATCAAGCCCAGGGACTCACACATACTGGGAAAGCTCTCTGCCTTTAAGCTACATCCCCACCTCTTAAATATTCTATATTTTAAATCTGAAATTTGAAAGAAGTCTTGGGCGCCTCACTGCAGAGACTGAATGTGACTCCATGGTGAGCTGACTGTGATGCAGCCTGCTGGATATCTATGGTGGCTCTTGCTTTATGGAAGTTTGAGCACATCCCTCTGCTGTGCCAGTGCCCTCAGTAGTTTCAGCTGAGCTCACGAAGTAAAGAGGTGAGGGAGGCAGTAGAGGCTGCAGTCATCCTGGAGGCTAGCCATGCAGCAGATGGGAACAAGAACCCGCGCACCCAAGGCCCACGGTCTACCAGTGACTGTGTGAACTTAAGTCATTTACCCTTTTAAGCCTCAGTAAAAAGGAACTAATACAACTGAGCAAGGTGGAATGTGCCCATAATGCCAACAATCTGGATGTTGAGACAGGAGGATTACAAGGTGTAACCCAGCCTGTGCACTTTAGCAACCCAGTAAGA
>NW_004524629.1:2060975-2087700 GCF_000260255.1 Octodon degus
TGCTCAATCCCCAGGGAAAACAAAACTCAAGAAAAAGGAAATAACTCATAATGCTTATCTTAGACACTTTCCCACCCCTGAGACACTACTGATTTGTAGAGGTTTCAGCCCATGGTCTACCGGGTACAAGGCAGGGCAGCACGGCAGAGGGCCGTCACAGAGGAGGAGCAGTCCACGGCAGGGCAGTGGGTAGTGAAAGATACATAGAGAGCAGGGCAAGAGAAACGCTCTTCCAGGCCATGCTCCGGTGACCCACCTCCTCCAACCAGGCCTTTGCCTTCTAACATCACATTTAGTGAAGAGCTCATCAGTGGACTGATGATCCAATCACCTCCTAAAACCCCCCAATGAGCACAGGGGGATTTATGGGGCAGCATCTAGATATGAACCATAATAGTGCTTTACACAGAGTAGTTGTGAGTCTCAAAATAAAAGTAGTATGCCATAAAATTGTAATGTAAGCACTAAAGCATGATACATAAACTACCATTTGTTGATTTAGTTATAAGATACAGTCTTCACACATATAAAATATCATACCCAAAGATATGCACATTCATTCATTATACTAAAGTCTGGACAATCAGTATTCCTATCTGAAATGGTTGGGACCAGAAGTTTTTCAAATTTTGGATTTTTCAGGATTTTGGAATATTGTCATATTTGCATAGATAGTGATTTGAGTATCCCTAGTCTGAAATCCTTAGATCAAAAATGCTTTGGTCACCGTTCCAAGTTTGGGATTTTGGTACATTTCAGATCTTAGATTTCTGATTTCAGATTTTTTGGATAAGCAACACCCAACTTGCATTAAGCTTTTAGGCAGAAATAGTTCCTTATTGTATGATTATACTCTTCCCTCTGTGTGGATTTCTTCATTTATAAAGGTCAGACTGGGATTTGATTTTTAGCTGGGTGTGTGGCTGTTTTGTGCTGCTATGATGTAACTAATCCAGTCCAACAAGATGTAACCCATTCACTGGAGACTGAACCTAGACAGACATTAATCTATGCCTGAGGGCTCTGTCCCAGTGGCCTGATAACCTCCCAGGGACCTTATCTCTGAAAAGTACCTCCACCTTGCATGCTGTGCTGTTGGATCCAAGCTTCTGGAGCAGGCACCTTTGGGGGACAGCTGATCCACACTGCAGCATGGGTAGGATTCAGGAAGGAGTAAGAGGAAAGGGGATAAAGCTCACAGATAATCCAGTCCAATTTCTTTGGTCCAAAAAAGTGAGGGTCTGTGGTGTTATATGATTGTCTTAGACACTTTCCCATCCGTGAGACACTACTAATGTGTAGAGGTTTCAGCCCATAGTCTGCTGGTGCAAGGCAGGGCGGCATGGCAGAGGGCTGCCCTATAAAGACTGTAAAGATTACACAGATAGAAGAGAACCAGAGAAGACACCAGGTCACTGGACTCTGGGCTCATCATTCATTGTACCTCACCTTCATTCCATCAAGTACTTTTTCATTTTTCTGCACACATAAGCACAGAGTTATGCTGCTGAGACACTGGAACATTCCTCCCCCAAACCCTCCTTCCCTCAGGTGAGAAGTTCCCAGCAAACCATGGAGGATTCCAAGAAAAGCTTTCTAAGCTAGTAAAGTAGAGAACATAGAGGACATCTATTTTCAGAGCAATTTCGAAGCCAGAATTAATCTTCTTCTTTAATCATTAATTGACTTCTTATGAAATGCAAAAATTTCCCCAGGTATTTCCAAAATCCTATTACCTGTGATTGGCCCAAGACTCACCCACTCAGCAACACCACATTCATCTCAAGTACTATTCTCATCTTCCAGAATTTTGGGAGAGGAAGGTATGATTTTTGGTTTTTCTTTTCGGATACAAGCAGGGGGAAGTCTCTTATGAAGAGTGTGTAGGAAGGTAAAATTGGGGAGAACATATGGGGAGGGCACTCCAAATGTTATTAAGACATTCACTCATATATTATTAAAAGGATTGTGAGGTTAATGAATAGACATTTGCAAGGCTTTGGATCCGTATTATCAACTCACAACCTCAAAATGTCAAAGCTGACAGGCTCATAAGCAGTACTAAGAGGATCTTTTCTCTTACATCCTTTTTGAATATGGGTATTATAATTTATTTTGGAAAATTCTTTATTGGGGGGGATATTAGGAATCAGAATCAGGACCTCACACTTGTCAAGCAGGCGCTGTGCCTTGAAAAATTCTTTTTTTTTTTTTTCCATAATTTTATTGAGAAACAAATAGCAATGAGACAGTTTCAAACCAAATTGGTAGGACAGTTTCAATAATTAACACATTGCATACATTCTTCCTAGTGGTTAATTGCTGTACAAGATGCAGACCTGATATCCTATTTACAAACACTATTAGAACAAATCCCTCTATTCATTAAGAGAATGTAACTATGTATCTATCTTAACCATTTTGAATATACAGATACAAAATGGACATTCATCTGTATCCCCTTTTTTGTTTAGTTCCGTTAGTTGAATATTATAGGTGTGCTAACTCAGCAAAACATTCTAAAAGAGTCCAGTAGTCCATAATAGTATTGGGTCTTCCGCTTCACTGGCAATGTCAGAAATTGTTGAGAAAAATTCTTGTTAAATGATAGGAAGAGTTTCTTAAAATTAATGTTATTATTTCAATTTAGATTCTTTTGTTGAAATGTGCTTTGGGGAACACTTTGTTCAGACTGGTTCACTTCTTTTTCCATGATGGGGTAGAGCTCAGGGAGTACCCAGCTATATTGCCAGTCCCATCCCCTTTTAAAAAACATTTTGAGACAGGATTTTGCTAAGTTGCCTAGGGTGGCCTTGAACTCATAATGCTCCTACTTCAGCCTCCTAGGTAGCTGGGTTTATGGGCATAAGCCACCACACCCAGCTAAATTGCTCTTAATTTTGGTAGCAGAACACATCAACTTGAGTGATCAAGGTGTTTCAGTGGTGTTGAGTGCTGTGTGTTTCCCAGAGGGTACTGCAATGATTAATGCTCGCTACACTAGCCTCTCTCAGTCATGGGGTTCCAATATGTATGAAAACATTTTCATAAGAATAAACAAGCTATGCAGTTATTGTTATTTGTGTTTCTCAGCATGGAAGTAAGGAAGACAATGATGACATTGCTCAAATAGGATGCTTCAAGTCCTCTACAGACATTTAGTTATATAATATAATACAATGCCTAGAGAGATGCTGGCACTGCTCAGAGCTACCCAGAAGGAAAAGAAAGGAGAAACCAGCTGGCTCTTTTCCCAGCCTTTTGCTCCCCCATGCAGCATCATAATGAGCACACACAAGGAGTCATTGCTCAGAAGGACCAATTAACGACCTTAATCAGTGAGTTTCATCCCTACAAATGCACATAGAAAGAGAACACTTAGTATCTGAAAGAATCTGGCTCTGGTTGCATGTGTTTGAGTCTAAATTACTTTTTTAAAAAAAATTTACTGTGGTTCGGTGAACTGTACTTCTAACTTGGAGTTGATTACATTTGAAATTCCTCTTTTCTGCAGCTCATTGGCAGACCCATGTGAAGGGTCAAAGGCTGGGAAGTTTGGTGGTCAGGACAGAAGGGCTGGGAATGGGGAGGGACCCTTTCAAGGGCACTGCTGTCTTCTTTGTCACACTATCGCTCCCCAGGGGCTGCCAGGGGACTAGGCTCCATCTTCTCTCAACTCAAATCTTCTGGGTGTTTTGGTCTGTTGATTTTCCAGTGTCTGTAACCCAAAGCAACATCTCTTTCTTGGCACGTTTGGAAAGAGCTAAGATTATTTGGCTAACAAAGGAAAATACTCATGCTTACACAGTGTAAGCAGAGCATTATTTTAAGCAGAAGATTGGATGGTTATTGATATCTACCAGGTCAGTTTTCTTAACCATAAATAAAACTAATGACAGCCAGTTAACTTGACACAGTATTGCTCAAAGGAGCATTGGTATTTCATAAGTCATTATCATGTTCTGGAATTTATATTGTAGGTATGACATTTGGAAGTAGAAATGTGTGTCTACCACAAAATGCCTAACTTTTAAGCTCCCTCTTTAGAATTCAACATAATTAGAAGCAATAAGTATTTGTTAAATTTCTGGAAATGTTGGCTTCACATGAGGAATTTGAGGCACACTTAAGAATAGATGTCTTGTAAATGGTGTCCTCATTATGTAAAAGAAGAAAATCTGTTCCAGTTTTCAGGTCTGACTTTGATCTGAGAAATACTTTCTCCAGATAAGATGGGATAATCAACTTCTTAAAACATTGGCTCCCAATGACGTAGAGTGTGCCTAAGGAGAGTCACATGGGGAGAAGACACTCTCTCAGGCTTTCACAGAGAGCACATTGGCCAAGCAATGGCTGTGACTCATCCACATGGCTGCACTGACAAAGGTTCTACAATCTGAGGTACAGGATCTCAGGATAAATCCTGAGGGGATTTCACTGACCTTATCAGAGCCAAAAGCTACAACTCTTGTTGCATAGGTCCTGCTTTACCTTGGTCTTAACCATCCAGTAGAAAGTATGAAGATGAAATATAGGAAATAAAGCCATGCTGTTAAGTTGAGCTGTGGGGGACTCGGGTCAATAATTTCTGACATTGCCAGTTAAACAGAAGACCCAATGCTATTATGGGCTACTGGACTCTTTTAGAATATTTTGCTGAGTTTACACACCTATAATACTCAATAACGGAACTTAGAAAAAATGGGGTATGCCTATGAATGTCCATTTTGTATGTGTGTATTCAAAGTGGTTGGGATAGATATATAGTTGCGTTCTCTTAATGAATAGAATGATTTGTTCTAATGGTGTTTGTAAATAGGATCACAAGTCCACTTCTTGTACAGCAATTAACCACTAAGAAGAATATATTCAGTGTATTATTTGTTGAAACTGTACTTCCGATTTGATTTGAAACTGTCTCATTGCTATCTGTTTATCAATAAAACTTTGAAAAAAAAAACATTGGTTCCCTCACTCTTAGGGAAACAAGAACATGAATGCCTCCCTTCAAGATACTTAAGCAACAACACATGGCACAGCCAGGCTTTGTGAACTCTGACAGAAGCAGAATTTTCCTACCAGGAAGCGACATTTGCAATGTAGCGATCTTTAGTTTCCCTACAATGATAATGCTTTCTTCTTCTTTTGCATGTGATAATGCCTCGCATTTTGGGAGTCACTGATATCCAGTCTTCACCATGTAGCCCTGGGAGACTGCTATGTCTATTCTCATGCCCTACTAATCCTTTCTTCTAGCTCCTGTAGTTTTGAAGATCATACACGCTAATTGATGTCTACTTGGTGTACAATGCACTCACTTAAAGTGCCCAATTCAGTTTTTTGAGTGTAGGCACAGCTACATGTGGCAATCACTACCATCAATTTTAGAGTATTCTCAACACCTCAGGAAGAAACCCACCATCCCTCAGCTATGGTTAGTTCCCATTGTCTTGAGCCCCAGTCAACCACTAATTTATTTTCTTCTCTTTGTTTCTAAAAAGATCTTGGGGCTGATTACAATGGCACATGCTTGTAATCCCACAGCACAGGAGACAAAAGCAAGAGGACTGCAAATTTGTTGCCTGCTTGAGCTACACAGAGAAACCTCACCAAGAATGGGAACAAAAAATCCTGGGGAGGTGAGCGTGTGGATTCTTGTTTGTAATCCAAGTTGCTGAGGAGGTTGAGGCAGGCAGGTTGTTTGAAGGCCCAGGAGTATGAGGCCAGCCTGACAGCATAACAAGATCATGATTCTTTAAAAAAGAAAAAAAAAAATCTCAGAAGCTCTTGAGGACCAGCACCCCAACGTGATCTCTGTCTCCCTCTGACACTCCCTTTGGTTGAGTTTCATCAGGTCTTCTTCACTCTCTTTCCATCAGAGCAGTGTGCCAGGGCCCACAGGACCCACTGATGGGGGCAGCCACAGCCAGAGAAGCTGAGGGCAGGGATGAGTGTGTGGTGTCCCAGGTGGACTCAAGCCTGCATTTAGCTTTTGGAGAACAGCGTAGCCTGAGGTCTTGAGACCTGCTGCATGTTCCTCTTTGTCTCTTTTCAGGTTCAAAAACATCTTGTTGACAAGCTCTTCGCTGTTCTTCCCCTCTGTGCTTTTCTTTAATTTACATGCCTCTTCTGTTCTACTGACCTTCAGGAGTTTTCATTTTTATTCCTTACACTCTTGAAAAGACAAATGCCTAATCCTTCCCCTGGCTTTTACTGTCAGTCAGTTTGAACACTGGTTGCATCTCAGCCATAAACTTTACCATTGGTCTTATCTCTTTGGCTTTGTCCTTGGTTTTGAAAGCATAGTGAATCAACCTTATTTATCTTTGCCAAAGGCAGTATCTTAACTACCTCCTAGCAGCATTAATCTGTCAAATCATCCCAAAGATGCAAGGCACTATAGCTTATGGGAATGGAGTCTTCCCCTCCAGTGAAGGGCAGTACTCACTGGCATTAAAATCTCAGCTTAGAGTCCTGAGTGAAGCATGAGAGAAGTGCATGTGGAGTATTTTGGGGGGAAAGGTTGCCCTTATCAAAGGTTGGCAGGTTAGCAAGCAGAGCGTGGTAGAGGGGATCCAGGAAAAAAAATCTGCATAAAATGAGAAGTAGAATTTTAGTGATCTTCTCCATTTTTGCAACTCAGTTCTTGCTTAAAAATTACAAAAAATTAACCATCCCATGTCTCAATTTTGTTTTTAAGATGTGAGATGCCAAGCTTTCAAAGAGGTTGCTGAACAATTATGCACTTATGGTATGAAAAATTTGTGAGTGGCATGTGGTGGTGCACGCCTGTAATTCCAGCATTCTGGGAGGCTGAAGCAGGAAGACCACACGTTCCAGTCCATCCTAGGTAGCCTAGTTACCCAGGTAGACCCTGACTCAAATACACAAACAAACAAACACCAAAACAAAACAAAAAATAAATAAAGGCTGGGGTTGTAGGTCAGATTGACAGGCCTGGATCCAAGTCCCCAGCACACCACCCTGGACACGGACACACACACACACACACACACACACACACACACACACACAAATATACACACAACACATGAACACAGGCATAGTGTTAGAAAGTCTCTAGTTTTTAAACAGGCTTACTCATGCTTCAACTATTCTCTCTCTTACGCAATCAGGGCTGTAGAGACTGGAATGAGCCAGGAGTGATGGTGTACCTCCACGTCTGCACTCCCAGCAATGTGGGAGGATTGTAGGCACGAACCCTGTCTAGGCAACTTTGCAACCTAGTGAGACACTCTCAAATATAAAAGATAAAAGACCTGGAAATACAGATTAGGTGCAGGAGCTGGGTTCAATTCCTAGAACTGGAAAAGAAAAGGTTCAGTCCCCAGAAGCAGGAAAGGAGGAAGGAAGGAAAGAACAAAAACTATACAATCCAGTAAAACTTATGTTTAAGGATCTTTGACTTATTAAGAATTCACTTCGGGGCTGGTGAGATGGCTCAGTGGTCTAAAGCACCTACTTAGAACAAGCTTAGCAAAGCACAGGGACCACAGTTCAATCCCCCAGCACCACATGCCAGCCAGCCCCACCCCGCCCCCTGGTGGGCTGAGCTGGCCACACACACACACACACACACACACACACATAAATAAATAAATACAATAAAAAAAAAGAATTCACTTCATCAATTAATCCAATCCTGTGGTAACTTATAAAATACCATGATTTAATAAACATAAAAATAAAGCCAGGTATTTTTATTGAACTTGAACACATCTAGGTAGTTTCTATATACTTCTTTCTCTATTTTTTGAAAAAAATTCTGAAGTCTTATTTAATGGTACATATAGTCCTCATAAGGGAAGATCAACCCTGCCTGATGTGTTTTTAATTTTCAGAGCCAGAAGGGCAAACAAGTCTCCTCACCGCCTCAGGGAGGTGCCAGGGTGCATGCAGAGGGTGCCAAGCATTTCCTTGTATTCATCTAGCTGTGGGGAACGTGGTGATTTCTCACAGAACCCATTTTTCCTTTCCTGATTCATCCCTGAGCCGAAGGCCCTGTATGGCAAAGGTTCCCTGCTCAGTGATGAAGTGCCAGCACATGGCATTCTTTCTAATGAGTCACAGCCAATGAAAACAGCTTTCTAAAGGAACCTGAGTGCATTTCTGTCACCACGCAGCACAAAAGCAACTTCATATCAAATCCAAGCATCTTGTCATCAGCTGAGCCCACTTTTGCAAGCAGAGTGAAATGTGTTTCCACACAAAGGGAAAACTCAATCTGTCCCTGTGTTTCTTTGGAGATGTATTGGGCAGGATGAGGAAACAAGGGAGACACATATTGGAAAATATTTTCAGGTTTTGGGAACCAAGAAGAGAATACTGAGTTTTACTGCACAATAATAATGCAGTTTCTAAAGGTATTTCACTCCTGAGGGCTTCCATACAAACATTGGGTAATGCTGTTAATATAGCATGCCAAATATGGTCTTCATGTAGAACAGCAGTGACTCTATTATTAGAAAAGGGAATTTACTAGTGGTGTATTTCCATCCTGTGCTGCTAAAGATACTTAGGGTGGACTTGGTAAAGCACAGATGCCCCTGGGGGTGGGCAGACACAAGCTCCAGTATAATAGAAAGGGACTGAGGAACAGTGATGTTCCTTCACAGGTTAACTATCACGATGGAGCCAGTGGAAGCAAGCCCTAGAAACTGCCAGCATGGCACATGATGTATTTAAGAGTAGCGAATAGAGGGAGCCAGGCTTGGTGGTGCACACGTCTACTCGCAACTCCCGAGAGGCTGGGGCAGAAGGTTCACAAGTACAAGGCCAGCCTGAGTTATCCCAGTGGGCCCTAGTCACAAGAGAAATAAGAAGGAAAAAGAAAAGAAAGGGGAAGGGCAGAAAACAGAAGAATGGGAAAGAAAAGAAAAGCAGATGTGTACATTTCAGGGCTGACCTCCGTAAAATTCTCTAAGGGGGAAGTGGGCAACATGGAATATTGACAGCAGAGCAAAGCCGAGTCAGAATGGGATGAAGGATTCTGAGACATGTCCTCGACTCCACTGGCAGGGCGAGTCCGGGTGGGCCCTGGCCTTGGCTCCTCGCAAGCACTCACTGTAAGTTACCCACTGAGAGAAGGGACAGGGTAGGGAATGAAACTCGAATCCTTGCGTCAAGAGTTGGTTTAAATTCTCTAAGGACCTTCGATAATTCTGTGTGCCTTTCTTTTGTGGGAAGAACAAATTATACCCAAAGAAAGGGGACTACTGTGGCATAAGAGCCTCTTAAGTGAGAAATGCCTGAAAAGTGTGCATTGGGGCAGCATGTACCAAGCAGAGAATTGGGAGAGAGGACTGGAAGGAGCTGAGGAAAGTTAGGAGGAAAGGGAGTGTGTGGCCCCAGCAAACTCAGGACAGAGCTGGGACTGGCGGAAGCTGCCCAGCATCTGAAGTTGCTCTGTGGGGCAGAGAGGATGATGTGGGGGAAGGACTTGCAGCAGTAGGGAGGAGAGGAGGTGAGAAGGAGCCAGGTAGGGAGAGTTGCTAAGGAAAATGCCTCTTAGCAGGTCTCCCACTTCCACTCTGTCCCCTTCCAATCTACTCCATGCTCAAGTAGCACCGGCTGTCTTCTGAACATGTTCAGTTGCTGATCAGAACATTTATCAGCCACCTGTTACCCGCCAAGGGCTACAGTCTTACCTGTTTCCATGAGATTTGGCTCCCAGGCCCTACAGGGAACCCAAATCAACAGATACTTGAGTGCTTTACATAAAATGAAGAGTAATACCAGCAGGTGTTGTGGGGCAGACCCCTAATTCCAGTGCTCTGGTGACAGAAGCAGGAGGATCTCAAACTCCCAGCCTGGACTACAATGTGAGTTCAAGGCCTGCTTGGATCACATAGAAAAAGCCTGTCTCAAATGACAAAAGAAGAGGAAGAAGAAGAAAGAGTAGGAGAAATGAGGGTAGAGAAGCCAGGTGTGGCCATACACACTTGTAATACCAGCACAATGGAAGGCTGAGCAGGATAGTTTTGAATTTGAGCTCAGCCTGGGAAATTTAGTTATACTTGTTTCAAAATTAAAAAAAAAAAATAAACAGGCTATAGTTGTGGGGACAGAATAGACAGGATGCTAGCCCACCACAGCAGAGGGACAGTTACTAAAGCCTCTTGCCCCTTCAGTTTCTCAGACCTAGCATGTGCCAAGGGCCATGGCACCCTGCACAGCAATAAGCCCACTCACATGTTTCTTCTCAATAGCCTGTGACATTTTTCTCAGAGTTGATGCCCACAGGTATCCTTATTTCCAGTCAGGAGGGTCTTCTGTGAGAATCAGAGCAGTGGACCATGTCAAATTGGCTTCTTTTATGTACAACTAGTGACAAAATACAGGTGCTTCTGTGAGACAGGCAGTGGAAGCTGGCCTAAAGAAAGCCTATCTGGCTGCTGGTTTTGATTGTCCCATACCCTTTCATGCTCTCGAACCATTATAAAAATCTTAGCTCTAGGGCCAAGGTTATAGCTCAGTGGCATAAGCAACTGCCTAACAAGCACAAGGTCCTGAATTCGATTCCCAGGACTGAAAAAATAAATAAATAAAAAATAAAAACTCAGCTCTAGGAGCAGGAGTGGTGATGTACACCTATAATCCTAGCAATTGGGAGACTGAGGCAGGAGGATTACTTCAAGTTTGAGGCCAATTTGTGCTAAGATCTAGAACCTGTCTCAAAACAAACAATCTCAGCCCTTTCACTCTGATGGCAATGCCCCCTCCTGGAACTTGTGCCCTGGTGTCTTACAGCATGATCAATAAACCCCTGTCTACATTCCTTGACTGTTGGGAAATTCCTTTACCTCCTGAGGTACCATCCCTGCACATGTGCAAAGACGCTGGGTTCAATCCCCAGAACCATGAAAACAAAATGAAACAGCAACAAAAAATAATAAAAATAAAATAAAACCGGGCAGTATTTGCATATACCCTGCACACTCCTTCTTGTATATTTTAATTCAACTCTAGATTACTCATTATACCTGATACAATGCAAATGCCATGTGAATAGTTGTTACAATGTATTGATAAGGGAATAAAAACCAAAGAAAAACTCTGTATGTGTTTAGTGAAGACACAAGTTTCCTCCTGAAGCAGAACCTGCTCATGGGCACGTTCAGACTCATTTTTCTTGTCTTTAGAGCTTTCTGTGCTTTTAAACTAACCTTGGAACTCACATAGGGCTTTCACAAACATGGGCGTTAGCCAACTCAGGAGGTGCTTATTCCTACTGGAAAGATAGCACAGGCTTGAGAGTTTATATAATTTGTCTATAAGTATAGAGCTAATAAAATGGGATAGTATTTAGTAGGGGTAGTGTTGGACAGAACTGGAATTCAGACTGAGGTTTTCTGGCCTTAAATCTATGAGCACTGGCCTCATAGGACTGTCTGAGATTTTTGTGCTTAAAAAAAAATCTATTAAGTAAGACTGCAGTCTTCAAATGCTGAAGTGCTGCTCAGATCAAAGAAGGAGTAACTCTATGAGGCTACAGTCTCCTAGAGATCAGAGTAAGTTAGTTTTGTCTGGGGGCATAAATGCGCATTCTCAGGCGCATCCCAGAGCCGATGAGTCCCCAGGGTGGGGTCTAGACTCCTTGTCCTAGCAAGCCTTCCTGGTGTCTACTGCAGGCAGCAGGACGGTACAGGGATTATCCCTTTGCGGGGCCCTTGTCTTCCAGAAGCTACAGGGGCATTATTGGATCATTAGCAAGTACATAAACCTCCCTTCTCAGAGGAGAGGACAGTTTCCAGTGCTGAGTGAGCAAAGATTTTATCAGGATAAGAAATGTACAGACTCAACTGGCAAGCTCAGGAGCTCTGAGGGGTGTTGTCTTACCTGGGAGGCAGGTGTCAAGGGGAGCTTTAATGGGAGAAGGTAAGAAGACAGGGCTTTGAAAGAAATTCTTCACGGGTGTCAGAAAGACTCATGGGGAAAAGAGAAAAGATTTATTATGGAATTTTAATTTGGGAAAGCAATGACATTTAAATTTTTTTAAAAGGCTATTTACTGAAAACTGCTGACAACAGGTCTTTGGTAAAAGGGTAAAAGCATCAAGGAAGATTACTCAGTGCAGACAGAAGGTAAAGAAGCCCTATAGAACAAGGTTAACCCTTCCATCTGTCTAGGCAAGGGCTTGGTCTTGAGTGTCTCAGGCCATTTTACTCTGGGAAATCCTACGAGGAGATCAGCTATAGACTATTTTAATTATCCCTAAATAAATGTGTTGTTCTAAAGAGAATGCAAATAAATGTAAAAGAATTCTTGTTGCTTCAAGGTACAGTATTTTGAATAATGAAAAGTGTTGGCTTTTTGTTTTAGTCTATTTTGTACACAATACCACAAACTAGGTAATTTATTAAAAAAAATTATCTCCCATAGTATGAGAAGTTGGGAAGTCAAGCAGCAAATGCTAGATTCTGGAAAGTGCCTTCAGACTCAGTTACCCCATGGTAGAAGGTGGACAGGCAAGAGAGCTCCAGCAAGCAAGAGGAGAATACCTTGCTTTGATAACAATTCCTCCCATTATACTGGCATTCAGCCATTCAGGAGAGCTCCCTAGGGATTAAGTTTCCAACACAGAGACTTCGGGGGATACACTCAAACTATACCTTCTTATTTGGAATTTATCCAGAATTAGCTAGCAAAAAGGAGGAACTCATGTTGAAATCCTGTCTAGCCCTAGTAGTTTTCTGCCTCAGCTGATGCACCTTACTGGGTCCAGGAGGCTTGTGGGTCAACTTCATTTGATGGTTGACATCAAAACCTGCACTTTGTGGAAAATCCAGCATTTGTCCTGGTCTTCCTACATTTTATGGGTTCCTGTTCTCCTAGTCAGCCTTGCTGTCCTTGGTCGCTTGGTTTCTAGATATTTCTTTGAACTCTTGCAGCTTAGAACTCAGAATATGGAGCTCTTGCCAGTACCACACCTGGGTGCTTCTTCATGTCTCCCTCTCCCCGAAGCACTATTAACTAGGCTCCTGCAGGAAGGGGTGTTTAGCAAGGAAATTGGCTAGATTGGGGTGGGGGACAGGACAACCCCAAATTGGCTGCTACTTAATTTAATGCTATACTGAAACACTTATCAATAAAATATAATGTCTGGAATTTGCTTGAAAATATCCAGTCAGAGAAAGGTGAGTATGTGGGGATCTTTAGATCAAACAAGATTGACCGTAAGTTAGCAACTTTTGAATCTCAGAATGGTCAATTAGGAGTAATTGTACTAATGGCTGAGTTACTTATTTCTCATCGCTGAGACAAAATACCTGATGCCCAAAATTAAGGCAGGAATGTCTGCTCACTTTTGTATGTGCTTGAAGTTTTCCACAGTAAGGCATTTTTTTTGAAATATGGATGCCAGATAGTACTGTGGTTAAAAACCCTCAACCATCCATGGCACAGACAATTTCTCTCTGGTCCTCTTTCTTTTCTGCTTGCTTAATTCTTCCTTCTCCTCACCTCTGATTCTTTACTTGTCTCTTTGGGTGATCCACTAAATCTTGTCTTCCCTACTTAAGTAGAACACTATAGAAGATAAGCGTATGTAAACACATGGCTCTCTTCCTAAGCATGATAAGCAATTCAGTGATCCTTTGCCTTACCTTCCCCTTAGCCTACACTGGAAGAAGTCTTTTATAACAGAATACACCTGTTAAATTGTATTTGTGAACAAAAAGAGTTCTCCTGAAGAAGTCTGCTTTCCTCCTAGGCTATCTCAGCTTTGCAGCCATTAGAACTCTCACTTTTATTTACCTTAGAGTTGAAAGCAAAAGGCAAAAGT
This sequence comes from Octodon degus, assembly GCF_000260255.1. NCBI lineage: Eukaryota > Metazoa > Chordata > Mammalia > Rodentia > Octodontidae > Octodon > Octodon degus. The sequence continues at coordinate 2,074,780 of NW_004524629.1, forward strand.
TAAACATTTCTTATGATCCCATGAAAGGGAATTGGGTCTCCATCTAGAACCTTCTGTCAGGAGAGTTCTCCTATGAGAGTCACATCTTGATTGTTGCTCAATTAGAAGAAAACAATAGGGAATCCTGTAACCCATTAAGTCTCTGTTTCCTGTGTATTCCTCTTCCTTTACACTGTCCTCTGACTCCTTTTACCAGAACCTTTGGCAAGAAACATGTTGACTCATGATGTATTATCACTTCCTTCCTCTGGCTGACTTCCAGTAGAGATGCTAATGAGTTGTCAGGTAATGATAGGGGAAAAGAGAAGAAGAATAAGAAGGACTTTCTGTTCTGCAGAAATCACCTCAGTGCTAATGATCTGGAACCAAGAGTAAGAAAGTGAGACTGCACTGACAGAGTTAAGGTGGATAAGGCGATGGCTCCTACTTCCCATTGGGAAATCATTGTTTCCTTTGAAGTTCAGATTGAACAGCACCTGTCTGCATGAGTAGAATACGCAGCAGGCACAGGAATGATCTATTTGTCTTGGGGCTTCATCTTAGATCTGTTGCAGAGACCCTGAAAGGAACTGTAGGCCATCTCATTCTGGTTTCCTCACCTCAGACAGTGGGCACTTATGTTGGGAACATTCAGGGAAATGGCCTCTTTCCTTCAATGGTCCACTTTCCTTCAAGGCTGGAAAATCAGGCAGAAAGCACATGCCAAACCTATCTCAAACATGGGAAAATGCTTTCCTGGAAACCAATGATAGTCAGTGATGAACTATCTAAAGAACTGTAACTACATTACTCCAGTCTCATCAGATACAGGTGAGAGAATTGGCATGGATCGGAGAAGGAGGGTGAGGATGGAATCCCCTACCTTTTATGAGCCATAGAAGTAGGACAGCCTGACAAAATACAGGCTACCCATTACATTAGAATTTCAGATCAACAACAAACACATTTTTAGCATGGCTATGCCCCAAATTTTGCAGCAGATACACATATACTAAAAAATATGTTCATTATTTATCTTACATTCAATTTTAATTAGGTCTCTATTTTTTATTTGTTAGCAATCCTGGAAGTCAGTCTCTGTAGCAGCCCAGTCAGACAGACTTTTTACTACCTTGTGAATGTGACAAGTGGCCGTGGAGCCCTGTCAGCACAGCAGACAAAGTGGCTATGGAGAGTAAGCTTCATCCTGACCTACTTTAACTGAAAAACACCTCTTCTTTTCTTCTTTAAGGAATGTTGCTAAAACAATAGTTTAGCTATGGAAATAATTCCCATCCAAAGGCCTTTTATTACATAGTACATGCTCTGTGGAGAGACAGACCCTCTAGGGTTCAGAAATTCTTTTTTCTTTTGCTTCTGATGCCTTTTAAAATTGTATTTTTTAGTGAAGGAATCCCTCAAATGTGTATTAAAGAGGAAAGAGCAGTCAGAGAGCATCCACGTACCCGTCATCCAAGCTCACCAGCCTGAAACCTACCATCAATGCCACCCATGCGTCCACCTCAGCCCGTTATTTTGAAATAAGTTCTTGAACACCAGAATTTTATTGCTTTGTAACTTAATGTCTTTCTTTGTACCCTCTTTATTTCAGTAATGGAATTGTATGGATAGTGGCTGCCCTAAATCTTGCAATCACTGCTCTGTGTTTTTACAGTTCTCTAGTTGCCTGCCTTTGCAGTGTAAAAATCTCCAAACCTACATTTTCCCCACGATTGATACATAGGGCTTTAATTTTGGAACCAGACCTCTTCAGCAAAACTTTGGGTCCTGAGCTTGGCGGTGGCAGGGGGCATGGAAAGCTTGCTATCAGGGAGCCCTGCCATGGGGCTGGCTGGTCTACAGGAAGTTGAGCTGGTAATTGGAAGCTAAGCCAGAAAAACACTCCCCACTCCTCCAACAGAGCTTTGCCTTGCACCCGCGTGGTTCACTGGACCAGGGCCACAAATGTCCCCCCAGGAGAGTAGGAATGTGTGTTTAAATTCCTTCCCAATTCTACTTGCCCAGAAAGGCAGTGCACCACCCTCTGACTTTTTTGTGTTGATCTGTCACATGTTTCCTTGGTGTGGCGCTGTGTGACATCTGCAAGCCCTAGGAGGACTCTATTTACTGCAGACCTGAGCAAATGCTTTCCTTGGTACCTCAGCTAGTGAGGATTCCACTGATGTTAAGTAATTTGACCAATAAAAAAGATGATCATGTTTACCTTCGAAAGAGGTAAAGGAAGAGTCAAGTGTGCTGTTGCGTCTCTGTAATCCCAGCACTCTGGGAGGTGAAGGCAGGAGAATTGCAAGTTCAAGCTCAGCCTAGGCAATTTCGTGACCTAATGAAATCCTGTCTCAAAACTAAGAAATACAAAAGAACCAAGGATGAGTGATGTCCCTAATGCATTCCTGTGTGTGTGTGTGTGTGTGTGTGTGCGCGCGCGCGCGCGTGCGTGTGTGTGTGTGCGCATGCGTGGGTGTGTAGTTAGAGTGGAGGGTGTCTGAGAGAGAAGTACTCCAGCCACTCAGAAGGTTATGATTGCTGTGAGTTTGATAGTTCACTTCTCACTTTAACCTTATGAGACTGTCTCAAGGCAGAGGGTTTCAAAACAGTACTCCTGCAACCCCAATAACAGCGCAGGCATCACCTAGAAACTTGTAAATTCAAATTCTTGGGCTCAGTCCCAAGACCTAATGAATCAGAAATGTTGTGGGTAGAGCACAGCAGTGAGTATTTAACAAGCCCTAGAGTTGGCATAAGCTGAGGGGTATAGCCTACCTCCTGCCGGTGTTTTTATTTTTGTTTTGTTTTATTTATTTATTTTTATTTTATTGAGAAATAAATATGAATGAGACAGTTTCAAAGATGATTAATAGGACAGTTTCGATAATCAATACATTGTACATTGTTATCTTCTTAGTGGTTATCCATATTACAAGAAGCAGACAGGATATCCTGTCCAAACACCATTAGTACACCTCTTTCTTCTCATTGAATTAAGCAAAAGTAGCTGTATATCTATCCTATTTTGTATACATAAATACAAAATGATCTTTCCTCTGTATCCCCTTTTTTTTGTTTAGTCCTATCAGAGGTGAATATTCTATTGGCATCTAAATACTAAGGTGTTTGAATTCAGCTAAACAATCCAATAGACTGTCTAGCAGTCCATAATATTAGTGGGTTATCCTCACAAGTTATTGACTTGAGCCTTTTACAGCTCATCATATTAATATGGCTTTACTTTATATACCTCGTTTTTATACTTTTCTTCTGGGTGGTTAAGACCAAGATAAAGCAAGACCTATATAGCAAGAAATGTAACTTTTGTATCTGATATGGTTGGTCAAGTACCCTCAGGATTTATCCCATAGCCCTGTACCGCACTTTGTAGATCCTTTTTCAGTGTCAGCCATGAGTCACAGCCATTTCTTGACCAATTTGCTCTCTGTGAAAGCCTGAGAAAATGTTTTTTCTCTCCATGTGACTCTCCCCAGGCACACTATACATCATCGATCACATTCCTCTGTGGCTCCATGATCTTCTTGATCAGAAAATTTGGAGCGCAACTGAGTTATGTATCATTACAGTATAGGTTCTCCTATGTCCTGAGTCTTCACTGACCTTGAAAGGCTAGGACCAAAATGTTGGCTGACCTTGCAGCCCTTCCTTTTCTCCAATTTTGAACTGCTAACTTAGGTTGTTAACCATCCAGAAGAGAAGCTTATTATTAACTTGCAATATATGCAGTTCGGTTTACCCTATCTGTCTAAATATCAAGCATCTTTGGCATATCATGGAACAGGTATTTTCCATCAAATATTGGCATATTGAACTTTAAGACCTTACAGAATTTGAAGGAAAAATAATTTTATAAAGGTGGAAATAAGCATTTACATAATTTTATAAAGAAATTTAGAAATATACTCATACACAGAATTGTAACAGGACAGACCTGTGACTTTTTTTTCTATTCTTGTGACTTTTTTTTCATTTATCACCCTTTAAAAAAAACTTTTACTTGAGAGACATTATAGCAATAAATGATTTGTCATAACAAGAAGTATATATTTAGAAGACCAGGATGGCAGGCACTCCAAGCGTGACCCCTCTATTACACATCGCCATCCTTGGTGCAGCCGCCTGGCTCACAGACACTGCTGGTGTTTTTAAATAAAGTTTTATTGGAACACAGCCTCAATCAATAATTTATATGTTGTTTCTGTCTGCCTTTGTCTTGCAAAGGCAGAGCTGAGTGATTGTGGCTGTAGGAACTACAAGCCTTATTTACTGACTGTTTAGAGAAGTTTGCTGAACTCTGATTTAGATTCACTCTAAATGAGGAGTCATTAAAAATTGGAAGATGAGACAGTAAGAGGGAAGCAGGAATGCTTGGCACGAATTTACAATGAAGTATGGCTGCTGGGATTGGTTTTCATGAAAGGCAATCTCCCCTTAGCTGGCAATCTCTGAGATGCATAATAGCTGGCTATTTCTACTCCTATCCATGGCAATCTAACATCACACACTCTTTCTTGATTAAAATACTTTTTAAAAAATTTCACATAGGGCTGGCTAGATAGCTCAGCAGACTAAAGCGCCTGCTTAGGTAGAGTACAGGGGCTGGTGTTCGATTCCTGGTGTGCTGTGCTGGCCCTGCCCCCAGGGCATGCTGAGATGGCTATTGAGACTGAGAGTGATGGCGTGAGCCTGTAATCCCAGCGTTTGGGAGGATGAGAACAGGAGAATCACTATGGGTTCATTCTACATAGTGAGACCCTGTACACCCTGTAGACCCTGTCCTAAATACAAAAAAAAGTGCACATGTGTGTGTATGTGTGTGTGTGTGTGTGTGTGTGTGTCCAAACAACAATCTCTCAAACAACCTGAACAAATCATAGGAAAGGGAGCAATGACCAATTCTGTCTTAATACTAAGGGAACAGCTCCTGTTCTCCTCCAGCCCAGCATTTGTTTATCTGTGTTGCTGGGGGAATTTCCCGGGAATTCTGGAGTTGCCAGCAGAGTTCAGAGGTTCTGATGGTGTGGCTGGGTGGACTTGAGACAGACAGGAGAGAGCAAACTTCACAACCAAGTGCAGACCATGGCCACTGAGCCGCACCATATGTCTTTGCTGAGCTTTTTGCTTGAAGAAGAGGCAGTCATACAGGGAAGGCTCCGCTGCATCCTGGTTCTTCTCTGAGGACACTGGGAGGGAGCAGAGCCTCTGTGCCAGGGAACCATGGTCTTGAGCTACTGTTTTCCTTCCTGGCCATCAGTTTTCTAATCTGTAAAATGCTGGGGTGTGACCAGACAACTGCTAAGGTTTTTCTAGTTCTGATAATGTAAGAATTGCTTAGTAAGTGGTTGGATGCTTTTTCTTGCACTGATTATAACTTCTAACAGTTTTCTTAGAAATCGTGGGTCTTCAAGGAAGAAGGGAATAGCCACTCTTACATAATGCTACTGTGGTAACTTCTCTCAGAAACTGTAAGAATAATGCATTTATTTTGATCCAACAATTCTACTTTTAAGAAATCATTGTAAGAAAGATAAAGAAGGATATGTTGAATGATATAGGAACAAGCAGCTTGGTTTCACCACTGTTTATAGTAAGGAAAAATTAGAAGGAGAGTAAGTGTCCCAGTGAAACAATTTGGTTGAGTAAACTATGGTAGAGAGTTCACATATTATGGAATAGTACATGGCCATTAAAGTAATGTTGTAAAAGAACAGCTATTGATGTGGACCAATTCTTCTGCTATTAAGTGCACACAGTAGCTTCAAAGCTTCATTTGCTGTATTCTGTTTTCTGAAATGGACTTACATTACCTCATAGGTATATGATTATACTATAAGGGCGCACCAGAAAATTCACAAAATGGTTACTGTGAGCTGGTGGAATGATGAGAAGCTTTCATCTTCTTGTCAGTTTTATTTTTAATTTTGCTCCAGTTTTCTAGGCTGGACTCAACTTGTGACCTACCTGCCTCTGCCTTTCAGAGTGCTGGGATTATAGGTATGAGCACTACACCTAGGTAGTTGTATCTATTTTAAAACACACATACACATGTATATCTCGGTTTTGAGGGGTAACAAAACATTTAAATGGATACATTTGCCAGGTTTGGTGACACCTGCCTATAATCCCTGCGCTTGAAAGACAGAGGCAAGAGGATTGTTGCAAGTTCCAGACCAGCCTGGACTACAAAGTGAGTTTAAGACCCTGTCTCAAAAAGACAAAACAAAGCAACAACAACAAAAAATGGATACACTTGAACACTTCCCTTTGGCTCCACAGGGTATAAACATCCTACCCTGCAGTTGGGTGGGACACCAGCCCCCAAACTCCTCAAGGCATACAAATTGCTTTACTTTTGCAGATGGATATGCAGGGAGATAGGACTTGTAACAGAATTTCTTGTTTTTTCTTTCATTTCTTGAGCAGGACTGCTATCATGTTTGCCTGGGTTGGAGGAATTTACTAGAACACTGTGTAAGACTTTTAATGTTAACTGGGAAAAAGGTCCTAGGTAGACCAAGATCAGCTGACCCCATTCCTAGCCAGCTGGGAAAGAATGGCTAGTGTTGACTCACTGAGTTACGTGCTCTCCTGAGAGGCTTCCTGAGAAACTGCCTTTGACCTCTGGCCAGTGCAGCAGGCCTGAGTTTGGCTGTGAGCTCAGAAGGGTGGTGTGAGCTCTGCAGAGGGGCTCTGGGATTCCAAAGGAAGCAGAACCTTGCTCAAGAGGCCCTTCCTTCCCTTCTCTGTGTCCAGCCTGGTGCATGCGCTTAACCTTTGTTTAAGCCACAGGATGTAACATGATATCCAGTGTTACTCGAATAATTCAGGCCAAATTGGCTAGTCAAGGTATTAATTTCTCCCTTCTGTTATTATGAAACATTGAATTAACTGATGTTGCCGAAGTTGCATTCATTGCATGTCTTGAGCACAACTGTGCCCATTCCATTATTTCACTTAGCGTCCTTTTACTTATACGAAGTGAAAGAGGAAAGCAGTGAGGTCAGAGCAGGGTTCAGCAAACCACAGCTGCTGCTGGAAGGAAATCTGACATGTGATGCAAGCGGAAGTCTGTGTAAGCTGCTGGGAGATAAACAAGGAGGTGTTCAGTGTTGCGCATGAGCAACTTGGTAGGGGGTAGGAGAGATGCCACCCACTGCCAGCTCAACACCTGGGGCTTGTGCTTTCACCTTGTTGCCATCAACTTTGTTCAGGGGCACCGCCTTACACACACCCTCAACACCCTCCCCCCTTCCCGGTCAGGGTGCTGCTATGGGTGATTTCAGGAAATCTGTGGTATTGCTCACAAGCACATCATCCCCTTTGAATCATAATATGCTAGCGGCTCTGCCAGGGACGTGAGGATGAGCGTGTCCACGGAAGCAGCCACGCTCATCTGGCTAGGTCATGGGAGGATGATCAGGCTCCTCAGGTGCCCCTCTGTCTGCTCCCCACCCCACGGCAGCCTTGTGTGACACCCTGGGCTCACACAGTGAGTGGCCTGGCTGTACAGTCAGGGCACATCCACAGTTTCCTGACTGAGGGCTACCTGGCAAGTTCTTCGCCATCGATGTATTTCCTTACGTGGACATCGAGAGTGTTGTGGCTCCCACTCACTCTCAGCTTCCCCTCTCCACTGAGCTTCTCGCCTGTGCTCCGTTGCCTGCAGGCTGGTGAGGTCGACCCAGAATGTGCTCCAGACTCTTCTTGCCATCGTGGCTGGTGCCTTTCAGCTTGGAGCCCGGCTCTTTTTCTGCAAAGAACTTTAGACTGTCTGTTCTGAGAAAGGCTTTGACTCAGGGCTTTGTGGATTGTGTCCACTAGCTCTTCCCTGTGGTCCTGCAGCTGTGGCTGATTGTGGGGAGGTGTGGCCAGGAGGAGGTAGTGCTTATGGTGGGGGAAGTGGTGACAGAGAACCCGGACTCTGAGTGCAGACTCCTGGTTCTACCTCCAGGGCCCCGCTGAGGTCAGGTTTTCTTCTCCAGACACATTCTCTGTCCTGCCCTGGAGAGCCCACATCATCTACCCCTTTAAAGGCTGTTCTTCCTAGTCCTGACTCCCAAGGATCTTGTGCTGTCTGTCAGAAGAATGAGACAGAAGTGCCTTGGCACAGGAACAAGGCTTTTATTCTTATGCTAGAGCACAAGGAAAAAACCACAAGGGGAGGGGGCAGCAGAACCCCCAGCTGACCCAAACAAAGGGCCAGGTGTGCAGCTCTGATGGCATCTGCCAGGCAGGCAGGGAGCTGAGCTCTTGATGTCATCATGGTGGGGGTGGGGTCAGTTGCACTTCGCTCTTCTGAATTTCTTTTCTTCTGGAAACATGTGCCACTACCTTTTTTTTTTTTTTTTTTTTTTGCAGTACCAGGTATTGAACTCAGAACCTTGTGCTTGCCAGGCAGGTGCTTATTCTACTGAGCTATCTCCCCACCCACTACCATCCTTTAAACCTAATTTTATTAGTATTACGCGTTTGCAGAGCATAATGATTATGTTTCTCGTGGGGACGTGGTACAGGCATCTAACACATCGTAGTTCTTTGTACTTGCCCTTCCCCTCCTCCCTCACTCCCTCCATCTCTTGGTCTCCTTTCCATTTGATTTTAATGAGCCTTGTTTATAGCCTTGCAGGCTGGTCCAACTTTTAAGCCCCAGTTTTCCAGTATGTAAAGTTGAGAGCAAACCCAGCCACCTCATCTTCACCAGCAACCAGGATGGTAGGGTTTGGGGACCAATATATTGCCTGCAGTTTTTTTTTTTTTTTTTTTTTTTTAATAGCAATGGGGAAAACAGAGAACTTAGGTAGAAGCGTCCACTCAGCTTTTCAATGAAAATATAAGAGGTACAGTGGGATGGGCTCAGGGATCCGGGTATGTTTTCCCAGGGTAATGTGAATGCTGTAGACTTGAACATGAGACAGGTTTCCTGAAGTCACCCAGGAGAGCGGCTCCTGGCTTGACCCATGACCAAGCCCATGTGCTACTTTCTAAGGAAGGATGGATGACAGTGTGATGAGTTCACAGCCTGCACTGTACTGAGTTCACCAGCCTCCCACCCCATCACGTTTCCTATGTGAGTGTGTAGCAGATGGAGGTGCACTGAGGAGACGTGCACCCTGCCTTTTCCCCATGAGCAAACCTCATCTGGGGACCCAGAACTCTTGTTAACCCAGTTTTACAGAAACACAAATGCTTCATCCTTGTCTTCCTTCATATTTTGCAAGACAGAGAAGGTGGAGGAGGAGCTGAGGTGAGCTCAGGTGTGCTTGGCCACTTGGCCAGTGGGAGGGCACATGGGTGCTGACTTGGGCAGAGAAACCTGCACAGACTCAGTAGTTCCGGTTCTAAGAGCTTGCTATGGTTGGAATGTGGTCCCCAATGGTTGTGTGTCAGAAACTTCATCCCCCATGCCACAGCATTGACAGGTGGAGCCTTTTAAGGGGTGATGGTCGCAAGGGCTGTGCCCTTAACAACGGATTGATATCATGAGAGTTATTATGAAAGTTGGTTTGGTATCAAGAGAACAGCTTCCTGATAAAAAGGTGAATTTGACCCCTATTCCTCCCTAGTGCGTTTTTTGCCTCTAGCCCTCCACTGTGGATGGATGGATGGATGCAGCATGACAGACTTTGCGAGATGAGAGTCTCTCGGTCTTGGACTCCCAGGCCTCCAGAAGGAAACAAAATAAGTCTGTGTTCTTCATAAATTACTTAGTCTCAGAGTTTGTGTTACAGAAATGTAACACAGACTAAGACAGAGGACAGCCAAAGAAGACAGCAGCACAGATGAGGATGTGTGCTAAGGAGTGTTGCTATAGCCATTACTTTTTTAAAATTTTTTTGGTATTTTAGGGAAGGGTCTACAGAGTGTTCAGGATCTCACTACAAGATTGGACTCATACTGATCCTCCTACTTACAGCCTCCCAAGAGTTGGGATTACAGGTGTATGTCACCATGTCCAATCTCAATCACCCATCTCAGTGTGTCCCGGGGGCACGGCAGGACTGGGGATTGAACCCTGGGCTCCTGTGCTTGGTGCAGGCACTTCAATCCGCTGAGCTATTTGGCCAGCCCCTAACCATTACTTCTTGTAGTAAAATTTGAGGAACATTTGCAGGACCAAAAGTAAGAAATATGCATATGAGCCTATCCAGAGGATGGACCTGTGCAGTTGATAGTGATGATGTTTTAGATATGTTCATTTAAAAAACATACACATATTGTTAAATGTTTAGTCCAAAAGAGGAGAGTGAAAAAGAAGTCCCCCTCTTGCCTCGGCCTTCATCCTTACCTGGGCAGAGAATTACTGTCATCAGTTGTAGACTGTACATTGAAGAAGAGATCAGTGAAATATGAATATGATTCCCAAGAAATTGCAGATGCAAGAAAGGAACAAGGTACAAAAACTAACCTTTCAGTATAATTGCAAGTTGAAGGGTATGTAAATGTGAGTAAGACAGAAAAGAAATATACCAAACTGATTCTGACTGGCTTTTGTTTTCTATGGTTTTAAACAACATTGATTTTTAACTCAGAGCTCCCCCAACCTCTTTTTTTCCATGGAGACAGGATCTCACTAGGTTGCTAAGTTTCCTAGGATAGTGTGGAACTTGAGGGCCTCCCGCCTCAGCCACCAGGCCCAGCTCCATAATCCCCTCCTCCTTTCCTTTCTTTTTCTTTTCTATGTTCCTCTCTTTTTCTCCTCCTTTCCTCCCGTTCCTGTTTTTCTTTTTTCCTCCTCTTCTTCTCTCCTTCTCCCTCTCTTCTTCCTCCTCCTACCTCTTCCTACTAAGTCCAGGCTGGACTTGAACTCACTCATAGCTCAGGCTCCTCAGAGTTGAAAGCAGCCTCCTGACTCACCATTTGAGTCTTGAGACTACAAGTGGGCATCCTGCCCAGCATTAAATATCTTATCATGTGTAACATTATATCATAATACTTAGCATGTAGGGAGCTCAAAACTGCATCCAGGTTCAGAATTTAGCAAAGAGCACAAATTATCTTTTTCAAATACATGATTTTTCAAAACACAAAGAATTTTCATATTTACATGTGTGTGTTCCCCTTTTCTCTGCATCTGTGAGTTTAAAATAACATTACAAGCTAATTGCATACATTTATTGGAGAGTACCCAGAAAGTGAATTTTATCTCTTTACAAACCCTTCTTCACCATCCCACAAAATCACAGCATACAAAAATGTGAGAAAACAGCACAGTAAGAAAATGAGAGTTCTTGCTAGTATTTGGTGGTCTTGTGTTCAGATAAAAATGTTCCTGTTCTTTTACACTTGAATGCCAAATACTGAAGTTTGAACTTTGCCTTTCTATAAATGAATCCATCAGGGAAAATAAATTTGACAGTGGTTGTTAGGTCAAGGTCTAATGTTATGAGAGTTTTCAAAAGAATCCCAAGAGACCATATTTGTCTTGTTAGTGTATAACAGCACTTAGGAACTCATTGTCACAAGTTCTCAAAAATTCTAAATATATTAGGAGTCAAATACAAATCTCTGGATTTACAATGATATTTCTGAGTCTATATACAAACCTTAAAAAGATAAACATTCTCAAATACTCTGAAACGTACCCAGGGGCAAAATATTAATTTCTCTGTGTTGGAATGAGCTTTCTGAAACATTAGCTGATGTGTGTATTATTTTTTAAAATTTGTTTTTGCTAATAAGGATGGAACCCAGGACCTTTGAGCTGAGCTGAATATACAAACCTCTTTTTTATTTTTTTTTCTTATTTTGAGATAGAGTCTCACTGAGTCACTCAGTTGTCCAGGCTGAGCTCAAATTTGTGGTACTCCTGCCTCTGCCTCTGAGAGTTCTGGGATTACAGCTGTGGACCACTGTGCCTGGCTGAGTAGGAGTTTTAATGCTTGGATCACTACAGTGATATGGAAGCCTTTATTGGAGAGGGGTTGGAAGGGTGATATTTCTTTCTCACTGTATCTGGAATCTTCCTTCATGCTCCATGGTATTGATGGCCAGGGGTTAGGCTCACCTCTGAGAGTGGGGTGGGACACACACATACCCTCTTTATATCCACAGATTGCTAAGTAGGTGATGATGTTCCTAATGACCTGAACTAAGATCTGTTCTTGCCGTGGATAAATAGACTCAGGATGACTTCACTGCAACTTACTGGGAACCAAATGAGCTACTTTTTTCCTTTGGTCCTTCCCACGTGCATCGGCCTGCCCTAATAAATATGACAGTAGTGAGCTGACAGTGCAGAGAGCAATAAAGAATCAGGGCTGTGGGCAGTGTTCTGTCACTGTGACTAGATTCTAATGTCTCCTTCCTCAAACTCTGATGAGTTATAGATTTATAGATGAATATTGTCTTAGCTTGCTATAACTAACAAGAGTAAGCTGCTTCAGCAGCAGAGTTTCACAGATCCGGAGGCTGGAAGCCTGAGAACAAGGCGCTGGCTGTGTTGGTTCCTTCTGAGCACAGTGAAGGAGAATCTGTCTCAGCTTTGTCTCCTGGTTTCTGGTGGTTTGCTAGGGTAGCGATTCTTGCTGCTCTTTGATTTTTTGGATCTAGCACTCTAATCCTGCCCTTGTGTCTGTGTTCATATGGCCTTTTCTGTGTGTGTGTGTCTCCAAGTTTCTTCCTTTTGTAAGGACATCAGTCATATTGTGGGAGAGGCCCATCCTATGCCTGGATGACCTCATCTGAAGTAATGATAATTGCAAGATCTCTATTTCCACATAAAGTCACATTCTGAGGAACTGGAGGTTGGAACTTTGATTTTGAATGAACATAATTCAATCCAATTTGTTCTAATGGTGTTTGTAAATAGGATCACAAGTCCGCATCTTGTACAGCAATTAACCACTAAGAAGAATATATGCAGTGTATTATTTGTTGAAAAAAAAAAAGAAAGAAAGAAAAAATGTAAAAAAAAAA
>NW_004524629.1:2097244-2110743 GCF_000260255.1 Octodon degus
ATTTAAATTTACTGATCCCTAAAGAAGGTGTTTAAGTTGATAAGAATCAATTTCATACATGACACACACATTGTTGTGATTATTGAAATAAAAGTTCTATTTAACTTTCAAAAAAAATAAAAATAAAAAAAATAAAAAAGAACCTATGAAAGATCTTTCAAACAAAAAAAACCATATACACAGATATGTGAATGCATGTACATGATATTTTTTGAGAGGAGATAAACACAGTTGAAGTTTAGCTTGACCTACTTGGACGCTGATTGGCAGATGGAATCTTACTTGGGTCTTATAAGAAGCTTGTGAGAAACACATGTGCTCTGCAAATTACAACAGCTATGCATAATGCATATTTGTGGCATTGCCTTGCATTTGATGGCAGAATGTTGTATCACGCATCCGTGTCATTTTTGGACAATAATATATTACTACAAATGCATGCAACCAGCATATGGGTCAATTGAAAAGCATATGAAATGTGGTTTATGATTTCTCAGAAGTTCTTCCCTTTTCCAAGTCCCATAATCGTTTACTTCTTCATTTTGGTTTAGAAACTTATTTCCCACTAGTTTTACCTTGGGTAACTGTGTGTTGTCAGAGCAGACACCCACACCCTGGCTCATGTGTGTGATGGGATGGGATCCTCCTGCTTGACAATTTATTTTTTAATTTTTTTAAATAGCATAAAAATAGAAAAAATGGAAAGGATACAGAATTTCACTCAACAAATATAATGGAAATTCAACAATGGTTGCTACACTGCCTATTACTGTCTTCAAATTAGTTGTTCAGAGATGATATCCATAGTGGGCTTGGGGGCTTGCCTTGTCTTGGGGTGAGGAAGCACAGTGCCTGTGTCACCATGGAACGTCTCAGAGTTTGCCCTGCTGATTCTAAAGGTTGCTGATTTCATCTGTTTTTTGACACCCTTCATAGAGACACCAATGGGGACTAGAGGCTAATACGTGTTTCCTGGCACCCAGTTATTCAGAGAACTTGGGGGGGGAACTCTTGTCAAGGGCTGGAAAATATCATATCTACCATAGAGAACCAAGCAGTGCTTAAAGAAGCAGCATAAATCCGTCAGTGTTGTAAAGAATGTCATCTACCAGGAAATAATTGTTGAATTTAATTGGATACCAAGGACAAGATGAAAAGGATCAGCATCTACAAAAAATAATGTTTGTAAAACAGCTTAAGACTTGAAGAATAATTATTGTGTCAAAGAAAAGGTAGTTGAGAGTTTTAAGAGAAGATGATAATGTGTTAGAATGTTGTGTATCATTCAAATATAGGAAAAAAATTGTTCATTTTTTTTGTCTTGGTATCTCACACACCCATCAGCTGGCTTCAACAGTTACTAATAATTGTTGTAAAGGAATTGGTAGTGATGACAATAGCACTTTACTAGAGAATATGGCAAATACAAGGTAAGACCTAGAGGAAAATAAAAAAAAAAAATTAGCTGGGCATTTCTCAACAAGCTCCAGTTCTTAAAATATTAACATAGTATAAGATAGATTTTGAGGATGGCTGTGGACTCTCGTAGCTAATCCAAGCGGCCCACAGAGTATCCTCGAGGGGCAGAAAACCCCACTCCTGTTCTCAGTGTTGACTTGGGCAATATTCCAGGCGCCTCTCTGTGAGATGTAGGGATTGATATTTGCCTAGCGATCCCCTCCCTGCAACCGCTGGAAGCATCGAGTCTCATACTTTTCGCTCTGAACCTCTTTGATGAGGGTACAGCCCTCCCAAGCATCTGCCCTACCTGTTTGCTCTGCCCACAGGGAGAGAGCTTGGCTTTGTTCCCTCTCACTCTCTGTGTCTAGAGGTTTGATGGATGATGAGTTTCCAGTAACCCAACTGCTCAGAACGAAGATTACATCGCCTTGTCTCTGTGTGCTGGTTGGGGGACGTAAATGTGTTTCTCATTATTTCATCTGTTTTACAACGTGAGTGCCTGTTGGGGTTCATCACTTTGGGGATTACAAGATATTTCATCTCATATAGAATTCAGCCCTTCCCCAATATTTAACAATGGCAGTCTGTCTGAAGACAGGAAACCCTGAAGTATTTTACTAAATTTAAGGGCTCAATTGAATATTAAGGTTTGAGAGATTTTCCTCTTTCCAAAAAAACATATATTTGCTGCGTATCTGCCTTATGGGGAGGAGAGGTACCTCATATGGAATTCAAAGATAATTAATTCTCATCATGGCACCATGGAAAGAGTGCAAGCGTTGGAGCAGGAGGTCTGGTTTTGAGGCCATCGCTTTCCTTACTGACTGCTGTGAAGCTAGCAACTTGTGAAAGATGATTTACCTTGCTGGGCCCTATTGGCATCATCTGCTAGAAGTTAGTGTAAGTAGATTTCTCCAGATTGAGTAAAGATTACATGGGATGTGGAATGAAAGTACCTGGTATATTGTAAGTGTCAACAACAAGTACCTCTATGTACCATTCCGAAGGTTTTTTTTTTTTTTTTTTAGATTGAAGATCTCACTACATTGCCCAAGTTGGCCCCAAACTCCTGGGCTCTAGAGATCATCCTGTCTCGGTCTCCTGACTTGCTGGCACTATGAGTATGTGCCAACCTATGCTGCCCGGAAGTCCGTGAAATATCTGACTGCACAGTGGTGAGGAGCTGAGTACTGTGAATGCAGGGGCTGTCCTGTAGGATGCCCTGGATTATGGAATGCATATGCATAACATGCCTTTGCTTTTTGCAAGGATCTTCTATAGGGGGCAAGGAGAAGAGTTGACCGCAGCTCTCGGGGCAGTCACTTGGCCTAATTAAAGTAACGTTAATGAGCCCCGTGAACCAGCTTTAGGGCACTGGGTCATTTATAATATGTAAATCATTGTAACCCTGGCTTTCGTCCTAGGACTCGCCTGAAGAGCAGGTGAGATATCAGTGAACATGCCAGGCAAACTTGAAGCACTGTCTAAACGCACTGCTGTGGGCTTGTGCAGATGGGACATTTGCTCTGTGCCATTCATGAGGTTCCAATACAAACGCTCCATTCCCAGGCATTCAGGAGAGCAAACACCTTCTATTTGGCTTTAACACTGAATGGAAAGTAAATAGTACCTTTTCAGCCCCTTTGCTTCCTCTCTTCTCCCTTCAAAACAAAAGCCAGGCCCTTTAAGTGCTTCCTGCTGAGTCTGTAAAGAGGTGCTGGATTACAAATGGAGCCCCAGCTCCCAGGACCTTAGAGTCTGGGGAAGGGGAAGCATCTAAACAAGGGTGTCTAAGGACACCTGAGCTTGGGCCTCTAGAGTCCTAAGACAGGACCAAGTACACAGAGGCCATTCTTTCTCTCCCAAAGGGCCAATCCCAAGAGAAGCACCAGGAGAGCCCTGGGAGCAGTGCTGCTGGCCATGGCAGGGGTCGTGGATGAAGGGTGTGGAGGGAGCAGAGTGCCCTGGAGTTGTCCCCGGACGCCTGGTCCAGCGACTTCATGCTGGTGGAATATTTATTTCACCATAGCTTTGAGAAGAGTTTCGAGCCTCCAGGGTTCTCCAAGTTTTATCCTTGAACTGTTCCCTGCTTTCCCTCTACTGCCTTTGTCCACTGGCTTTCCTAGTAGTATTGTTTTATTCCTCTGGTAAGCCCACTCCGCGTCACAAAAACTGCAGCTGTCGGGGGAGGTAACGCTCTTCCCTACCTTCCCTCCTACGTCCTGCACCGCCCACAGCCCCCCTACCTTTACCTTTGCTACTCTTACCTCTCAAGTTGCCTCCAAGCCCTCTCTCCTCACTCTTCCTGTTTCCATGTCTCCATCCTTCAGAACCCTCCCCAGGAAGCCTTTTAATTTAATTTTTTTTTTACTGTTCTTTTCTCTCTCTCTCTCTCTCTCTCTCTCTCTCTCTCTCTCTCTCTCTCTCTCTCTCTCTCTCTCTCTCTCTCTCTGATTTTTTTTTCTTGTGTGATGATTCAAATCCTCACCTCTTTCTCCCTCCTCATTCTCTAATGTAGCACACATTTTACATACTGGCCCATGTCTCCTAGTGACTTTCTGTTCCTTATTCACTTATTAACAATTCAGTATCTTTGTACTAGGCATCGCCTTGAGAAGTAGGAGGAAGGGGGCCTAAACAAATATGGCCTCTCCACAGAAAGACTTCCCCTGAATAAGTAAAGTTAAGAAGGACGGAAAGAAGGAGGAAAGAAAGAAATAAGCACTACCCAATTCATCAGAAAGAGTGCGAATTTTAGTCTGAAGACAAATCTATTGCAGAATTTTAAAATTAAATGTTTGCAGCTTTCTTGAGGCATAATTGCCATATAATAAATCACACATTCAAGATATATAGTTGATAAGTTTTGACATCTTTACACTCCCATAAAACCATCGCCATAATATACAAATGCCTTACACCAGTTTTTACTGCTGTAATAGAAGCCCACAGACCAGGTAATTTATAAACAATGGAGGCTCCTTTGGCCCATGGTTCTGGAGGCTGGAGTGTCTGAAAGTACAGCACTGGCCTCTGGTGAGTGCCTTTGTTTTGCTTTATGATGTGGCAGAAGGGCAAGCACAGAGGCGGAGAGGAAATCTGCCTCCCTTGTCCTTTTGCTCAGGCACTTACTCCCATGTAATGACACCAATCCACTCACGAGGAAGAAGCCCTCATGGCCTCTTAGCTGCCTGCCCCATGGCTGTTAGAGGGACAATTAAATTTCAACATGAGTTTCAGAGGAGACATTCAAAACAGAACACTGAACATATTCATTAACTCTAAGGATTTCCTCTTTTTTCTTTTCTTTTCTTTTCTTTTCTTTTCTTTTTTTCTTTTCTTTTCTTTTCTTTTCTTTTCTTTTCTTTTCTTTTCTTTTCTTTTCTTTTGGTTTTTTGAAATTGGGTCTGACTATGCAGTTCAGGCTGGCCTTGAGCTTACTTTGTAGCCCAGCCTGGTCTCAAATTTGCAATAATCTTCCTGCCTCAGCCTCCCAAGTGCTGGGGTTACAGGTGTGCAACACCACCCCTGGTTCTAAGGATTTCTTGTGATCACACTTTCTCTCCTCCCAAACAAAAATGAATCTGCCAACAACAGATTTGTTAGAAAGCTCTAGACTTTGATATCTATATTCTTTTCTGTGTGGATTCTCTGACCTGACACACTCTCTGGAGATTGTAGCCAGCATCAGTAGATGACATGCTTTGCTGCTGAGTGCCAGTACTATTCCACTGCAGGGTCCAACATTTGCCCATAGACCTTTGAGTTGTGTTTACTTTTTTGTATATTATGGATAATGGTGCTACAAGCATTTGCATACAAGTTTTTGTGTGATCTCGTTTTCATTGCTTTTGGATAGACAACCAGGAAAAGAATTACTGGGACATATGATGAATTTATGTTTAGTTTTCTAATAGAGTACCAGGTCTGTTTGACTGCAGGGCTGTCACTTTGATCACGTCAGCTTAATGCAGAATAGCACAGACAGAAACAAAGACGTTGAAGAAGAAAAATAATAGCTAGCATTCATTGTACATTTATTACATACCATACACCATGCTGAAATTTTAGTGTATTATTCACTGATTTCCTCTGATAATGTCCCTGAGATCAGTAATATGATGATCCTTATTTATTTATTTATTTATTTTGTATTTTAAGGAATGGTCTACAGGGTGTTCAGGGTCTCACTACTAGATCAGACTGTCTCACTACTAGATCAGACTCAGTGATTCACCTGTTTACAGCCTCCCAAGAACTGGAATTACAGGCCTGCACCACCACGCCCAGGCTCAGTTGCCATCTCAGTGAGCCCCTGGGGCGGGGCTGGCACAGCAGGCCGGGGGATGGAACCCCTGGCCCCTGTTCCTGCTTGCAGATGCTTTAATCAGCTGATCTATTTAGCCGGCCCTATGATCCTTACTTATAGGAGAAGAGATTAAGGTTTTAAAACTAAATAACTCAGAACTGAAGCACAGGGCTTTCTGACCCCAAAGCCTGTGGCCCTTACCCTTGTTAAATGAGAGAGTCAAAGTGTGTGACTTCTGCCTTGCATTTGATTTGTCTCACCCTGGGCAGTGCATGTACCATTAGTCACAGGAATCAGTGAGGGAGGTTTGATCAACTGAAATGGGGCTCATCTTTTTTCAGTAGTTAGTCCAAGAATCTAAGGAAAGTATATAGTTCTTGTGGCTTAGGTCAAGAGCGACCTCCAAAAGGCTCATGTGCTCAGAAGCAGGGCGCTTGGAAGGCCTTTGGCTCATGGGGCGCTGTAGTGATGGCTAACATGGTGCAGGAGGTGGGACTTCATCAGCAGAGGCGTGTCACTGGGTGTGTGGCTGGAGCCATGTCTATCTCCTTGCTCTGCCCCTCCCCCTCCCTCTTTCAGACCACCACCAGGCAGACACCTTTCCTCTCTTCTGCCCCTCTGCCATGCTGTTGTGCCATGGAGTCAGCTGACCACAGGTTGTAAACATGAGCCAAAATAAGCTTCTCCTCTTTTAAGTTGTTTGTAGCATGTAGTGTGTCTCAGTGTTAAAGAAAGTGGCCAAGATGGCAACATACATTTAGGAAAGCACTTGCTAGATTTCTACAGTGTCCTGTAGAAATCATTTATAAGGATATTTAATCCAAATATATGACTATATTTAAAATATATGTTATTCACTTGGTTTGGATTATAGTTCTTTAGAGGACATCATTCATCAAAGCACAACAAGTGGGAATGGGCTGCATGTGAAAACCCAAGAATCTGTAATATGGGGTCAGCATGATATAGCAGGGAGAGTATGAGTTGGGAGTAGAGGAAGCTTGGATTGAATTTTCACAGTAGAAAAGCTATGAAACCTAATTTTCCTCATCAGTAGAAAGGAGTAGCACTGCTCATCTTGAAGGATTTTTGTGGGAATTAAGATTACAAATCAATTGTAGGGTGAAGCAGTAGGTTTTTGGCAATGGCCAGCATTGAAATCCTTTTGCCAATTCATTTTTCCTTTAAAAGAGGTAGCCTTGGGCTGGTGAGGTGGCTCAGTGGTCTAAAGCACCTACTTAGAACAAACTTAGCAAACACAGGGACCACGGTTCAATCCCCCAGCACCACATGCCAGCCAGCCCCGCCCCCTGGTGGGCTGAGCTGGCCACACACACACACACACACACACACACGCACACACACACACACACACATAAATAAATTAAAAAAAAGAAAAAAGAGGTAGCCTTTTTCTTCTGGGTTCGAAATCTAAGCTCTTTCCTTCTAGGAGCGGGTGACCTTTCCTCAGCTGTATGAGTAATCTTTTATGTTTACATATGTTCATTTTGCTGGCAAACTATCCCAGGCTTTCATCAGCTTTTGAAGAAACCCATGAATCAAAGATGCATTAGTCAGTTCTCCCTTACTATAACAAATCCCTGAGATAATCAGCTTTTAAAGAGAAAAGGTTGATGTTAGCTCATAGTTTGAGATGTTCTGGTCCATGAGGGATTGGTCTTGCTGCTGCTGAGGCTGTGGTGAGGCCGTGCATCACGGCAGGGTTGCACGGCAGGGTTGCACTAAATGGCCCATTAGTGGCAGAGCCCTCGTGCAGCACACGCCCCAGGAACCCAACGACCTCTCCAAGGCCTGATTCTTACTGCTTCCACCACATCTAAGGGACCAAGCCTCTAACACATGGGGACATTAAAGATCCAAATGGTGGCAATAGATGCAATTCAGAACCACCATTCATTCATAAACTTAACAGTATTTACTGAATCCACACCAGGGATCAAGTGTTTTGTACAGATAAACTTTTTTCTTACCTTTAACAACTCATACTCAAAGTATTTTATGCTGTGCTCTATATATCTGTGGGTTCTTGTGCTAATTATTCATGTTTATATGGATGACTCATTAAAGATTGGTAACTGAAGCAAAACCCACAAGAGTCCTGGGCAGGTAGAGTAGAGGTAGAAATGATGCTGTGTAAGCAGGGAAGGCCCTGAAGCCTCCTGATGTGCACATTTAACCACTAGATGCTCCTTGGCCCTGTAAGGGTGAGCAAGCCTTGCCCTGCGCAGATGTCCCTGTCTGTGGGGATGAGGGGAGTGGGGGGTGGGATGCATCTGGAGCCCCCCTCACCAAGCTGGAGAGTCAGATAGACAGAGTCCTGAGGGCCCTGGCTTGGTGAGGGGGGCTCCAGGTGCATCCCAAATTGTCTACCTGTGACAATTTTTTTGAGCCGTCAGCTGAATATGCTGCTGCTACACAGTGGGTAAATGTTTTCCTTTAGGAGCTGAGCTTTTAGACTCCTAAGTGGATCAACTCCAGTCCTGAAAAGAAAAAGAAAAAAAAAATGTGTGCTCTTTGTGCAACTGATCTCTTAGAGGACGTGATCAAGATAGCAGATGGGTCACTGTGTCAACAGTACTGGGAGGACAAAGGCACGCCTTTCAGCCTCCTGCCTTTCTAGGCAGTTATCGCGGTGAGCTGAAAAAATCCTGAAGCTGGAGAGGAATTTGGGTAGTTGTGCAGCTCGAGCCCCTCATTTTAGGTGAGGAAATAGATGAAGGACTAGGTGAAGAAGGTGGGGCCCAAGGGCCTAAGTGGCTTTTCCAAGGTTCTTTGGCCTTCTTAAAGTGAGCTGCTGCTCTTTGGCAGAGCAGCGGAGAGAGGATGCCTGAGGGATGCATGTTCTAAATGACACATTTGAATGGCAGGAGCACTTGGCAATGGGAGAGGGCCCCTCTGCAGGTGCCACTATTCTTGGCGACCTTATCCACAGCCACTGGCTCTACTCACCCCATCATATCTCAGGCCCAAAGCCTGTGCATATTGATTCTTTTGAGTCTTGCTCTTTGCTCTTTTATTTTTACTGGCCCTGCACTTGTGTTTGTTCTTGTACTTGTGCTCTCTTCATGCATATTGCAGGAGGCCCCATGTTTAACTTGAGCTCAGGACTAAATATAACCACCACTATCACTACAGGGACCATAGATGTCAGCCTTTGTCACTGTTTGCAAACTCCACCCTCAGGTCGCAGGCATAGGGCAGCCCATAGCACCACTTTCATGGGAAAGCAGGGTGGCCACGGCCAGGAAGAAATCAGTTCTTATTACAGTTGAATTCATGCTGTGTCTCTGGTGTGCGGAGAGCTCTGGCCTCCAGTCTTAGGTGAGAAGGACCAGAAGGGGTGGATTTAGAGGCTGTCTTCTCCATTTAACCGTGTGGGAAGTGTCCCTCCTGGACACCACTTCCACCTTGTGGGCTATTGAAGGGAACTGGAAAGTGTCCATAGCATTGTCACATCTTCCAGGGATACTGTCACCATGTTCCTGGAACAATCTGGGTAGTGCATTTGTGTTGCATCCCGGACCTGAGATCCATGGTTTGCTGCACTGCAGGCCAGCTGTTACTAACGGGTTTCTGATGCACCCCTCCACGAAACGCCCTTGAGCCTCCTGCTGACTCTGCTGTCTCCTGACTTGAGCAATTATTGTGGTGGTCAAAAGTCACCTGTGTGGTTCATAAATTATTTTATGGCTCCTGTCTTGTCAGAAGGAAAGCAAAGGCCCCTCAGAATCTGAACCTGTCTTTGAATGATCCTTCCTTCTCTGCT
This sequence comes from Octodon degus, assembly GCF_000260255.1. Classification (NCBI taxonomy): domain Eukaryota; kingdom Metazoa; phylum Chordata; class Mammalia; order Rodentia; family Octodontidae; genus Octodon; species Octodon degus. Next base: position 2,106,802 of record NW_004524629.1, read on the forward strand.
TGGTGCCTGAGAAAGCTTCAGGTGTGGCCAATTTGCCAATTTCTCTGTCTCTCAAGAATGAGGAAGATTGGACTTAGCACTCACCCCCTCACCCCCACCCCTTTTCTGAACAGGGTGGAATCTGCTCTGAGCTGTAGTACTGGCTGGGTTGTGACAGACACGAAGAGGTAGCCCATGGGGCACCAAGACCTCTTTAGACAAATAAACTCAGTCAGAGACGAAAGCGGACACTTGCTGAGCCAGCTGAGTCAACCCGGGAAGGGTGAGATAACAGAACTCGAAACCACACGCTCTCTATCTTCAGAGTGGGCTGAAATCAGATCCTTTACAATTTCCTCAGGGTCCACAAGGCCAGAGATTCACTCCTTTGAAAGAATCCTATATGCAATGACCTCATTCTCCAAAGCAGTTCCTCTTTTCCTCCTTCGGTTCCATCCAGCTAGTGTGGAACCCCTATATACAAGGCTAGCCAAACAAGGAAGACTGAAATGTACACCTCAGAGCATATTGTCCAGGTTAAAAAAAAAAAAATGCTCCCAAGTTGTTTTCAACTGGCCAGAAAGGACCATTAGATAAAATGACTGGCCTGCTACTGGGGACTGTCAACAACTCAGAAGGTGTTTAGAAACAGAGATTACTTGGGCATGAATCCAGGGAGAGTGGGTGACAGCAGAGAAAGAAGAATGCAAAGAGAAGAGAGGAAAAGTCCCTGGTATGTTGTGAGCTTGCTTCAGCCCCAGGAAGAGAAGCAGGTGGAGATCCAGGGAACAGAGAAGGTAGAGGGGAGAGAATATATGGCTCCATTGGAAAAAGGAGCACGGCGGGGCAGGGGCAGGGCAGGGCCCTGCCTCAAACTCTTCTTCCTCAGGGTGGCTTCAGTGACTCTGCTCCATGGGTGCCTGCTCACTAAGCTGGCTCTCCACATGGTCTGAGCCACTTCCTGTTGGCTGTTGATGAGGCCTAGAAACAGCTCTTGTTCTCTGCGCTTGGCTTGGTATTTTCAAAATCCCTTGTATGCCACCAAGGTTTTTCATGGACACACAGTGTTTGACACTGTCTTTGAAAAGAACAGCCCTGGTTGCTGTGCCTGTGAGACTGGTTGTGAAATTGCTGGCAGGGGGTGAGGGTGTGGTGCTGATGGCCAGACTCAGGGACTTTCTCTTGGATTTGATGTTTCTGCTGCAGACTGTAAACCACCAGGGTCCTGAAGACATGGCCTCCTGGTGCAGCTGAGCACACAGAGAATGTGAGTGCTGTCTACAGTGAGCTGGGACTTGCTGCAGGCTCAAGGTGGGGCCTTATGATCCCCAGCGATTTGTGGTTAGAACCAGAATTTCAGGGTTCCTGTAGCCCAGGGTCCATGTAGGTAGGTTGTCTTGGTTAGTCTTCTCTCATTGCTGGGACAAATTTCTGAAACTCAAAATGAAGGAAGGAAAGGTTTATTTAGCTTACAGTTACTGGAGGTTTTAGTCCATACTCAGCTGTCTCCAAGGCAGAGTGGCACATGGCAGAGAGCAACCTCTCATGGTGGCAGCAAAGAGCAGAGAGCAAAGGGAGGGGAAGCCACTCAGGTAGCAAGCTAGCTTCTTTCCTCCCTCACATTGTAATGCAAATTACCTGTCCCAAGGCAGAGGCAGCACCCACACCCACAATAATCAATCACAAACTCCAGAAGCTTCCTGAAGACTGCATGAGGCTTTCGGGGGACACCTAGACACAGGCCATCACATGGGTATTAGGAAACAAATTACTAGATCATTACACAGCATGGTGTTAAGTGTGAAACCTGTAGGAAGCTTCACCTCAGAGCACAAGGCAGGATCTTCTTTCTCTTGTCTCAGATGAGCAGGTAACTGTGTTGATATAAGATCAGAGTTCCCACACCTTTTGGAAATAGGCAGCAAAGTCTACCAGCAAAAAATAGAGATCAAATTTTTCTTTTTTAAAAATAGCAGCAAAGTTTTATTAAAGGCAGGAAAATAAGTTGGCTCTGCAGAGCAAGTTTGGGCCAAGAGAAAGTAGGAAAAGAAGTTGGCCGTACAGAGTGAGGGTGGGCCTCTGTGCAAGAGCAGAGTGCCCTAAACACTTCCTTACCCGGTATTTCTAGTCATCTTGTAAGGCTAATTCATCCACACACCCACACGGTTGCCATTATTCCACCACCCACGTAAAAGGGGCTGAGACGCAGACTTAGTAGGTGTTCAAGAAGACCTCTTCCCTTCCTGCCTCCATGCCACCAGCTTCCCACCGAAAGGAAGTCTGAGCTCCATTCATTTCAAGCCATGTACAACCTGGCTAGTTTGGATCAGCAGCACTTGAGCACTGACTGTGTGCCAGGCCAAGAGCACAGCAAATGTCTTGCCCTCCTGGAATTTAAATTCTAGTAGAGAGAAAGTCAAGGCAAATAAAACAAAGTCTATAAAGTCATGTTGTGAACAGTTCTATGCAAAATGCACAGCGGGGTCAAGGGGGCAGATCATCTGCCTCAGGGTCCGCATTTCAAGCTTAGTTGCTATAGGGGCCTTCGCTACACCCAGGTTGCCCTCCACACCTGCTATCTCAGCACAGGGCACCCTGACGGCGAAGTGTGTGCCCTTTAATGATTGATTTCACCAGAAAAGCCTCCAACTCCCCTGACTCTAATTTTGCCAGCTATTATGTTGTTACTTATTCAGATCTTGATGTTTTTTGTGTCTTATTCTTTTCATTTGGGTTTACTTTCTTCTTCTTGCAGTACAGCCTCTATAGTGAGGGTTTTGGAGTAGTGAGACATTCTTATGATCTTCGTCAGAATATATTTTTATGTTGTTGGATGTCAGAAAATGATATCCCAGACATATAATGCTTGGACATGCCAAGTGTTATGAACTACATCTCACTGGAAATGCCTAGGAAATAATCTCTTTCTCACCTCCCACCCTGTTCCCTTTTGCTTTTCTCCTCTTCCAAGGCAGGCTTGGAAATTAACATTCCCTTTCCCAACCTGTGGCTCATAGAAACCAGAATCCTACCTACTCTTTCCCAAAGCCAGCCATAAAACTTAGAGCTATTACTCCAGCTTTCCTCTGCCTTCCTGTATACAAGATGAGTGTCTTAGTTACCTTTGCTTATTGCTGAGACAAAATGCCTGACACCCCAAGTTAAATGAGGACAGGATTTTTAGCTCACAGTTTGTAGAAGTTTCAGTTCACAGCCTGGGCTGGCTCCTAGCAGAGAGCTTCACAAAGGAGGAACAGTTCATCACAGGCAGAAGGCAGCGAAGCAGCCAACCACCACACCAGCCACCTTTTGTCCGGTATACTCTATCCAGAGTTCTCATCCTTAGGGTGAGTGCCGGTCAGGGTGGGATTAAACTCTGTCTCTTCCTTTCTATCTCCCATTTCTCCTAATATTCTTTAATATTTTCTCATCTTTTTATCTTTCGGGCTACATAATGGGTGACCTGAGTGTGCATTTTACAATTGTGAATTGAAATAATCTATTCTACGGCTCACATATTCTCTCTTCAGTTTTGATGACCTGCTGCTAAGCTGCGTTCTGACTTCTAATCTCAACGAAACCCCTATATCTATATTTAGAAAAGTTTGTTTCAAGTGTTTTTTTATCTTCATAATGCTTTTCTTGGAGTTTTGATTCTTAGAAGGTCTATATTTAAGCATTTATTTATTTAACCATATGTTTAATCATTTTAAAAACATTTCTGTGCTCTTTCAAATTGTCATTTATTCTTTTGTGTCTAATTCTTCTATTTATATTATTCTCTCATTGTTTCAAAGGATAAATTGTTCTTTAGGTGTTATGTATTTATTTGTTTTACTTTAATTGAAATTGTTTATGTGTGAAAAAATTCTCGTAGCACAAATTATTGAGTGTAACTGTCTAATATCTATTTCTTTTCTTTTTTTGTTATTACAAGATAATAGGACATCATGTTTACATTCT
>NW_004524629.1:2111486-2112133 GCF_000260255.1 Octodon degus
TCTTTTACCGGGGATTGAACTCAGACCTCTGCACTTGCCAGGCAAGTGCTTATTCTGCTGAGCCATATCCCTGGCCCTCCTTTCATTTCTTGATCACTTCTGTGAAAGCCTGTTGCTCTACTTCCTATATCTATTTTTATTTTGCACTTCATTTATACCTCAGGCTTCTCATATGAGACAAGCCATGTAATCTCGGAGCCTGTGTGTTTGACTATTTCACTTAACATTATGATCTTGAGGTGCATCTATTTTCCTACAAATGACCCATTTATGGTCCTTTATGGCAGAGCTGCACTCCATTGTGTATAGAGTCAGCAGTTTCTTTATCCATTCATTTGCTGATGGGCATGTAAGCTGTTTTTAAGATTTAGCTGTTATGAATTGTGCCACTAAAAACATAGACATGCATGCATTACTGTAATATGATGCCTCTAATGCTTCCCGCAGATACTTAGAAAAGCAATAGCTGATTGGAATGGGATCCCTAGCTTAGGCTTTGAGGAATCTTCATTCTGATCTCCATAGTGGTCGTGCTACTTTACAATCTTGCCAACAGTGGAGAAAGCGTCCTTCCCTTCTGCAGCCTTTCTTTCTTTCTTTCTTTCTTTCTTTCTTTCTTTCTTTCTTTCTTTCTTTCTTTCTTTCTT
>NW_004524629.1:2113464-2127248 GCF_000260255.1 Octodon degus
GGACAGCCTTGAACCCACACCATACCTAGCACAATTTAAGAATTAATTATTATGAATTGTGCTGCTATAAACACAGGCATGCATCACTGTATTATGATGTCTTTAACTCTTTTGGGAAGAAACCCTGAAGAAGAACAGCTTGGGTCAAATAGTTTTAGTATTTTCAGGAATCCCAATACTGGTTTCCAAAGTGGTCTTACCAGTTTGCATTCTTCCTACCAGTGTGGCAGGGACCGTCTTCCCCAGTGCAGCCTCTCCCGCATTTGTTGTTATCTGATTTCCTGAAGATAGCCATTCCTTCTGGAGCAAAGTGGAATCTCAGTATTGTTTTTGTTTGCATTTCTCTAATGGCCAGTGATCCTGAGTATTTCTTCATGCATTTATTTCTACTTACTCTTCTGTGAAGTGGCTATTCATTTCACTTGCCCATTTTTAATTAGATCTTACAAGGGTCTGATTCTTTTAAGTTCTTTTTATATTTTAGTTCTTATTCTGTGGACAAGCAGGCATTTTCTCTCCCATTCTGCAAGTGTTCTCTTTACTCTGTTGGTTGTCTCTCCTGCTGTGCAGAAACTTTCTAATTTGACGTGATCCCATTTGTTGATTCATTGTACTCTTTCCTGTACAACCAAGATTTGGTTCAGAGAGTCCCTTCCTACACCTTTGACTTCAACAGTTTTACCTATTGTGTTTCCCAGCGGGTTGTGTTTCTATTGCCTCTGTTTCCACCAAGGATACTTCTATGAGTCTCCATGAGTTAAAAAAATGACTATGTAGGGCTGGGGAGAGAGCTCAGCTCTCTAAGTGCCTGCCTAGCAAGTGCAAGGACCCAGGTTTGATCCCTGGTACTACATGCGGGGCCACTGTGCCAGCCATTAAAACTGGGCATGGTGGTGCACGCCTGTAATCCTAGTGCTGGGGAGGCTGAGACAGGAGGATCACTATGAGTCTGAGCTGTGTAGTGAGACTTTGTATCAACTAACTAACTAACTAAATAAATAAAGATTTAAACAATGGCTTTGTATATACATGACTCAACTTACAGTTTGTCTGACCACATAGATAATTTTGAATTATCACCCATGCAAGACATAGGCCTAGAGTTCCTATTTTTTTGGAGGAGGCTTTATTTCTCTCCTATGAGTCTAGCCAGAAACAGAAATGTCCTGGATTACTTTTGTATGGATAGAGAGATATTTTTACCCTTTTTTTTTTTAAACTGCAAAGGCAGCCCATTAAGATCTCGAGTTAATGCAGATTCCAGCTCAGAGCGGCACATGTCTCATAGGCTCAAAGCCAGGTTGAGGTCCACGTGCATCCCGCTACAACCTACAACTGCCTTGCTTGTCTGTGTAGCTCCTCACCCAACAGCAGCAGCTGCTGTTGCATCTCGGGGCTTGTTAGTCCCAGTCGCCCTCCTCCCACCAGACATGCAGAATCAGAATTTCTATCCTAACAAGATCCCCAGGTGATTCATGCCTACATTAAAGTTTTAGAAGCCTTGCCCTAGATTACATACTATACAGTGTTCATTCTTCTAACCTCTCCCCAAGAGATGCTATCACATCAGCTTGTTTCTTGTTCTAAATTTTTTTTTTTTAAAACTTTCTTATGTATTTTAGAGGGATCAGAGAATGTACTTTTCTGTCTTGGGATGCTGTCTGTGAATTTCAAAACATTTTTGTTAAACCTTATTGGTTGGCTATCTCACCAATGTGGAACTGCAGTCCTACTCATTTTTCAGAGTTAAGGTTTTAGTGTGTGGCTGGGTTGTATGCTGGTCCCTGGCTCTGTGTGATGCATGACAGACACTCATTAATTATTTGTAACTTTTGTGTTGAAATGATAGATTAGAAATGGCCTTTGGAAGTTGCACTGATAAGCTGTGTAGCTTAGCAACCCCACCCCCTGTGTTTGTTGTTTTTGCTTTTTACCCATAGCATCCTCTGGTGTACTGGATACTTTTTAAAAAGCTGGGTCTAGCTCCTGACTGCGCTTCATTTTTTCTGGTGCCATAGAATTCTGTGGTGAGATAGGAGAAACCGGTTATGCTCTCGGAGTTACAGACACTGAACAACACAGCAGGGGCCGGTTCTGGGGCTGCTTCTTCCTGAGTTCCTGCTCTACAGTTAGTTATCTCACTCCATGCAGGGTTGGCCTGCACATGGAGGCCTCGGGAGGGAAGGCTGCTTTCTCCAGATGTGTTCAGTAAACACAACAACTGTGCATCCATTCATACTGCACTGCAGTGCCCTGAACTTCAGGGGCATGTAAAGGGGAAGAGGAAGTGGTCTCTGACTTTGGGCAGCTGATAAGCATGTGTTATGGAGGCGCTTCCAGCCAAAATAAGAACACGCCAGGATGGTAAGTAAATAAGTGCCTGACAGAAAGGGTGGGACTGCAAAAACTCCTGGGAACATCAAGGACAAAGCATGATCTCCCCTGTGTGGGGTGGAAGAACATCAGGCCTTCAGTTTCCTTAAAATGTCTCTCACGCTCCCTCCCTGCCTGCTTCTGTGTTGGGGTGAACCATTCCCCTCTTTTCTAGAGAAGGAAAGAGCTCCTCGGCTCTCCCCTGCCTGGGAAATCCATCATACCAACCACAGAGACCTTGGCTTTTGATGCCAATGTGGGGCCTCTGCTTGGCACAAAGAACATATCTTCCCTGCGTGAGGTGAGGAGGGCTTTCTGTTTTCTTCACACCTCCTGTAGGGTACATCTGGCCCACAGTCCCTGATCGCAGTTTGCAAAGCTTTAATTCAAACATGCACATTGTATTTTTGAATGGTGAAGGACTTAGCCAACAATAACCTTAGGCCTTGCTCTGCTCTGTTCATCTGGAGGGCAGGGCTTTTATACGAAGATCCTCTCCAGTCAGTCTGCTTCACATTTCGTTTCCTGGGAAGCCAAGATCATTGCCTTTGAACCTTTGCTCCCAGCACAGCCACTCCTGAAATCCTTTGTCCTATTCCTTTCCAAACCCTTCCCATTTTTAAAAGTTCTTTTTCCCTGGAGACTTTGTATGTATGATAATTACCTGAAACTTGGGTCCTGCATTGTTAGAATTTTTTTCTTCAGGTCTTTATGGCTTATCTCCCAGGTTTATTTTAAGCTCTTTGAGGCTACCATGCTTACAGCATGCAATGCTGTGGTGGGCATAGCACAACTTTTCACAGATTTTAAGACAATCTGTTGAGTCCACATCCATATTATTATGAGTTACTATGCAGTTATGTACCTGCTTCATTGAAGGATTTCTCCATGGTGGCCAGACTATTGTAGAAATTGTATCAAGGAGTATCCAAGGCTCTAGGGCTACCTCGTTCATAAAGCTTATAAGAAATGAACCAGGCTTTCCCTTTTGAGGGAAGCTGAAATGCTTCATAAGTGCACCTGACATGGTGCCTCCCTCTCTCTACCACCAACACTCCACTTTCTGCCACCTTCTGTCTCACGTAGAATAATAAAATGTCATATACAACTTTCTAATTTTATGTTTTTGAAAGCTCTATTATTAGGTGCATATATATTTATGGTTTCCTGATATGTCAATACACTTTGCATTATAAAAGCTCCTTTTTTAATTTTTTTTTTGGGGGGAAGGGTCTACTGGGTGTTCAGGGTCTCACTACTATATCGGACTCAACTCACAGTGATCCACTTGTTTGCAGCCTCCCAAGAGCTGGGATTACAAGCATGAGCCACCACTCCCAGTCTCAATTGCTGTCTCAGCATGCCCCAGGGGCAGGGCCTGTACAGTAGGCCCCAGGAATGAACCCCCGGCCCCTGCACCTGCTTGTGCTTTAATCTGCTGAGCTATTTGGTTGACCCCATAAAAAGGTCCTTTTATTCAAATTTATGGGGCTGGGGAGATAGCTCAGTAGAATAAGTGCTTGCCTGGGAAGCACAAGGTCCTGAGTTCAATCCCCAGTATTGCAAAAACAAAAAACAAAAACAAAAAGAAAAAAAATCAAATTATAAGACTTTTAGTCTTGAAGTCAGTCTCACTGCCCCTGCAGCTTCTGTGACCCAGGGTCCCTGTGGATGTAGGAGGTGTACCCTTGTCTGAGTGTCGAGGAGTCTGGCTACGGGGGCTCATTGTGAAGCTCCCATGTGATCTTGGGCTTGTGACGGCTCCTTTCATGTCTTCTTCTTACTCATCAGTAAGTCAGGATGAACTCTGAGGTCTTTTCCTAAAGTGAAGTGCTTCACTTCATTCTGAGGCTCATTCTGGTGACCAGGAACTAGATAGAAGGCTTTCAGCAAAATTTTGCATATGGACCAGACCCTAAATTTAACAATATCTATGGTGTTCTTGGTCTCTTTTAACCCAGATATTTCCCAGTAATCAAACTCAAATAGTAAGCCCAGGATCTCTGCCTTGGCAGACTGGGCATAGTGGCACACGCCTGTAATCCCAGCTCTTGGGAGGCTCTAAACAGGTGGATCACTACAAGTCTGATCTAGTAGTGAGACCCTGAACACCCTGTAGACCCTTCCCTAAAATACAAAAAAAAAACAAAACAAAACAAAAAAAACCCACCAAAAAACAAACAAACAAAAAAAGCCAAAAAACAAAAACCAAACTGTCTCCTTTGCCTAACTTGGCATTCTTCCGACCTCTGACGCTAACGCCCTTCCTCCCCTGTAGGGGTCCACATATCCCAGGCAGTGCTACTGGCCCGCCTGTCATTCCTTCCATGTGCCTTAATCCTGGTCAGGATCACTTCTTTTGCTTGTAAGGGTACTAATTTCAATAAAGGGAGAAAATTCAAAGTACAATGGCCATTGATCTTCCTAAATCTCTGCTCTGGGCTTGCTGGCTAACCATTTCCACTATAGGAAGAAGCTACCTGTAAATCTGTCCAGGGTGTAAGAAACTAATGTCGACATTTTTGACTCCCTGGCAGAACTCAGACTCCATGCATTTGTTCTAGTTGCTGTGCTCAGCTGTAGATGAACAGCATGATGAATGGATGCAGTGTTTCCTAAGGAATTCTACAATCCACATGTTTGCATTAGGTAAGTGACAGAAAGTTCTAGCTAATGATTTCTTGATGTCAGAATCTTGTCATTTTGTAGAATCTCCAAGGTATACCTCTCTCCTCTTTCCTCATCTCTATCTTGCATTTAGTTTTGATTTTAAAAATAATTGTGCTGGCAAAACCATCCTGCTTAGAAAAAAGGAAAAGGCAGAGTGGCAGGTGCATGGGGCCAGCTTGAGGTGCTGCAGCAGCAGCCGGGTTGAGAATGACAGACAGCTTGGGCCTCGGCCAGCAGAAGACTGCACCTTCTTGGTCACCCCAGAAATGGCTTCAAGTGTGAGCATGAACCGTGCTTTCCCTCTGACACACTGTGTCAGCTTTGGGTGATGAACTTAACCTTTTATGCCAAAGTGTTGCCTGCCTTAATTTTGCGACAAGAACTCTGGAAATATTAGAAGACTCTTGAAAAACATAAGTGGCATTATGAAGGTGACACTTGTAGCCCCAGCAATAGCTGTAACTGTGTTTAAGATGGGGCTTTCTGGTTGGTCATAAATTTACATTCTCAATTTACTCTGAGACTGAGCTCTGCAGTTCTTTCTGAGGATCTCTAAATCACTGGCTTCTTATTGTCTGCACACCAGGCAGGGATGACAAGAGCCTGGTTTTCACCCAGGAAGGTGGGCGGCGCCATCTTTGGCTATGACTTCCATTTTTCCTCTTCCTCCTCCTATTTCTCCTTTCATTTGCAAGAACGGATCCACATTTGCTAACCTAGACTGTGTAGAAGGCAGAGTCACCAAATAAGAAGAAAAGGACCCAAGCTTGGCAAAATTTAGACATTTCCACTTTTTTATCTAAAGAGGGTAATAGTCATGCTTTGGGAGAAAAGTTCAAGTTTCCTCAGAAGTATGGAAACACAAGTGGATAATCAAAAGTCATCAGATTCTCAAAACAAGACTGTTCCAGAAGGTTAACATATTCAGGACATAAATGGGCCTTAGTTTTCTTATCTGTAAAATGAAGCAGCAGGAGGCCAAGGTGCTTTCCTGTTTCAACTGCCTGAGAATTTGTTGTTGTTGTTATTATTATTATTGCATTTAATTACTATTATCAAGGGCTATTATTGCCCATTCATTTTGTTGCTATCTTTTCTGAACAGAATAATTTCTGAGCTTCTCCTTTCTGACTCCATACTCTACTGAGATTAGCAAAGCGCGTGACCCTGTCACACTGTAGCCAACAAAAGCCAGGAGGGTTTTACCATCCCATAGATCCATTTCAGTCTCCTCAGTGGCTTGCACTTTCTCAGGTATATGGAGCATCTTGGGAGGATTGTTACCCCCTAGGTTTACACACTCTCTTCTACATGAAAGCCTCACTGAACTTTCTAGTCTTAAGTTTTCAGGAAAGTTCTACTTTGCATTTCCACTTATCAAAAGAGAATTTTCACTTGGGAAAAATATCTCGCCATAGTCAACAGACATTTATAAACAACTATTTCAGGTGATCTGGAGAAGTATTAGAAATGACCTCAATGCTTAATAACTTCAAATTGTAATTTGGGAGGAAAAAACTAATAAGCATTCAACCAACAAATACTAGCTGAGAATTTATTTGTGTGAGATGCCATGAAGCCTGATGGGAAATGTGGCTATCAATCCCAATTGACTAGAAACTGTCCTGTTTATATCTGTCACATTAGTGTATTTATTAATATTCATTCCATTGTCCTTTAAAAATATCCTAGTTTGGAGGTTGCATTGGTGATAGAGACTGGAAGGGGCTTCATATGTTAATCTAAGGAATTGAAAGCAACAGAGAAAATTACCATAGCAACTAAGAATCAGAGCACACACATAAAAAGGACAATGTCACACCCATGGTATAGTTTGGATTGAATCAGTCAATTCCTTTCTTCATCTGAGAGATTTGTATGAACTATGCTTATATTATTGGTTAATCTAATGTAAAGTGTTCTCTCTAGGTTCGAATTTTGATCTCCGAAGGTTTAGCCTATTCTGAGACATGTCAGATCTTTCATGAATAGAAAGTGGGTTGGAGAAGAGCCTGTAAGGAATAAACCAAAAGTAAACTTCAGAGCCTGGGTAGTCCAAAGGAAGAAAAAGGGTGCCTTATCATTGCAGATCAAGAACCAGGCCTTAGCATATACTCCATTCTGTGCATGTATCTTTAGTCAACAGGGAAGAAGGAATTTTATGTGTATATATCAGAAGCAGGAAGTAATAAAGTATGGGGACCCACCAAGCAATTTAACATTGATAAAAATACCAAAGGGTGAGTCAGTAGGCAGGAGATGTGACTGTGGATCATCAATATCATCCTTTTTGAATTTGGAAATTAAATGGTATCTCAGGTGTAGCACCATCACCAGGCCTCATTGCCTGACAGCTACCACATTTACTGCAAGATGACCTGTTTTTCAGGGTCCTGCTGATCTCTGAAAACCTCTCTGCTCCTGCCTGTGCTCATTCCAGAGGGCCCTATTCATATTCTCAGAGTTAGCTGTGTTGGTGAGACAGACTGGAGATCTAGGACAAAGAGTGCCAGCTGGACTAACCACCTTTGGGCAGATGTCCCTTGACTGGTGCCACCTTTAGCCCTGCAGAAGGACGATGTAGCAAGGACACCTGATTGATGTGGGTCAGGCTAGGGAGTTTGTGTTCTTCTTGAGTGTGTGGCAGTTGTTGCTAGTTCTCGACTGGCATTCTGCACCCTGATGTTTCCTGTGGTGGTTCCTCCTGCCAGTGGATTGGGAGGCCACACAAAGGCCACACAACCCAGGCTGGGGTGCCACCACCACAACATTGGATCTTGAATGCCTCTGAACTGTGGTGCACAAAGCAGGTGATCTTATTGAACCTGGCAGTAGAAGTTCTTGGCGACAGCAATAGAACAGTTTGAAATGAACAAGTAGAATTGCCTCAAAATACAAAATGTAAAACTAGCAGAAAGAACTGTCTCCACTCATGTGAGAAGGACATGTCAACAAAGATTGTTTTCAAATAAGAGAATTATTAAGAAATAGATGACAAAGAGCTTTTAAAATCAAGGGCAGATGTTGGTTTTCCAATTTGCTAGACATAAGTGCTATGCATGATACATGCAAGAAACGTTTTCTTTCTGCCCAAGGGAGGTTTTCCTTAGAGCTGTGTGAAAAATTTCTCCCTCACCAACTCAATTAATTGTGTTCCTCAAATTCTTACTTTTTCTTCTCTCTTCCAAGGGTCTGAGCAACATTCATTCGGTGAAGAATCAGGAGAGGGTGATGAGGCATTGTCCTCCCTTGAGACCACATTGGCCAAAGGCCCATGGAGGTAGAGTGCCTGTGCTGACTCGGGTAGATAGGAAAGTTGTCTTGTCCACCCAGAACGTCTCAATGAATATGTCCTGGACTGGGCAGTTGGAGGCCAGATGATTTCATGTATGTTTAACAGTGACTGTCCCAGGAGAGAACTTTTCCTTTTAACACCCTTCTGTATGATGTTTCGCTTCACGTTTCCTTGTCATTCACATTCATGCTGTTCTAACTGTTGGTCACTGATGACTTGAGTGGTTTGCTCCAGAATGTGAATCAACACACTGTGTTCTTCATGGAGAAAGTCGGGGTCTCACAAACTTGCCAGCCAAACCACAGCATGCTTGGGGAGGCAGTTTGCATGCAATGTGGGGCAAGCTCCCTCCCTTGATGCGGTGTGGTAACCGTTGCCAGCAGCCATCTGTCTGCAGATTGCACTTTGAGATCCACTGACATTACCCGTGACTGCCACTTATGTCATCGTTACAATCTGTACAACTATGATTACTGACCTGTCTTACTGTTCAAATGATTTACTTTGACACAGTTCAAATTTATAGAAAAATGACAGGAGTGGGCAAAAGGGCCCTTGTATGCCTTTCATTCAGAACCCTTCCAAGCTCTACCTATGATACACTTGCTGCCAAAGGGCCTATCTAATTCATGATCATATTGTCTAGACTCTGTCTGGAACTTTCTTGAATTTCATGCCCTTGATTTTTATGGAGATTTCATTTTGCAGGATGACTCTTTACTTGGGCTTACCCTGTGCCTTAACAAGGTTAGATAGATCCAGTCCATGTATTTTGGTCAAGAATATCACAGAAATTATGCTGTGGTCTCCTCATCGCACCCCATTAAGTGGCTACTGATGTCAATTTGCCCCATTACCAGTGGTATTAACTTTGATTCCTTAAAATAGTTCCTTCCCCCATCTGTAATATCAAATCATTTTTATTTTTCAGTAAAAAGTATGTAAATATCCCATTATGCATTCTAGTTTTACTGACTTGGGCAACCATGGGCCTTTCTTGCTGGAATTATCACTGTAATATTTACCAAATGTAATTTTCTAATTGTGTTATTCTCCATATATTTATTAGTTGCCATTGTCTTATAAAAAGGAATTTTCCCATCTTCCACTTTAAAATTCATTTGTTTTTAAACAATTTATTATAATCTATTATTCAATGAGTTATAATCTTTTCACCAGCATTATTTTGATGATAAAATTGACCCAGATTTTGACAGCTGGAGTCCTTTGCAGATAGCTTTCATGTCCTGTTAACATATAGCTGTCATTCTTTGAGCAATTTCTTCTAAGTCACCCCAGGAACTTTATACTTTTCCTCCCCTAGTTCTAGACCCAGTTCTCTAAAGGGCTTTGTTTCCTTCCCATGGAGAGCATTGCTTAAGACATCAAGAAATGGGTGCTAAGTGTGCTTCACTTAGAACTCCCAGTGCAGAGTTAGGAAAATATGTATTTACACGCATATTGTCATGCACACTCATGCAGATACCCATGCACACATAACTCTACGTCTGTATTTCTGCCTATTCCTCTGGGTCCCATTTTCCTCACTATGCTTATCGACTTAATCCCTGTATGTAGCCATTCTTCTGACTACCTGCGGCTTCCTGGTGTCTGGGCTGAATCAGGACAGAGAGGAAGTGAGCAGAACTTTTTTTCTTAATTAGCAGAAAAACAAAAGCTAAAGTTTGGATTACTTGTAAGTTACTCCTCGATTCACTGGTGTACTTCAGGATTTAAACTCAAGACAGCCCATCTGCTAATACACTATGAACATTGAAAGAAAATGGTCTTAAGCGCTTCTAAGCCTACTTTAGGAGTGTAATCATAGCCAAGAGGGTTGGGGGAGGTGGTTCTTGTGCATTCTGCTGTGTACTTCAGCCTTGTACTGCTAAGTCAGCAGAACTCTTGTCAACTGGTCTAGACATGCATCATGCCTAAAGAAAGAATAAGAAATGAACAATTGAGCTTTCAGTTGTATCAAGAGGTTCTACAACTCTCCCTGGCATGCAAGACAGTCTTGTTTGATTTGCCCCACTCAGACGTCAATGGGCCCCCTCCCCCATGCAAATGGGCTCATCTGTAGAGGTTCAGTTTGTGATGCACTAATATCCTTATCACCATTATGTTTGTGAAGGACTATATATATTCTCTAGTCTTCACACATGAGAGCAAAATAAGCCTAACTCCAAGAAAGAGAGGAGGTTGTGATAGAGGCTTCCCTATCTTCGGGCTGCCCACCTACTGTACATGGTTCCAACTACTTCCCAACTACTGTGCATATAGGTGAAACCCACACCTCAGTGCTAGCAGGCAGCACCATATGGTGATCACATGCAAGGGTAAACTTGGCACCAGAAAAATAAATAGGTTTCTATTGTCATGTTGACTGCTACCTAACCAGGAGCTCACATTTCCCATCACATGGTCCCTGAGTATTTGATGTTCCTCCCCATCAAGTGCAAGCTCGTTGAGGGCAAGGAGCAGAATGGCATAGTTATATAATGGCCCACAGTAACCTTCATTAATAGTTGACTAATAGCTGATGACTCAAGGTTTGCCTTTTCCAAATAGACCTGGAACTAAAACACTGGATGAGGGAATCTGCCTATTTTTCTAATGTTTCAGCCAACTCTTTTTATTCACATTTTATCTATAACCATTAGCAAAGGAGAAGAGGAAGTAAAGCCTCTTTCTATTTCATTTTCTCTCCCTCTGTCCTTTCTTGCCTTCTCCCCTGCCTCTAATTTAACCCCCTGGCAGAAGGTGATGCAAGACTAATCCTGATCTGAGCTAGGAAATGAGCTTGATGCTGACTCACGTTACATGAAGGTCAGAGATAAGGAGAAGGATATCCAGACTTGTGGTTGCATAATGAGGGTCCAGCAAAGGCCAGCTTCCAGCATGAACTTTCTGTTCAATTCTCAGCAAGCTCCCTAGGCTGTCTGGGTGTGATTGTTCACACCTGTAAAATGGGAGAGTGGGCTTCATGATCTCTTCACAGTTGGGGTTCTGCAGTTGTGCTACCTGGGCCTTATGAAATATTACAAATCATGCTTGTATACTGAATGAGAACCCAGAGATGGATCAGGAAACCCATGGAAGGAAAACAGGGAAAGCGCAGCCAGTGATAACCATTCTCTGGACACTGATATCAGCCTTCTCTTTAGCTTTGGGTTTTTAAATTTCAATTACAGCAAGAGCAGGAGAAATCATTGGAGGATGTGCAATGTTAAAACTCTGGCAGTGAGGAGCAGGGCTGTTCACCTCTGCTTCATTTCGAGATAGCAGAAGTCCACAATGACCCTTTTCCTTCCCCCAGGATGACTGCAATAGTCTGACACTTCTACCCACTCAGCAGACCTTATTCTTTCAGATTCTAGTCCCCTTTTAATAAAGCACAGTAACAAGTGAGTTAGACTAAATAACTAAATATTGAGATGTCTTGATACTTTCCTTCTATTTCCATTCATATATACATTCTGTTTATTTGAGACAGGGTCTCACTATGCAGTTTGGGCTGGTCCTGTGTTCACTTTTGTAGCCCCCAGGCTGGTATCTAACTTGCAGAGATCTTTCTGTCTCAACCTCCCAAATGCTGGGATTACAGGAGTGCGCCACCATACCCAGTTCAGGGGCCAGCACAGCATGTGGGGTCGTGGATCAAACTTGGATCCTTGCTCTTGCCAAGCAGGTGCCTATGCCTCTGAGCTATCTCTCCAGCCCTCTATTTCCATTCTGGAGAAATCGAACAACATTTTCTCCAGAACTTCTCGTTTGTCTTTTCCCCTTAACATCTTCTGCATTTGTTATGAACTGTCTTAAATCCACTTTGAAAGTGACATAGAAATAAGTTTAAAAAACAGTACTGTCTGGTTAATAGGCTTTTTGTTATAGTCAAGGAGAAAAAAGAATCAAAGAACTATAGCACCACTGAATGTCAGAATTAGAAGGAATGACAGAGACTGTGTAAGTGAATGTTTTCCAATTGTAGTTGGAATACCTTAGTGGGCCCAGAAATGAATTTAATGAACTATAACCAGTATTGAAAAAAATAATACGGAATAGAATAGAAAATAACAGGGTACATTATATCTAGTAAATGTTTGTTTAATGAAAGTTTTGTTTAGGCAAGTTCTTACATGCTTAAAATATCAAAGCTATTAAGCTATGAAAATAAGAACTGAGTACAGAGGACAAGAGCATTTATTATACTAAGCAGGATCCTGTGTGATTGTGTATTGTGATGTCCTACTTAATTTAGACATAGACTTTGGAAAATCTACTGAGAAAGCTAGTATATTAAATATTTATTGAGTTCCCCAAATATCTAAGGGGATATGCAAGAATGGTTAATTAAAGTATCAGCTACTAGGCCCTATAATTATTAAAGATATTCAATTTTTAATTTAAAATAACCTAAAAAGGAAATCTCTAGACCCAGAGGGTTTCAATGGTGAATTTCACAAAACATTTAAAGAAGAAAATAACAAAAATTTTATATGATTTTTTTTCTGGAAAGAGAAAAGGAGGGAACATATATCATTACCTTTTATGAGGTTGTGCTAACCTGATACCAAAACCAGACCAAAATGGCTAATGACTTCAAACATAAAAATCTTCCACAAAGTATTAGCCAAAAAAGAAATCTAGCAATTATAAAAAGAATAATTGTGTGTAGTGGCACACACATATAATGCTAGCACTCTGAATGCTGAGGAAAGAAGTTTGCTGAGAGTTCTGGGACAGCCAGGGCTACACAGTGAGTTCAATTCCAGGCCAACCTGACTGCACAACGAGACTCTGTTTCAAAAACAAACAATCAACAAAATCCAGTATAAAAGAGGAAAATTACATGACCGTATTAGTTGATACCAAAAACCAATTTGTCAAAATCCAATTCTCACTGATGATAAAAAGGCAAAAAACAAATTAAACAGAAAACAAAACTCAAAGTCAGGAACTAAAAGAAGTTTTTCTCAGCCTGATAAATTGGCTATAAAAAGCCTGCATGTAACATTGTACTTAATGGTGATAACAACTGCTTTTCTTGCGTGATCAGGGACACGGCAAAGGAGACTGCTCTTCACACTCGCATTCCCCGTGGTACTAGAAGCTTAGCTACCATAAGAATGAGAGAAAAAATGAATAATGGGCAAGTAGGCCGGATGGGAAGACACTAAAGTGCCCTATTTTCAGATGGCGTATTGTTTCCTTTGACAATCTCAGGTTGACTTACCAAAAACTTCTGGAACTAATACACGAGCCCAGCAAACTTGAAGGGCAAAAGATTAATGGGCAAAATCAACTGTACTTATGTACACAATGAACACCCAGAAACAAAGATTTAGAACACAGTTCATTTTAAAGTCACAAAAAAAAAAAAAAAAAAAAAAAAAAAAAAAAAAAACCTTACGAACAAACAAAAACCTTTACATGTAGGATTACT
>NW_004524629.1:2127348-2129158 GCF_000260255.1 Octodon degus
CAGGTTGACTTACCAAAAACTTCTGGAACTAATACACGAGCCCAGCAAACTTGAAGGGCAAAAGATTAATGGGCAAAATCAACTGTACTTATGTATCCAATGAACACCCAGA
This sequence comes from Octodon degus, assembly GCF_000260255.1. Taxonomy (NCBI): domain Eukaryota; kingdom Metazoa; phylum Chordata; class Mammalia; order Rodentia; family Octodontidae; genus Octodon; species Octodon degus. The sequence goes on from NW_004524629.1 coordinate 2,127,461, forward strand.
AGCAAAGATTTCGAGCCCAGTTCAATTTAAAGACACAAAAAAAAAAAAAAAAAAAAAAAAAAAAAAAAAAAGGCAAGCGAACAAACAAAAACCTTTACATGTAGGATTACTGTGCTAAAAATAACAATATCAATGGGAGAAATCAAAATAGATCTACATAAAAAGGAGATACTGTGCTCTGGGCTAGAAGACTCATCATAGTAAAGATATCAGTTCTTTTCAAATTGATTGATAGATTTAAGGCAATTTTGGTCAAAATCTTAACAAGAATTTTGATAGACAAAGATTATTCTGCAGTTTGTATGAAAGAAAACAAATACTAGAATAGGAAAAAAATACTGTGAAAAAGTATAAAATGGAGAGCCAGGTATAGTGGCACACGCCTGTAATCCCAGCACTTGGGACGATGAGACAGGAGGATTGCTGTGAGTTTGAAACCAGCCTGGACCACAAAGTAAGTTCAAGGTTGGCCTGAACCACATAGCGAGACTCTGTTGCAAAAAGACAAAAAGAAAAAAAGGAAAGAGAAGAATAAAGGTATTTATCCCATGTTGGGTCTTACTGCACAGCAGCAGAAATCAAGATGATGAAATAGTGTCCAGGGAGAGGTGTGTACCTTCATGGGGCAGAAGAAGCCCATGCAAGTGTGTCCAGCTGCTTTTGACAGCTGCAAGCTCACGGAGAAGGCCAGCCTTTTCAACAAATGGTGCTGCAGGAAGTGGGCACTTCTAGGCAAAAAGACTGAAACCCACTGTCAGCCTCCACCTTATAAAAAATTAACTCAAAACAATATATGTTTGAATGTTACACAAGGGCCGGGGAGATAGCTTGCCTGCTTGGTAAGCTCAAGGACCCAGGTTCCATCCCCAGTACCACATGCAGTGCTGACCCTGGGCCAAGATGGCCACTGAGACCGGGCGTGGTGGCGCACGCCTGTAATCCCAGCACTGGGGAGGCTGAGACAGGAGGATCACTACAAGTCCAAGCTGTATAGTGAGACCCTGTACCAAATAAATAAATAAAGCTAGAAAATATTTTATAGAAAAATGTAAGACCTTTGGGATTTAAGCCTAGGCAAGTGAGAAAAAAAAATACTCCCTCAAGTAACACAGTAAGAAAACTGGTAAAAGACATGAATAGACATTTTCCCAAGATTTACAGGTGGCAATAAACACATGAAAAAATGTTCAACATAATTAATTATTAGGGTGATGCAAATTAAAAACAGTGCCAGTTTGCTACACATCTGTCAGAATTGCCAAAATAAATATTAAGGACCACACTAAAAGCTAACAAGGATGAATTAGGAACTGAATATATTACTGATGGTATGGTAAAAGTGTATAACCACTCTGGAAAATAGTTGGACAGTTTTTTATAAAACTAAACATGTGACTACCATGCAACCCAGCAATTTTACCCTTGGGCATTTATCCCAGAGAAATGAAAACATATTTGCATAAAAACCTATACATGAATATGCATAATACTTTTATTCATAACACTCCCAAAGTAGAAACAACTCAAATGCCCTTTAGTATGTTACTTGTCAAACAAACTGGAATATCTATGCAGTAAAATATACCTCACAAATGAAAGGAACCCGCCACCTATACATGGGACAGCTTGGGTGACTCTCTCTGAAGGCACACTGGCAGAAAATAGTGCCTGAAGTTCTGCTCTATATGATTCCATTTA
>NW_004524629.1:2129853-2166475 GCF_000260255.1 Octodon degus
AAAAAAAAAAAAAAGATAAGTATCCTTGATAACATAGCCAAAAGGTGAGTAGAGCCCTTTCTGCGTTATCCAGGTTAAATAGCTATGTTTCCTCTCGTAGCAATTTTTCCTTTGTCTTATTTTCAGTCTTTCCTTCAACTGCATCCATGAACTTAGAAAGCAGGAGCTGTGTAACACGTGTGTTCTAAGAAGGCGCTGTCACCCACATTCCTGAAGTGCAGGAAGGAAATGCGTCAAGGGTCTGGGGATGTGGTGTTTGTACTTCCTGCCATGTGCACTTCGGGAGGCTCCTTTGCTTTTGGGTGAGGGTTGAACCTCCGGCTTTGCACATGCGCTCTACCTGTGGGCTGCCTCACCATGACTGACAGCCCCTTTTCTCTTTCATGCACGTTGGCTCACATGCGAAAGGGTTGCTTTAAGTGCAGACTCCAGCACTCCCGCCAGAGTCCACAGTTGCTCAAGGCTGAGGTTTCAGCTGGGGCTTGCATCTCTGCGGCACCCATCCAGGAAGATACTAGAGAGGCTGAGACGCGGGGTGGGCAGCAGAAAGGGGTCCCGCCCCAGCCACAGCAGCAGAGTGTCTACCATTCACCATCACTCTTCCCTGGTGAGGAGAGCACATGTGTTGCCTCCGGAAGCTCTGAGGTGAAAATGCCATCTCAAGGCATAAAAATGAACATGCAGGAAGGCACTTTGCAGGGAAAGTAGTTTTCTTTGGTTTTTCTTCTTAGTGTCTCCTCGCTCCCTGAGAAGTACAACGCATAAGTATCACAAGAGGTGAGGGAGAAAGGTGGTGAGGAAATTGATCAGTTGATGAGAAAATCACCTGGAGAACTCAGATTAATACAGGCTTACTGCATGAGCAGAGACACCAGTCTGTTTCAAAGAACTTGAGAAAATATCTGGGGAATCTCTCAATGTTTGGTTTAAATCTATAACTGACTAATGATAAATAATTAATAAACCAGTTTTCAATAAAATAGTGTTATAAATATAAAATTAGTGAATTCACCTGGTCAGTTTCCCATTTATATTGGACCAAGATATCCCCCAAAAGGCAATTTAGATAGCTCCAGAAATGAGTCCAGTGGAAGTAGTAACACATTTCATCTTGTCACTAACTTACCAGTGAAGGCTGTGATGTGTGGTGTTTCTACATTTTTCTCAAGGAACTGAGTGCTGTAATACTACTCTCTTCCAGCAGTGTGGAATTCATCTTTGATATATTGGTCTCCATATAAACCTTGGTCAGACCCCTCTGTATGAACAGTGGAGCCCCCATATGTGACAGACACGCTTTCAGCCTGGATAATGGTATTAAATATCTGCAGGAAGAAGCCATTGAGCACACAAGATAGCATGCCTGTGAAAATTACTCCTGGAGGCCACCAGTAAGGGAGTAGTTATTCTCGGGGCCAAGATTCAGAGCTCGTTGGGGTAAACTCCAATCTCCTTGGGCTACTATGGTACTTCAGGGTTCTTGAACTTTCTGGGCCCAAGAAAGATGAGCTGAGACCCTGCAGCAGGCAAAATTCCAAGGATCATTTGCGGGCTACTTCCTGGGGCCTTGGGGTTGGAAGACTGCTAGATTCAGCTCTGTCTCTGTCCACAGTGAGCATTGCCTACTTGTTGGGCATGAGGATTGGGTGGGGTGTGAGGGGGAAAGTAGTGGTAGGAAATAAGCCCAAACCAGTAATAACCCCTTTTCTCCTAGACATACTACTGTTAAAGTGAATTGACTATAATTTTCAGAGGGCTTTTGGCCTTTAGCACTACAATTAGGGAACAGAAAACTCAACCAACAAAAACATATCTAAACCACAGACTAAATCACCACTCTGTTATAATTCACCCTTCCCCAAAGGCACTATTCAGCCAGAAATGATGCCTGCGTTGGATGATCCTGTGCTTTCTGAGCTCTCCACAGGTCTGAGAAGACCCTAAAGGGCTGATGGGGGATAGGTGAGCACTGGCAGGGTTCTAGCAGTGGGGCTTGCCCATATGACTTACTCCTAGACCCACTGAGTGCCCCAAGGTAATTAATAATAGCAGCCTTATTCATTCCCAAAGTGTCCCAGTTTTCACCATAAATTATATGGTCACTAAATAAAAGCAACTGAAAATAGCCTCCTGCCTCTAAGAAACTTTTCAAGTCTCCTCCTAGATGACTTTTCATTGGAATGGGCAAACTATGACCTACAGGACAAATCAGCCCTGTCCTCTTTGTGGATGGGCCATAAGTGAAGAATGGTCTTTACATTTTCAAACAAAACAAAAAAGGAAAAGACTGCATGTGGCCCACAAAACCTAAACTATTTATGATTCAGTGCTTGTAGATAAAGGATGCTGACCCTGGATTCGGCTCTGTGGTCTTGTCACTTTGGGGTAGGGGGACCAGAATTTAAGAGCATTATGGCCATCTTTGGTGGCAAAAGAAGGTGCCAGCTCTTATCCCTGCCCTACTTCTGTCCAACCCAAGGGCCAGCACCAGTCCAATGCTAGAAGGCTCACCAGTGTCTGGGAAATAGCATTCACTCGTGTGCAATTCAACGGAGTCTCTGGCGATGGCCAGCGCAGCTGCTGAGACTCCCTTCCTGTCCCTCCAAACGTGGCAACCAGAAGAATGAGGAATGAGGTTTCGTTAAAGCTGTCCTGTGCTGTGCTATAGCAGGGCTTCTATTTTTGGGGAAGAGAATCCCTAGAGGCCAAGAATCCTGCTCTTTTGTTTGAACCCCTGTAGCCCTAGGCCCCACTGGTGGTTTCCTCCTGTCACTTTCTGAGGTCCAGTGAGCTCCCCCAGAGCCATGCCATTTCCTGCAGACTCAATGCTTGTGTCCTAGTGCACGCTGAGGAAGGCCTTGGAGGCCCCTCCTCCCCTTGCATAACGAGAGCCCCGGCCACCTGCCCTGGGAGCTATGTTGCTGCAACATAAAGGGGCTGCTTTTCTGAATCACCTTTTTGTCTCTCAGATCTGAGGAACTTATTCTGGTTCATGTGGACAGTTCTTGGAAAAACAGAACAAGATCTATGTTGTCCTTCTGATGACCTGCAGAAACCCACTGAGAACTGCCATCTCGGTCTCTGTGGAAGTGAGCTTCTCTCTTTACTATTGCATTCAGCCTGAACAGTGATGATTTTAATGAAGTCTAAGTGATTGGAATGCTGTTGTGTTCTGTGAGTCTCCAAAAGAATGCACATAGTACTCAGGGAACTTTTTGCAGTTTATATTTAGAACCCTTTTAAAGATGCTGGCCAACTTCAGAAATATTCAGGGCAATTTCAAGGCCGACCCTTCCTTTCCTTCCTTCCTTCCTTCCCTCCCTCCCTCCCTCCCTCCCTTCCTTCCTTCCTTCCTTCCTTCCTTCCTTCCTTCCTTCCTTCCTTCCTTCCTTCCTTCCTTCCTTCCTTCCTTCCTTCCTTCCTTCCTTCCTTCCTCCTCAGCACATGCAGGTCCCTTCAGATGGGCGGTTGTTAGGGAAAAGGGCCTCAATGGTTAGCTCAGAGACAGGGGTAGGACACAGATCTCCCAATGTCCCCTGCCTTTCTGCAGCTTCCACGCTTACCAGGGGACCCCAGAGAACAGAGCTGGGTGGAAAGAGCTCCGAGACCCTCCTGTACACAGCCAGTGGGCAGCGAGTGGGCAGCCTAATGCTGCAGGGCTGCTCTGCTGCTGTTCCTGGGGACGCGGCTGCAGGAAAGTGGCTTTGCTTTCATACTCTGACCTTCTCAGAGTTCTGGTGATGGTTTCACATTTATTTTTTTCTGTATTTTAGGGAAGGGTCTACAGGGTGTTCAGGGTCTCACTACTAGATCAGACTCGTAGTGATCCTCCTGTTTACAGCTTCCCAAGTGCTGGGATTACAGGCACTGGACCCCACACCCAGTCTCAACTCATCTCAGCGTGCCCCAGGGACGGGACCTGCCATGCCGGCATGCACTTTAATCCCCTGAGCTATTTGGTCAGCCCAATGGCTTCACATTTATGTGATGATTACGAAAGCTGAAGTCTTAGACACTGATAGAAAGCAGTGTTATTGTCCCCCTGTCATTTCTGTGAGGGCTTGCTGGGGGCAGTGTTTGAACATTTTGAGAAAGACAGGCGTGTACGGCACTCCCATCTGGGACTGCACCCTGGCTGCTGTGCATCCGCCTCCTCTGTGTTTCACAGCAGAGCCACCACTCACCTTCCAGGGTGGCAGGGCCTGAGGCAGGTGACACAGCTGGGGGAGGTTTGCAGCCTGCCTCTCTCCCCTCCATCCCTTCCTCTGAGCTTTGCGATACACACCTCCCTTAGGGTGATGGACTGCTCTCCAGTGCAGAGGGGAAGCATTCCCAGGAGCAGGTCCATTTTGGTGCTCAAGGTTTCACCACTGCAGAGCTGTGACAGTCGCCCAAGTTCTCCACAGCCGTCAGGGTACATCTGTCTGCTCTACACTGAAGAGCAAGCGAGAGGGAAGAGAGTGACCCTGGTGCAAAGCATCCATGGCCCTCGCATCTCCTCCCTAGAACCTGTCTTCTCAGCTTGACTGGTGTCACTGCAGGACAGTTTAAAAAGCAGTTAGTGCCTCCTCCCAGCCTCACAGTTTGGCTTTCCTGCAGACATTGATTGTGACTGAAACCTTCAAAAGCCCAAGATCTGCATGTGGAAGGACTGATGTAAAATATTGTTCCCCTTTCTCTGGCTCTAAGAATAGAAGGACAGTTTGAATTTTGTTTTTTTCTATCTTTATTTCTTCTTGCTTTTGAGATAGATACAAACAAATCACTCTCTTGTACCAAACACACACACACACACACACACACACACACACACACACACGCACACGCACAAAGAAAACCCCAGCCATTATTGTGATTTTCTGTAAAGTGCATTTCCCCTTTAACTTTGTGTACAAAAATATTTATTTTTAAAAAACATGCAGAAATTTCTTGATAAGGCACTTTTAGGCATAAAATGAAGATGAGTCCCCAATTCTACATTTACATCGAGGTAAAACTGAAACACCATCACAGCTGCATTCGCCCAGCCCCCACACACCCAGCAGGGTCTCCAAACCAATCAACACAACTGGAAAAGCGTTCACAACTTTGCAACTTACAACCATGACCAGTAGAAACTGATTATCCCTGATGTGCTGTCCCACTCAGGAAACTAAGATAAGCTGCCAGATCATCTTCATGAAACCCTTACGATCCCACTATGGGCAAGATCCCTTCTTATCCCCAATTTTAGTAATCCTGTGGGGAGAGACAATTAGATGCGGCCCCTCATTACCCACAACCATGGCCAAGAGCCTCTGGGACTGCATCCAGTGCAAGGATTTAGAAAGACAACAGAGGTTTGCAATGACATCTTTGGGGAGAGAAGACCCACAAACTGGGCACTTCTAAAACAAGGAACAATTGAAACTCATATAACATCCAATGACTACCAAGAATACTTGTTTTTAAAAAGCACATGATACCTAAGGATCAAAAACTACAAAGTGGTTCAAAACTTACATCTTCAAAAACATCATTTTTATCACCATTAAAATCAAAACTTTGAAAAGCATCTCCCCATCTTCCTGCCCTCAATCCTTTCTGTGTCTTCAGAGTTAATAAAGGCTTCCCCTTTCCCTCAAAAAAAAAAAAAAATAAAATAAAACCTAGAGATAAGTTCCACCATTGACTCAGAATATTTTCATTCCTGGAGAACTATTTTTAATTATTATTATTTTTTTTTTGTCTTTTTGAGACAGGGTCTTGCTCTGCAGTTTAGGCTGGCCTTGAGCTCACTTTTTAGCCCAGGTTGGCTTCAAATCACAACAATCTTCCTGCCTCAGCCTCCCAACGACATGTACCACCACACCCAGCAGTTTCTGAACTATAGAGCTCCATTCTTTTTCATAGCTCTCTTCTAACAAGAATCGTTTTTAAAAAGCCCACTCCTTTGCTTCCAAGACACATCTTCCAAGAAATGTTGAAAGCTCACTAGTATATATTTTATATAGTTCAGCTTATTTATTGCACCCTATTTGCAAAAGTGCCCTTGGGAATTTTGGAAAATAAATATGAAACAAAAATGGAGTAGCTTTGTGGGTCTCAAACCACAGCATTATGGTACAGTGACAGGAGGCTGGGAATTTAGGGTGAGGGGAAAGACATGAAGACTGGGGACTATTCACCATCATAACCAAGAGTGGTGCGAAGTCGAAGGTCCAGGGCGGTGCAGCCAAGACTTTAAGGAGCCTGTCAGCCTCTGATACGTGGAGGTGTCAGTGGTGAGGTAGGAACAAAGAAAGGGAGAGACTGTCAATGCATCTGAAAGGCCCTCTGAGAGTGCCACAGGCAGCAGACTAGGCCAAATGGAGAAGGGGTGGGGCAGGGGGAAACCACAGAAGGCAGAGTCTTTAGGGCGTCATAAGTGACAGTCCTCATCATTTTTAATTTTTTTTTTTTTTTTTTTTGTCCTCATCATTGAAGTCAGGCAAGTAGGCTCTTTGAGGGGAAGCAGGGTCTCTGCAGGCAAGGGAAGACTTGCTTTCTGAACAGAGAAGTGGGGTGTGTACCCCAGGTGTGTAAGCTGGGGGCCTCTAACCAGTGCCCCCAGCAAAAAAGCTGGGGCAAACAGGGAGAAATAAGGGGTGGGGGCTGTACAGCTGCTTTAGGAGAGATGTTTATCACTGAATTACCATATTTCAAATTTTGACAGGGAATGTCCTGGGATCATTGTTACACAAAACCAGAAGACTGTATTCTGGAGTCACTTGAGGACCTTTTCTTTAGAATGCAGAATCAGCCTTACTCTGGCAACCTGTAAATAGCACCTTGTCCCTTTCCTACACTGGGGGCGGGGGCACTTCTTAACCCAAAATAAAACTCGGGACCTATGTGAGATCAGTTTGGCTTCTACCGGATTTGGATTTATACTATTAATAGTTCTGTAACATTTAAGGTACCATTTTGTGTACCTGATGCTTGGATAAAACATAGTCTCACCCAATTTCAGCATAAAATACAAATGTGATTTCCCCATAAATTACACTATCATGTATTCCCAAAGTGCCATCCCCTCGGGGGAGGTACAAAACATAAAGCCCTAGATTGTGGACTAGTAACAGCTAGTTTTAGGAACAAGAATTACATCAAATACCACTTAGCATTTAAACAGTTAAAACTGAATGTTCAAAATGAAAATAGAAGTTCAAAATGAAAATTAAAAAAAAAAAAAAATAGTCCCCAGCTACCAAAGTCCAGGAGCAAAGGTGCTCGATACGGGCAGGACACGGATTCCAAAGCCACAGCAAGCAGGAGCTCTTTTTCATCTGGAAAATTCAAGCGCAAGGCACTGCTTGACAAGTCCAGCCCTGTGCCTCCACATGTCAGTGGCGATGTATTCCCTTTTTTCTGTGAGCCTAAGAGAAACCTCACTTTTAGTAAGATCAGGCAAATAGACTCAAATAGTTCCTTAACCAAACTCCAAAACCAAGAAGAAAAATCAAAATGTCTACAAATACACATGTAAAAATATTAGTCAAATACTCCTAAGTAAAAACCAATCTTGCCCAAGAAAAATCACAGGTTTGGGGACCCCACCCGACAGTGAAGGTCCCAGGAGTCTCACAACAGCATTCTCTCATGTCTTTTAGTCCAGCATGGTTAAGAACAACTGACCACTGCTTTTACAGAGTTGGCAAACTTTTAAACATAGGGCAACGTGACGAGGATTTGCCCCCACCCCTTTCCGTACTAGCACACCATAAATAAGAACACCCGAGCTAATGTCCTTGGGTGCTTGCAAAGTGTCCTGGACATTGCAGGCAAAATAAGACCAGACAGTTTTTGAGGGCTTCGTGGATCTGTAAATCAAATGTTCTAAACACAGAATCAAGAGGACTCTGGGGGAAGAGGGATCTACAGTTCTTTGTGAGAGAATGAGGCTCACAAGCCAGCCAAGCAAGTGAAAACAAATCATGTCACTGTGCCTTGCAGTGACCCAGGGTGGCGGCAAGTGCTTCGAAAGCTCTTCCAAAAAGCCAAGAGGAAAAGCTCATGTGTCCTGTGCACCGACTGCCCTGCCTCGTGGTCGCCCTGCCATCTATAACCCCACCTAGGATTTTCCATCGCTAGACTGTTGCTGCCTGCTGGAATATAGATGCGGGGTCAGGACGAGGGGAGAGGAAATGCCTCTCTCAGTCACAGGCTATTTATTTGCCTTTATTCTCTTCTTCGGAGCATCAGATGAACTGTGAAGAAAAAAAATGAAATGCAATAAAAATGAACTTGCAGGAAAAGGAGCAGATTGCATCTGTCCTCTGTAGCTGTGACATCTTGTTGGTTGTCACAGTGATGGTTGGGTGGTCCAAGCAGCAGGAAAGGCCTGGATGGTGGAGACCACTAAAGGTGGGCAAACTGTGGGGGTCCCACTGGGGTGACTGAGGACTGAGCAACTTCCAGGTCACCACTTTCTGTCTCTGGATGCAAGCAGGAAGCAGGCTCCTCTAGCTTCGGCAGCACTACCCACAGGCTTTGTTCCTTTCCAGACCCTTCCTGGCACCGCTCTGCTCATTCTTGTGGCTGCTTCAGGTGTCACAAGGGACTGGAGTGTCACCTCTGAGTGAGAAGCTAGTTCTGTGAGCTGAACCTGGCTGAATTTGCTGGTTTCAGAAAAAAGTGAACAGGATCCTTCCTTTTCCTAAACTGTGCCTGATGGCAGTTCAGCTTTGCTCTTCTCTTGGCTTCACCAGCCCAGGGTGACCAGGGCCACAACCTGTCAACTGCAGTCACTAATAATAAGGCCCCAGCTTTTCATATCCTAAGTAACTCGGCCACTCTGGAAACAGACCATAGGAGCACCGAGGGCTTCCAAACTGGTCAAAGGATATGCCAAAATCCGGCCCGTGCTGCGGCTCGACCTGAGTGGACTTCAGTTCAGCCTGGATGATCCTGTAGTTTTTGCCTTTGTTGCTGTCCCAGTACGTCTGGCCATTGCACTCGTAGCACACGGCAAACTCCATCTTTTCATAAGACTGAATCTTTTCAGGCAAGCTAATGTCAAAGGAGAAGGTGTCCCTGTCTGAACCGGCGTAAGTGTCCTTCACGTACTGGCAAGGGAAGTCTGTGAAGCTCTTCCAGGTGTCGAATGTCATCCTGATCTTCACGATCTTCTCGAATGCGAGGTTCTGAACCTTCACGGTGCCTGTGATGGCTTTGTCCTTCAGCACGCAGTTTTCCAGGCAGACGCGGTTAGCCTGAAGTCGATTTCTAAAATCTAAGTAATCTGTGGAGGGCTGTGAAAAGTCCAAGACAAAGCTCTCACTCTCTGCTGTCGTCAAACTCACAATGTTGTCTAGGAGCTCGGTGATGTTAAACGGAATATCTAACGGGTCATCAAATTCTGAGAACACTTTGACCATTGTCAGGGCCAGCCCTTGGTTGTCCGCGAAGGACACACGCTTTTTCACTTTTTTCTCCTGGAGGGCAGGGGCTACCAATCCGCTGGCTTCATCCTTGCTGCCCAGCTGAATGCAAGGCCTCAGCGGCTTGCTTGGCTTTGGCGAGGCCTTGAAGACGAACCGCTCTCGGCGCAAGGAGGGGGCCATGCAGTTGTACCTGTACTCAATGTCCACTGCCATCGCGGGGTGGGAGGAACAGGCAAGCACCCTGGCAGAAGGGAAAAAGACAGAAAACGGGAAGAGGTCAGATGGATGCTTAAATGACTCATCCCAGCAGAGCACGCTGAACAGTATCTCCTTTCACCTGGGCGCACACGGGTCCGTGCTAACTCCAGGGTGGTCTCACAAGATGTGGGTTTCAGGGAAGAATAAGTGTGTGTGTTTGTATGAATGTGCTGGAGGAGGGATGTTGGAAGTAGAAAACACACAAAAGCATGAAAGCCTCTAGTTTTAAAGTTACGTTCATAGGTCCTTCTGTCTTGAGCTCTTCAGTATGCTGATGAGCCAGCCACACAGTCACCCTGTTTGCAGGCCCTCTCACACCCACCTGACTAAAACACCCCTTGTGGGTAAGTACAGTACAGACAGGTGACCTAAGGAGCACAGTTTGGTAAAGACTGGTATTTTGATTTATCAACTGGCAAGCAGATACTGTAAATATTTACAGCATAAAATACAGTGTACTGGCAAAATAAGTTATTAGCATATACATTATTGTGTGTGTGTGTTTGTGTGTGTGTACAAAACACTTAAAATATATTCTCTTGGCAATGTTCCAGTACTGTACATATATTTTCTTTCTTTTTTTTTATGCAGAACCGGGGATTGAACTCAGGCCCTTGCGCTTGCCAGGGAAGCGCTTATTCTACTGAGCCATCTCCCTGCCCCCATGTACATATATTTTCATTAAGCTTAGTTACTATGAGGTAAGGTAGCTCTACTGAATTTATGCCTCCTATTGAAATACAATTCTGTGTCTTTTGGTTAAGATCTCCACACTCCCCTCAGTGCCCAGGCCCAGCATTCTTCGGTGTTTCAGGGAGTGGAATTGTTACAGATTCCACACGTAAGTGAGAGCAGGTGGAATTTGTCTTCTGTGCCTGGCTTATTGCCCTTTATGTAGCGCCCTCCAGGCTCAGCACATTGCCTGAAATGGGAGCACGCCATGCTTTTCTATGGCTGAGCAGTATCCCATCCTGCATGTATAGGCACTGGGATTCAATTAAGGAGACAGACGCAAGCTGCTTTTCATGAAATCATGGTAAGTTTTCATATTCTAGCATGCTTTTTTATAAAAAGAACCATAATTTAATAAGTTTAAGTCTTTCATATTTGTGAGCTTTTTGCCTTTGATATCAGTGCAAACAGTTATTCTGAGAACAACAGAATCATGCTCTAAGGGATTAAATCTGACTAAAAATTGCATTTTTCTATAACTTGACAAAAGTCATAAAGTCCAAAACAGTACAACATACTCTGAGAAAATATTTTACAAAAGCATGGCAGAAAATAGTGAATACCCTAATATACAAAGAGCTCTTACAAAGAAATAAAATCAAGCAGTCCACACACAAAAATGAGCAAAAGTATGAACAGAAAATTCATGGAATAAATTGAAAAGAGTCTCATACATATGCAATGTCCAACATTAAAATAGGTGTAAGAGACTTAGATTAGAAAAGATGCTCATTTATAATTATTGAATTTAGAAAGATAATGTCTTTATCCTTCTCAATTGAGACAACCTTTAAAAATGTTATCTTTCTTTGGATATTGCATACAGGTATTCATCTTAAGTAAACAGTTCAAAGTGATTGTAAATTAATCTACTAAAATATTCATTATGGCAGATGTTAGAGACTGACCACTAACAGGTACCTGGTTAACTCACCTATGTTACGTCTATGCTATTTATTTTTATATCATCACCGAATTCATTTATGGAAAAGATTTAAGTGGTATGGGAAAATTTTATACTATATTATAAATGTGCAAATTAGAGGTGATAAAGCTATAGATCAAGAACAGATGTGGGGAGAAAATGTCAACATAGGTTAGCTCTGGTCTTATGTGGTCATTCTGTATGACATAGAGGAAAAACACAGCACCTGGGGTGTTCAGTATCCTCTGTGACTTAGGCATTCATGGTGGGTCTATTTTCAAATATGTCCACTGTGGAGCAGGAGGCACTACTATATACCTGAAACTGCCAAAATACCCAGTGCCACTGATGATCAAAAATGACAGACAAAGTGATGGGCAGCTTTTGATGAGAGCTGGAGACCACTGGTCTGGCCTAACAAAAAGTGTTTCATTTCACCTTCTGATTTTGATTAACCTGAACACATCATGAAAAAGTGAAAAAAGGACAAAGACATCAGGTTTGATACCATTTTTTTTTAAAGAACAGCACTTTCCTAGAATGCACGAAAAACACTTAGCTGTGACCAACTGGAAGAACACAAGTTCAGAGACAAAAAAGAATGACCATAATCAGCTATTAAAACATTCATTTTAAAGGACATTTATCTTACTGTTTCCTCTCTAACCAAGTCAATCTATGAAAAAAATAGGGCAAATTTATCTATTATCTTTTTTTTTTTTAAAGACAGGGATTTGCTATGTAGTTCAGGCTAGTAGAACTCACTGTATAGCCCAAGAAGACCTCAAATTTATGGTGATCTTCCTACTTCAGCCTCCCAAGTTCTGGGATTATAGATGTACACTATCATGCCCGGCTATTGTCTGTTCTTTTTATTTGTTTGCTTGTTTCACATTATTTTTTTGAAAAGAATAAAAAAAGAATAAACAAAAAAAGCATTAGAAATGATACAGAATTTCACTAAAGAAAATAATAAGAATTCAGCAATGATATCTGTTCTTGTATCCATGCAATATTTCTGGAAAGGAAAGTGCTTACTCAGTTGGGCAAGATGGCTTTACACAGAACCAATGGGTTGACTACCTAAGATATTAAAATAGAAAAAGACCCTAGTCTTAAAATTACTTGAATTTTGGTTTTTCTTCTCTACTCCCAAATGTTTATGTTAGAAGTGTTAGCACTACATCTTCAGTTCTAACTTTATTTTTTTACTTTCTATTTATGGTCAGGCTCTTGAACTCACAGTAGCCTGCCTGCTTCAGCTTTCCAAGTGTGAGGATTACAGGTGTGTGACCAACTTCACCTCTGATTTAACATAGAGGTGAGATCTATGTTCTACTTTGTTTTCTTTTGAGACAAGGCCTCACCATGTAGCTCAGGCTGGCCTTGAACTCCTGGTGATCCTCCTGTCTCAGCCTCCTGAGTGCTAGGATTATAGGTGTGGGCCACCATGTCCAGCTTGTTTTGTTTTTTAATATGGATTAAAACCAAATAACCACACAACATCCACACTTTGTATCCCAGCAAAGTATCCCACTTAGCCCATCCAGGAAACTCTGGGGGTGAGTAGGGGAGGAGGAGGTCTACCCCTACCCCCCTCTTCCTCCTGGCCTGAGTCAGCAGTGTCAAGCACAAGTTCTCTCTGGGCTTCTAACAAACCAACTTCAGCTTCCTGTATACCTTTAAATATGTTCATCAGAAAAAGATTGAGAAACTCTCAAGACACTGTGGCAACAGAATGGCCAAGTGAGAGGACCCAGACTACACACCTCCAGCTCACTAACACCTCTCCCAAGTTCTGACCACACATGGCGCACACGAGACCTTGGTCAGGCTGCACTGCTGTGGCCCTGTGGTGTACATTTGCTCCCGGGATCTCTCTTATCACCAAGCTGTAAGAACAAGCAGGACTCGAGGTGGAGAGAAAGATTCTGGCCAGAGACAGAGCTGATTAAACATTCCACTGGCATTTTCAAGAGCCAAACTGTTCTTGCACGATTCTTCCAAGAAAGGCAAATGTAAGGTTTTGATGGCCCCAAATCACCACTGGCAGGACTACTGCCCCGGGGGATTGCACAAGCAACCCTGGCCCAGAGTCCTTTTGCTTTTTCACTGTGTCACCATCACTGCAGGTGAGAACATTTACCCCTGTGGCCTCAGTCGGGAGCACATTGTGACCGGGCACCGCCTTGCCTGTCCATGCAGTGGATTCTGGCTCTCTGACTTATCTTGCAAGAATGCGTGTGTCAAGATGCTGGTTTGGGGTAGGCTTTTTTAACCATTCTGCCTAGGAAGTCCTCAGTAGATTGTGACAGGGACAGCAACACCCAGAATTACTGAACTACCAAGATGTCCAAAGTAATACTTTTAAGTCCCTGAAAGGAAGACACCTGGGCAGGTGCTTCATGAGGAAATGGCATGAAAATGATCAGTTGCCAGGCAGGTTGTGCCAACATGTACCTCAGGACCTCCTGCCAGACTCTCTGGCTGGTCCAGGCAGAGCCCTGTCCCAGGACCAAAACCAGAACCAGAATATGGACACATATCAGAACCAGCAAAACAAGACACGAGTTGCGGCACAGGCTCTGGAGCACTGTGGTCCCATGCACAAGCTTCAGAGGTCAGCTGTGCTGGTGGAGGGAACGGGCTGCACAGAGAGCAGGGTCAGTGCTCCTGGCCCAAGCTCTTTCTGTTACACTTACAACAACACACTTTCTCAAGACAGCTGGCCAGGTGAGACGTCATGGTGGTTTTTCTTATGAAAATACCAGACCTGCTCAGAAAATAACCACAAGACCTTCCTTCCCAGTGTAAGGCTCCTGAGCTACCAACTTTTCTGGCTGTTCTTTTTGTAGGAAGCAATTTTTTTTTTTTTTTTTTTTTGTACTGGGCCAAGGCATTTTTTTCCCATTCTTCTTGATAAGACAGTAAAATCAGATGTACAACAACCTGCCAGCAACACTGAACACTAACCACCAAAGTACATTAGAAAACTGTTCACAACCAGTTTACAAGGCATGACCACCCCCCCCCCCCTTCAGCAATTCTTCATTCCTCCCCAAAGGTTCAGCTGATAGCTTTCCTGTTTGTACTCAGACTGTGGGAACTTTGTTTACAGCCATGAAGTATTTGCACCCTTCCATCTTGTGATCAGCAACCATTTGAGATAAATATTTGAGTAAATTGAAGTGGGATAGACCATTGCCATCTAAAAATGTCCCAGGAGAACAGAGCCCTACATAAGAAAGAACGCCTCCAAGGCGTTGTGCTCTAGGGCTCAGCTTATTTGGGCTGCAGAATTCTTCCCGAGGTTCCTGCGAGCTGTCACTCTGTGCAGATAACAATACCTGACGATTGTCTTCCCACGTTTCCCTGCATACCTCAACTACTTTTGTGGTGCGTCCTCCAGCTGTCCTCCCTTTAGTCTTGGCTCCTGCGCAACTGCCAATCCAATCAGTTCCTCTCCTCCTCCTCCTTCCCCAGCCTGAAGCCCGAGCCCCTGCTTGGGATCCCGGAGTCCCTGTCCACACAGTCCACAGGCTCTGCCAACTTTCAGCAACTCTCCGGTTCCCACCTTCTCCTCTTCTTCAGGCAACAATACCCTGCCAGGCCCCACACCGTCTGCTATTTCCTCCTGGGCCCTCAGCTACAGTCCTATCCACACCCCTTCCAAAGGGCGTCTGGGCTGGTGCGCCCCCCAGGCTCCCCTCGCCCTTGCCCAGGTCTGCAGTGGGCGGGGCTATGCCGCCCGCCTCCACCGAGCCGCCAGTGCCCTGCCGCACCCACCTTCCGGGCCGCGGAGACGCCCCCGCCCCAGCGCGCTGGCCGCATCGGAGAGCACTGCCACCAGACTACGTGAGCGTCGGTGTGTCCGGGAGGCTGGGCCTGGGCTGGGTTCCAGGGGTGAAGACCGGAGGAGGAGCTCAAACGATCGCCCGGGGCGGGCGGGGCGGGGCGGGGCACGAGAGCTGGGACAGCGGAGCAGCGCTGCTCGAGCACCCCCGCGCGGGCCACCGCACCCCGAGTCCCTAGGCCTCGAGGACCTGTGATACCGTGTGTGCGATTAAAAGGTGATCTGAACTAGACTGGAAAGTAGATGGGAGAAGGAAATAGAACTTTACAGAAATAGGGTTTGTAATCAACTCCCCCAGTCCCCACCCCGAGACTGAACCCAAAACCTATGCACTGAGCTACATTCAAGTGCTTTTTCAGTTTTTTCAATTTTACAACAGATTTTAGCTAAGTTGCTAAATTGTCCAGGCGGGTCTTGAATTTGTTATACTCCTGCCTCAGCTTTCCAGAGTACTGCGATTACAAGCACCCCCCATCCCGGGTCTGGAAGCAGTATTTATTTATTTAACCGCGGTAGAAAGATGAGAGGGAAAAGAGAGAAAGAAAAGAGGAGAAGAAGGAAGAGGAGGAGGAGAAGGAAGAGAAGGAAGAGGAGGAAGAACAGGAGGAGGAGGAAGAAGAGGAGGAGGAGGAGACAGACACAGACAGACAGACAGACAGACAGACAGACAGACAGAGATACAGACACAGACACAGACACAGACACAGACACAGACACAGACACAGACACAGACACAGACACAGACAGGCATACAGAGCCACAGCTCGTCCCTGCCCTGCAGAGCCCACTGCTCAACCCCAGGGCCTCCTCCACAAGAGTCAGGGCCCCACACTGGATACCGGTGTTAGGTTCGAACTCTGGGACAACCGGCTCAAGGCTGTTTGTGTCCGCAGCCCCAGCCCCGGGGGCAACCTGGGGTGGCACGAGGGTCGGGCCAGGCTCGCTCTGTCCGCTTGGTCTCCCCGGCTGTCCTCCCTCTGAACTCAACTCTGGCTCCTCGACACCGCGTGCCAGGAAGCCCGACGGCTGGAACCGGAGCTCCCCGCGTGCCCCTGGCCTGCCCGGGACTCGGGGCGGGTACATACCGGGCACCGTGGCGAGTCCCAGGGCGGCCACGCCAGCCCGCCGCCGCAGCACCGCGGGGTCCGCCTCAGGTCCACGTGCGGTCGGCTCCCGCGGCCGCGCTGCGGGCTTTAACTTTGCAGCGGCCGCTCGGGACCGCGGCCCAGACCCGCGCGCGTGAACGCCCCCCGGCCGGCCGACCAATGGCTGCGGCAGGGAGCAGCGCCCCGCCTCGCGCTGGGCCGCCCGCCGGGAGGGACACGGCTGCGGGCCAGGCCCAGCCAGCGGCTTCCTATGGGAGGGCGTCCCGTTACCGTTACCGAAGGGTCGAAGGGCCGGCAGCCGGCAGCGTACGAGCTCCGGCCCGGCATTGCTGTGGGCGACCCCAGCATCCGAAAGAGCAAGGCAGTCGTGCGCCCCCTGTCGTTCTGTCACACAAGGCTAGCGTGGGGCTCACGGGTGACAGTGACCTCCTCACCCTGTGCAGAGCTAAAAGTTCCCTGAGACAAGTGTGTTTCGTTCGGTTTCATAGAGTCTCTAGGGATTGGTTCCCTTAACCCCTACGACAGTGTCCAGGATTACGGGACCTTACTTTGTGCCTATCACGTCCAGGCGTTAGTTATGAAATTAGAGTAAAACCTTTCACAGTACAGTTGCACTGGGGCAGGCGAAGGTTTTTCAGGTGGGTATATTTCGAGATTAGCTGACTCGAATGTGTTGCACTAGTAACCTCCCCAGTCTTCAGGGCCTCTCTGCTGTCTCTGGTGCACCGTACGGTCAATGACAACTTTAGTAGTCTGAACCAGAGGCTCCGCCTCTCATATGACATGGCTTTACCTATCAGCTGATCTGAGCTATGCCCCTTAGGGAAAGGCTCTCAGGTTCCTAGTTTTAATGACCAATAATATTTTAGAATGTTGTTAATTGATACAAGTGTGTGTGTGTGTGTGTGTGTGTGTGTGTGTGTGTGTGTAACCGGGGATTGAACTCAGGCCAATGAGTTTGCCAGGCAAGTGATTATTCTACTGAGCCATCTCCCCGGCCCCTTTTTTTTGGTCTTTTTGAGGTAGAGTCTCACTGTGCAGTTCAGGCTGGCCTTGAGCTCACTTTGTAGCCCAGGCTGGTCTGGAACTCTCAACAATCCTCCTACCTAATCCTCCTGAGGGCTGGGATTACGGACATGTGCCACCACACCAAGATTATGCAAGATTTCCACCTGTCTTAATCACTTTCTGGAACAGATTATCAGACAGCCACCATTTAAAGGAGGAGAAGTTAATTTTGACTCAAGGCCCCAGTCCCTGGCAGCAGGAAAGCCGGGTGAAGAGGCACATGCCTGTAATCTCAGCACTCTGGGGGTGGAGGCAGAAGCATCGCTGCAAGTTTGAGGCCAGCCTGGTTTACAAAGTGAGCTCAAGGCCAGCCTGAACCGCAAAGCGAGAACCTGTTTCAAAAAGAAAAAAAGAAAAGAAAACCTGGCAGCAGGAAGGCAGGGAGAGAAGGGAGGAGTCCGGGAGGGACACACCCCCAGGGACCTGCCGCCAGTAAGGCCCCACCTCCTAGCGCGTGCATGAAATTGTGAACTCATCCGTGGCCAAATCCACTCATGAGTAGAGCACCCGTGACCCACTCCCATTCCACGGCCATGAAATTGTGGGCGGGCATTGTAGATGTAAATCATAAGAGCTTTTTATATTGCATTTTTATTGGCACATATTTGCAATACACGGCGCTTCCATTCCTTGAGTTGGTGCATGTGCCTAGCACATTTTAAACCCTAATTTGCTTTCCTTTCTCTCTCTTCCCTTCTCCTCTCTCCATCTCTTGGTCCCCTCCCCATTTGAGAATGGTCTTTTGAGAACTATCTGTCTTCTTCCTATTAGATATCTTCTATTTTTCTTTTTGTTTATAATTTGGGTTTCTCATAGAATACAAACTATGGGATATCTAAGCTTACATGGCACCAACTTTTTAATGATCAAGTAAAGACTTTGAAACAAATGCTACCATCATTTTTTAAAAGTGCCCTCTAACAGCAATACAATAGAAATGCACAAAGGGCATATTGGTCTTTGCCATGGGATATATTTAGGATTATTATATTGCATATGGCATCTGAGAATTTCTACTTCAAGGGCTATAGAAACAGCTTCCAATTTTACTAGTTATGCAAGATTGAAACATTAGTCCCTTACAATAATCCAAACAAACATTCAGCTCTACAGAAAGCTTTCCTAGGTGCAGTTTTCTCGTCTGAAGGGTAAATGGTGATCATTACTCTTCCTCTCCTCTGATGAACAAATCGGATAAGGGACCACCTGCGAAATCTGCTCTTCCTGGGTGGTTCTCATACTCTGTCCACCGACTCCCAGCCCCTTTTTTGCTGGCTGACGAGTAGTCTGAAGATTTATTAAGCCAAGTACTGGTCACGTCTCTCAAGCACAGCAAGTGTGTCAGAGGAGTGAACAAAGATTAAGAGCCAACAGGTATTGCAAAATGTATGCAGGCAAAGGGAGACCTGTACCAAGCTGGAAAGGAGTTAGGACAAGCAGATACACCTTTATAGCATCGGGGTCTGGAAGCACGCTTCTTACACAGATCTAGGCAAGCAGGGGTAATGATTTCCCCTGTGGTTGAAATGACTACTTCAGACCCAGAAAGTGGGGCTAAACTTAGTTGTGGCACACCACAGTCTTGGTAGGTAGGAGTCTGGCCTCTATGAGTTTGAAAAGAGCACAGTTCTTTTCTTCTTTCTTTCAATCAGAAGACAGCTAGGAAGCAAGCTCAGGAGGGATATAGAAGAGAGCAGGCCCAGAGCTCCAGGCCCCGAGGGCTGGATCATCCTTGGACATGACCTTATCCTGCTCTCTCTTTGAAAGAAAACAAAGAGGGAAAGTGAACATGGAAAATTTCAACCTCAATCAATGCACACCAAGTACCCTTTATGATAGCTGGCACTGAATTTTAGCCTTAATTTCATTTATTAAAACCACTCCCTAAGAAAAATAAACCAAAAACCTTAGCAGCAGCTAAGCATAGCTAATTATTATTCTTCCATGAACTGTTTTTGTTTTTTGTTTTACATTTTTTTTTCAAGACTGTCAGTGGTAGCATTGTTTTATTTCTTTCTTAAACTGGGGCTCACCTGATTGCTTTAGCTCTCTCATTCATTCATTCATTCATTCATTCATTCATTCATTCATTCATTGAACAACACATTGAGCAGTTGCTATAAGCCAGGATGCTGGTAAAAAAATGAAAAAAATATAAGATTACTTCTGCCCACACTCACCCAAGAAACTCATAGGCCAATAAATAGTGGTGTGGAAGAAATAGATGAAAGATGAGTCTTTGTGTTTGGAAAGTTGAAAGAGAACCTCCTTTCTGTGCACACAAAGACATGTGTGCGTGTGTGTGTGTGTGTGTGTGTGTGTGTGTGTGTGTGACATCAGAGTGGTGGAAGCAGAGAAGGTCAGAGAAGACTTCTTGAGAAATCACCCTGGTAGGATTTTGATAGAGGAGGGAGAGTTGAGCAATTGAGAGAGACTGAGATAGGAATTGGCAAAAGCATAGAATTCTATATTTCCCACCAGAATTTCCACCCCATTGATTAAACATTAGGTCCCCTTTCTGGTTAAAGATTAGACACAGTCCATTTCTTTTATTCATGTGTTGGCATCAGCTTTCTGCTCATGCAGAAAGTTTTAAGAAGTATTGTTGATGATTTATCTCTTCCTCAACTTAATGCATTTCAAAAATCTCATCTAAGACTTTGGAAGAGAATTTTTTTTTTCTGAATTCTGATCTTGCTTTTCTTTGAATGAAAATTATTACAAAGTGAATCCTAATAAAGATAACCAACATCAAGAGCTAGAACTAACGGAGAGAACATTCTTTTACTTGATCAGAATAGAAAGTGGGAAAGACTGTTTCCAAACTGCCTAAGTCTATATTTAGATGAGTGGAGTTATTTGCACCTGTCAGAGCTGCCAACGTGGTCTGGGTGCATTATGTTACCTGGGGCCCTCCGTCCCTTGTTCAGGTTCCACGGACACTGATTTGTGAGGTCATTCTCTATGGGGACAGGCAGATGAATACTTATTCAATAATCCTCTGTCCGTGGAGAATGTGTCCTTTGCTGGTGAGAAGACTTGGAGTAGTTTGCATGTCAAGTCTTCTAGAGTTGATTAAAACAGTCCTCACTCTTGAGGGATAATACTGGTGTACAGATGGCTCTTTTAAATGTGATATGGCTGCACAACTACTTTTGAGCTCACAGCTTTATCCTTTGTGTGAGTGCTTTGCATGAGTTTCATATCATTTCTTTAATTCATATTACTGTTTTTTAAAAATCAGGATCATTTTGTGTGTGTGTGTGTGTGTGTGTGTTTGTGTGTGTACAGCTTTAAAAATTCTTGACTACTCATTTTGAGTGTATTGGTATTGCAATTTTCTCTATTCTATTGCACTTTTAAGATTACAACTTTTAGTACATACTCATGTATAGTTGTGGCATTTACATTCATGCATGCATGGTGCCTTTTCCTGTTCACCTTCCCTTCTGACATGTACTTTTCAATGGTGACATAATGTTCTTTCATATAATTTATTTAACTTCTTATTGTGGAGCACTTATTTTTCTTAGATTTTCTCTGTTGTAAACACACTTTGATAAGCATCTTTATATTTAAATCTTTGTCCATGTTCCCGAGTATTTCTTACAGTCCTATTTCCCATAGAGTAGTCATTTTTCAGGCTTGTTTCATTTTGTGGAACTGTTTTGAGAAAGGTTAGTATTGATTTGTTTTTAAATTCTTGCTACTAGGCAAAAGAAAGTTAAATGACTCTAGTAAGGTCTTGGTTTACAGCCTTTGGACAAATTACACTTCATTTTACAAAACAAAGATTTTTTACCAGTGAATCTTATGCTCTGTGTATGGATGAAAATAGCTACACCCCTCATCATTTGCTTTAGCTTTGAGTCTCCAAGTAAACAGCCAATTTGTGCTATGAATGGAGACCTCACAACCCATGTTATTGACTTAAATGACATTAAGTGGTGGCTGAGGTCAGGTGTAGAAGCTGGGAACCAGGGAATACCACCTTGCCACAGACTTATAAAGAATTGGGCAAAACCCTGTAATATTTATTTTCTTTGCTCATTCATCCCCTAGTCGTGATCGTGTGATCATAAATTATATTTGAGCATGTAATTATGTGTACAAATGGTACAATGTACACCAGAACTGCATCCAGAATTTCATGACAAGTGGTGTGCACTTTTGTGAAGGGAAAAATATGCAAAGCGCTTTTCAGGACCATCAGGCCCCCACTTGGCTGTTGCGTGCCTTACACCTTAGGTCTGGGATGTTTCTGTTGCATGCTTCTGGAGTCAAATGACTCAGAAAGCGCAGCCACTTCAGATGTTGTATAAGCAATTGTACTTCAGCTGGTTCCAGCCTGGTATTTACAAGACCGCCTGGATCCCACTGTCAGGAGCATGCAATGAGATAGATTGGTATTTAAAAACAATGACTCACTTGAGAGATGAGAGGAAACAAACTACCAATGTGCAACCATCCTTCAGCATGCACTATATTTCCCAGCAGCCTTTAATTTTCTATCACTCCTTTTACTTTAAAATTTAGTGAACAGACATCTTGGTTTCTCTGGTGATCACTTGATGTCCTCTAGAGAATTGCAACTTAAAGGCTCCATTTTTCCTCTCTTTAGTCCCATTCTAAAAGGTTTCTCTGCACAGAACCACAGGCTTTTTTGGAACTAGAAATGGAAGAGTTGAAGAAACTAGAAAATCACACATACTGATACTGTGTCTCGCCCACTGCTTGCCCTGGGTGTGCTCCAGAGGAGGCAGGAATCTTGGTCTCAGAGGCGGCCCCGTGGTCTAACAGGGTTATTTCACCTACCATGTAATACGGACACAGAGGACAATAGCACACTTGTTACAGAGGCTACTCAAGTTTCCTATAAAATTATACTTCACCAGAAACAACAACATGATAACTATTAGTATGGGTCTTTTTTGGTGAGTATCCAGGATTATAAAATACACAAAACCAAACTTTGCCATTGTTTTCATCTAAACGTTGGAGGTTGCTACAACAGTGCATTAAACCTTAACAAAGATATTTGGCATCATTCCCATTTTCCTTCTGTTAATTCCTTGGTCATTTCCAATACAAAGCCCTCCCAAATATAAGGCTTTTGTGCCTTATTTTTCTCATTGTTTAATTGCTCTGAAAAATGCAGTAACTTATTCTTCCATCCCTGACTTTGACTCTTATTTCCCCTCTTCCCTTCCTCCTCATTCTCTTCTTTCTCCTCCTCCTCTTTCCTTTAGTATTGGTTCTGTTTCTCTTTATTTATTTTAATACCAGGGATCCACCTCAGGACTTCACACTTGCCAGGCAGGTGCTTATGCCACTAAGCCATCTGCCCGACAGCATTGGTTCTTAGTTTACAAACATTTAGAAGTGTCTTTTTCCTAAGAATAGGAAGGCAATTTTCTTTCTTTTGCTCTCTTATAACATCAGTATCACCCATCAGCTTTAAGACTTATCTCAAGATGCAGTTTATGAGAAGAAGAAAAATATGTGGGCAAGTGTAACTTCCTACTAAAATTCCAGGGAAGATGGATAAAAGGATGAAGACTCACAAAACTCTCGTAGTTAGGAAATGACAAAGTAGAGTAGTTCGGGACTCTGTCACCTGGAGTTCTGCAAGTGCTGACTTGGACCCAGTGGGCCTTGACCTCAGCAAAGTGACTTATCAAGGTCGTATCTCTGATATGACGTATTTTGTGATCTGTGAAATGGAAGCAGTTGCTTTCTTGCTGCGGTTATTCTGAGATTGCTGGAATACTTTGTATCATAACCACGTGGCTTATTCTAAAAATACCAAAATATAAGAACAGTTACATTTCTTGATTATTCTAAATACAATAAATCAATAAAAGTGGAAGTCTCCATGTAGTAAAGCCAACAAGAAGCTTGATCTCAACCATTTTATTCCACTCATGAAAATTGGGAGTGGGCCCTTTATTCTTACACTGTGATCAGTGTCCTGAGTGCTGTTCTTCTGGGCCCAGCCTCTGTGGAGGCGAGAGAGATCTTGCTGCTCCCTGGAGCTCGTGCTCAGAGTAGGCTTTGGTGATCCTCGCTGAACATGCCTCAAGCGAAGTTCCTGTAGCCCAGATCTGAGGCCTTTCCAGGATGATGCGCTCAGTCGAAGTGTCAATTTTTAGCACCTGGTCCCACAGCTCAGCGGGTGTGAAGTTTTATCTTCTATTCTTAGAAGGTTCTGGACTCTTCCTGAAAGGACCCCACACTCCCAAAGTCTTGTGGGAGGTAGCTTTCCAAGGCTCAACAAAGGACCTGCTCTAGCACTTCCGTGAGGCTAGAAAACCCAAGGCTGTAGATAACAAAGGCTTTATTTTCTCTCTGGTATAAGGTGTTGGGGTGTCTGAGAAAAAAAGCACAAATTTATATGTTGACACATTGTAAATGATTATAGACAGGGTAAATATGCCAGGGCCATCACTAGTTTGCCAAATATGCCTTCACTGAGGATAGGTGAGCAGAAACAACTAAGATATAGCTTATTTCAAAAGGAAAAAGGATCTTTCAAAAGACCCTTAGAAAAGAGAAACCAGTGAAACAGGTTTGCTACAGGAAGCAAACAAATTTTTTTAAAAAGCTTAGGTTAGAAAAAGACATGGTCAGTGAATTATGAAAAACTACATAAGGAAAAGAAACTCAGAGGAAAAGTTTGGAAGATGAGATGTGAAGAGAGGTGAGGTAAGAAAAGATGACAAAAATTTAATCAAATAATTAAAACCTATCAAGGAGAAGGAAGTAAGAAAAACTGACAGTGTAGAAAATGGAATGGTTGATCCTGATGTATAGAACAGAATGTAGAGTTAGAAATAAAATTCTCACTGAGAGAAAAGACAGATGCTCCCATTCTGCTATCGCTCATCAAGCTGATGACCCCATCGTTGTGTTGGGAAATGCACTGGTTCATGAAGTTCTTGTGTTTTGTGACTTTGAGGGTTTATGTCATCTCTTCCACATGGAGCATATTATTCCGGTTAGTGAATCCTGTGTTCCCATGGTCATCCATATTTGGCTCAGAACTATTTTATTATTTCCTTAAAAAAAGATGCTAATATATAAGGAGAAAAAGAATCCAGTTTAAGAATTATAGGATTGCTAATGAAGAAACCAGAATGAAAACAAGTAATAATCACTGTAAAGAAGAAAACATCTTCGAGTGGAATGAGGCAAAAGTACATAGACTGAGTGGGCTTTACATCTCTTACCTACAATCACGGTGTTAGATTTCCATCACAGCGACAAAATGCCTGAGAAGACTAACTTAAATGAGAAAAGGTTTACTTTGGCTCCTAGGTTTAGAGGCTTCAGTTCCCGCTGCTTCCCTTGGGCCTGAGGTGAGGCAAAACATCATGGTGGAGCAAAGCCGCTAGCTTATCCACAGCCTGCAAGCAGAGGGTGGAGCAAAGCTGCTAGCTTATCCACAGCCTGCAAGCGCAGAGCATAGTTTCTGAGGCTGCACTGATGTGACCCACTTCTTGGGCTAAGCCTGACTCCTGCTTCCATTCCATTAGTCCATTCAGTTGGGAATGCATCAATGGATTAACGCATCGGTAAAATTAATCCATTATTGAAAGCCATTAATCTTCTTTTGGGGGACATTTTAGATCCAAGCCCAAATGATCACTTTAGGTACATACTGACAGTAGTTTTGATTTACCAACACACAGAGACGTGCATATGTGTGTACACACATCAGTGCTACAAATAGCTGGGCAGGAGAGAACTACTCCCACCCCAAACAGTCTAATGATGGAAGAACAAACCCGGACTAGCTTCTGGCCTTTATAGTGCAGTGCTAATTATCAGGAAACTAAGGAAAAGCAGCTTAATGCATTTTATGTTCAGCTAAATTGATTTGCCTGTGTAAGTGACCTGGCATCCTGACATTTCCCAACTTTCTTACCCTGTATTTCTCCGTGTTATGAAATACAGCAATGAGACTGTCTAGTGCTAAGGCAGTCATTACATCTTATCCACCAGGGTGATTTAGTTCCCTGATAAGGTTCTAAAGTCGCATGCCAAAGCCAATTTTACAGCTCACCCTTTCTCTGTGTTGAACACCTTGGTCTTAACAATCCTCCCATCTGGCAGTGGGAGGGTTATTTGCTGCTGAGGAAAGAGGCCTCCCTGCCCATGGCTTCTTTAACCTCATCTTCTCCACTCCTAGGGTGGTCCTATTGTTTACCTTACCAATGGGAATTTGTACTTTGTGGGCGTATTGTTTGCTCAGGTGGAGAAGCTCGACATACCAGGTCTTTGCTCCTGGATTTCACTCCATATGCCAAGACTTTAGTTTATAAATCATATTGAAAACCCACAGGTTCTAGGAGTTTAAAGAACTCTGTCTTCTAGCCTAACATCCTCTATTTACAGGTAAGGAAACTGAGAGCAAGAAAGGCGTCATCACTTGTTTAGAGTCACAGATTTAGATACAGTAGTGCCCCCTCTTATCTGTGATTTCACTTTCCATGGTTCCTGTTGCCAGCAGTCGGCAAGAAGAAAGGTGAATACAGCACAGTTAGATACTTTGAGAAGAAAGAAAAACCACATTCCCATAATTTTTATTATAGTACACCATTATAACTGTCTTTTTCTATTATTATTATTAATTTAGTACTGTAATTAACAAATTAAATTTATCATAGGGGATATGCACATATATATATAGTATAGGGGAAATGTACATATATAAGGGTTAGTACTGTGGAGCGTTTCAGACATACAACTGGGGGCCTTGAAATGTATTCCCAGACATAGAGAGGGACTGCTCCTGTTACTGGAGGTGGGGCTAGCTAAGCTCCAGGTTATCCTGCATCCATCAGTGGGACAACACTGCATCCCATAACCAGGATAATGCTGATGGGAGATACCTGTTGACAGTCTGGGGTGAGACTGTTTCTACCTTGAGGAAGAAGCCTGTGAGTGTCAGTGCCCAGAGACCATGGCAAGAGCAAATGAAAAATTCTTCCTAACCCAAAGATCAACCAAATTCCAACAGGAGGTGGAGACACAACTTCAGCATGGCTAGACCCTCAAAGCAACTGAAAACTCAGTCTGTTCATTCATTATCAAAGAGGCCAAGCACACAGGAGACCTATTGCTAGTCTGTTCTTCAGATCTCTTTAACTTTTAAAAGTTTTTGGACCTTAGTAAGGAAGCAGACTTGACCAGCAAGCCTTTTGTAACAGTGACCCAAATTCAGTAATCAAGATCACCTCCTACATTTGCAACTCCCATAGATTTTCCTCTTGGTACAAAGAGAGTCTCCCATCCCAGCTAGCTCCATCAAACCATTTTTCTTTTTTCTTTTTCTTTTTCTTTTTCTCTTTCTTTCTTTCTTTCTTTCTTTCTTTTTTTTTTTTTTTCGAAACGAGGGTTTGAACTCAAGCCCTTGCACTTGCCAGGGAAGCGCTTATTTCATCAAACCATTTTTCTTAACAAGAAGAAAATGAATGAATTCATAATCGACACCAGACAGGAAGAGGTTGGATTGTTTTAGGATTAATTTCTCCAAGGAAAATGGTTGCTCCCATCTGTGGTTCAACATCAACCCTACTTAGAGGAAAGAGCAGGAGGTATTTTCACCTTTTGTCAGAAGACAAATGCTCAGGAAGGACACCAATGGACAGGGCATGGTGGCTGTGGGGATGACCCAGGCTGCCTTCATGCTCACCTCTTCCTTAAGGAGTATTTTACATCCCTAAGTAGAGGAGAGTGCCAGGAATGAACTCCCCGCAGATCTAAACAAAAGCCCATTAACTGTAGCAGGTTTCAGTTAGTGTGTAGTCTGCTCTGTTTCTGTGGCTTCTGCCACCTTGACTTTCTAAGAAGAGAGACTAGAAATGAACAGTTTCCCCATTTTGCCTTCTCCTTGGCCACCAGCATACCCACTGCTGGAAGGGACAGGATGCCCTCTAGCCTGCCTCCTGCTCAGGCCTGGATGCTGAACAGCACAGGTACCGAGGAGCATAGCTGAGAGCCCCCTGTGCTTTGTGAGGGTCTTCTCTCTCACACAACCTCTTTTAAGAGACTTAACATCTCTCTCTTCTCCCCAAGATAAGAGTCACTAGCATGGAGGCAGGACGGTGTGTGCAGTGCTTAGAACAAGCCCACTAGGTACCAGGCAAGAGGAGGAGGAGATGCCCACGTCCGCATTTCCAAGGTGGCAATGCAGTTGGGTAAGCAGAAGGCACATGGATCAATCTCAGCAAATGCAGTTCTGTGCTGTGTTGGCCACCCAAGTTGGGTCTATAATCCATCATCACCCAGCCAGCTGGTGCAAGGTGGGAGCTGTGACATCAGTGCCTCGTTATTCTCTTTCATTTTCCACAGGCGCAATCTATACACTAAGGGGTATCATTTACCAAGCTTTCCATATGTACCTAGAACTTTACATATTCTATACCAGTATTTGGAAAGGTAGGAATTTTTACTAACTCCCCCTTGTATAGGTAAGAAAACAGAGCCTCTGAGAGATTTTAGGAACTCAGCTAAGATCACACAGCAGCAAATGGCAGTCTTGTTTCAAAGTCAAATCTGTGTAACCCTGGAGCCCAGGCTATTTCCACCATACCAGGCTGCAGTGCACAGCAACCAGATGAAAAAGCCTGATAGTCCCACTTCAGGGACTCCTTATCTTGCTTCCCTAGCCTGCTAAATTGAATTCTGGGCCTTTGCTAAGGTCCCAGCAGAACAAACGTGTATTTTACAAACATAGGCCCTAATTCAATTTGACTGCCAGGACAACCAACTTATTCACAGGCAGGCCACACAGAAAGGATAATTAGGTTACTGGGGCTATGGATCCGAGGAGGAGAGGGCTGGAGCCACCCTGGCTGCTACAGCAGAGTAGGCAGGAAGGAAGTCAGAGGAGGTGGAGAAGGAAGCCTAGGGCCAGAGACAGGAGGAAAGCGGGGGATTCTTGGGGGAGGCAGGTGTCTGAGCTCTGTTCCAAGTAAAAGGAAAGGACACAGTTGATGGACAGATGCCAAGTACCTCTGTTTTCAGGAGGAGCCAGACATGGGAAAAGTCCTCCTACCCTAAACAATTCTCAAACTTACCCCACATTGTAAGACAACATAAAAAATAAGTGAGCGGAGTAGCCTTCTGCAGACCCAGTATAGGCAGGAAATCCTACAGTACATCCTTAGGCATTCACTTGATTCTAAATTGTTTTGGGGAATGTGTGCAGGGAGGAGAATATCTGGAGGCCAGGGCTGCTGGAAGTCCCTGGTTGTGCCCCTGGGGGCACATGGCTGTTCCATGTGGAAGATGTGTCACATGGGCTGTGTGGGGAGGGAAGGCTCTTAGTCAGCTGAGCCCCATCCTATTATCACTGAGTCCTTCTTGTTCCCCAGGAGGTATGACACTTGTCATATGGCGTATGAATTGACTTGTAGTTGCTTAGGGACCATCATCGTGGATGTAAATTTGGGATCCCACCCAGATTTGTACTTTGAGGACTCGAGAAAGGAACGTACAATGTCTTCTCCAAAGTTTGTACCATTCTGGAAAATATCCTGCCAAAATTAAAATTACCTTTAATTCTAATTTGCTGCAATTTAAAACAAGAATTTATACCATCTGGCAATTTTATGAGTAAGAGGTTATCTTAAAGCAGGTAACAGTGGGACATGATAGATCAGTCCTGTAAGCCTAGCACTCGGAAGGCTGAGGCAGGAGAATTCTTGCGTGTTCAAGGCTCCATAGTGAATTCAAGACCAGCTTGAACTATATAATGAGACTCTGTCTCAAAATAAAGAAAAATATCAAATTTTTCAAGCCTCTAACATCCACGGGGTAAAGGTCACAGGTGTAGCATTACAAAGATTTGATAAAATCTCTTAGTGTAATGTGCCCCTGGTGCTTTTGAGGTCACAACTGGTTATAGAGCAGTGACACAAAGACCCTATGTCTGGGCTGCCTGCAAGAAGGGAAAAGGCAAACGTGGGCCGAACCCCTGTCTGTAACAGAGCTCAGGGTCCTTGCAGGTCTTGGTTCTGTATGCCAAAACCATAGAGAGTTTTTTTGTATTCCTGCTCACTTCCCAGCATTGGGGATCAAATTCAGGGCCTTTGCACAAGCTACATCCCCAGTATTTTTGTATTTTTTATTTTGAGGATCTTAGTAAATCTCTAAGTTGCCCTGGCTGGGTTTAAACTTATGATCTTCCTGCCTCTGCCTCTCAGAATGCCAGGAGTACAGAAACATTCTACCAGGCCATGTTAAAACCTTTTAAAATATGTTTAATACTTACTGGTTTAAACTAGAACCTTGGATTAAGGGATGACCAAAATTGGATAGAGAAAAAAACAAAACAAAACAGGAAAATCATTTTATATTTGTAGAAACATTGGAAAAAGTTGTTATCATACAAAGAAACAAGGGCAAATGACAATTGAGCGGCATGCTTTTGTTCACCCAGAGTACCCTGAGTGAGTGAGATGCTGGTGCTGAGAGAAGGCTGTCATTAAAGGCTTTCAGGATGAAATTCATCTGGGAACTCTTACGTTCATCTGGAAACTGCAGGTAGAGAGTCGCAGTGGCGAGGCGCAACTGGTCCAGCACTACCGGAGCTGGCCTGAGCAGCGCTGGGTTCTACCATTCAGAAAGCAGAACAAGATGGGGATGCATTGCAGTTCCTTCAGGGTGCTATCAGAAAACACCACAAATGGTGTGGATTATAAACAACACACATTTATTTCTGCCACTTCTGGAAGCTGCAAAATGTAAGAACCAGGTGCAAGTGTTTGGTGAGGGCTCCCTCTCACTGTGTTCTCACCTGGCGGAAGCAGCAAGGGCTCTCCCAGCCTCTTTCGTAAGCAAAGAACTGCGTGCAGAGAGGCAGAAACACCGACACAACACCCAGGATCTGGAGGCAGATTACTCACGTGCACCATGGGTGTGATAGGGATCATTGCTAAAATATCGTGCTCTATAAGGCCAGAGAAGTGGCTCAGCAGATGAAGCGCCTGCTTAGGCAAGCACAGGGACTGGGGTTTGATCCTTGGCACCACATGCTGCACCAACCCTGCCCCGTGGTGGCGCTTGCTTGTAATCCTGGTGCTGGGGAGGCTGAAAACAAAAGGATCACTATGAGTCCGAACTGCATAGGGAGACCCTGTACCAAATACATAAAAAACCAAAAACCAAAAACCTCTACATATCAGGCCTTAGATCTGGTGGTCTAGGGCTTACATGGGATAAGCAAGCAGGAAGTAGAGAGGCAGAATGGCTTGCAATTGGGGATTGGCGTATACAATGTGCGTCACAGTGAGCAGCTATGTGTCACAGTGGCCAGCGCTTTCTAACAGACGGACTGGAACTGGAACAGGAACTATTACCTGGGCAAATACAAAGCTGAAGTGTACTGGCTGGGGGAACATTTTCTACTATAGCGCCATCTCTTGACCTCCCACTTCTCACATCATCATTCCAGAGTTAAGATTTCAGCACAGGAATGGGGGGGGGGGGGAATAGAGCACAGGATACAATCATCCAGACCTTAACAATGAGCAGGACTGAAATTTAGAAAAGCACTTCTAACAGAATTGGGAAATATATCACGCAAGACTTAAATCTGTGCAATGTTAAACCTCAGCAGAGCACAGGAAGGCAATAATTCCAACAGATTATGCACTTAGACATATTTCTATAGTTGGACCATCAGAACCAAGTGTAGAACCAAGCCACAATGGAAGCAATAGAACCAAGAGAATGAGATCAACCTGATGAGTTTCAAGTTTATTAGTATGGAGCAAAGACACACAAAAAGAGCCAGTCCTTGTCCTAACACAGACAGGGGAGGATAAACACACAAGTGCTTA
This sequence comes from Octodon degus, assembly GCF_000260255.1. Lineage (NCBI taxonomy): Eukaryota > Metazoa > Chordata > Mammalia > Rodentia > Octodontidae > Octodon > Octodon degus. The sequence continues at coordinate 2,161,050 of NW_004524629.1, forward strand.
ACTTAATCCACGTTGGTACTAGAAATAGACACATCCGCCATAACAACTTGGGAAGGATTTAAAGGAGAAATTCTTGTTGTTAAAATTTATAATGAGATGGGGAGGAAAGATTGGCCCCAGACCTTAGAGAATTCTAAATCTTCTCACTTCTACCAGTAACCAAAAGCAGAAACCTATTCTTAACAGGAAACCTGTGAGACACTGTTGGAGTAGAATGAAGGACTACGTGGTACACTTTTGCTTTGTGATATTACAATTTTCTTTATTTTGCCTGCAGATATCTTTAAAAAGGAAGAAATATAAAATAGGTACACAATGAAAGCTTGAAGAATACTAAGATGTAAACATTATGATGTAAATAAAAATGATGTAGTAAATATCAGCCAGTAATCATAAGGTCATTAAGCTGAAGGGAAAATAAGAGAAATTTTCAGAACACTAATTTGTTAAAATTTACAATTCTAATCACTGTAACTTGGGATAATAAAATATGGTTTAAATTAACAGACACTACAGAAGATATGGATGGGGGACGTGATACCATAATTAACAAATCCATTACATGGAAAATTGTAATTGGCTTATACATTATTAAAAGTTAATTGGATCTAGCATAGTGGTAGGCTCATATAATCCCAGCCCTCAGGAAGCTGAGGCAAGAGGTTCACTGTGAGTTTAAGGCCAACCTGGCCTTGAACTCACAACCTGAAACAATTTAAGGTTGAGGGTCAATGTTTGCAACATGTCTTCCATTGAGCACCATCCATCTGCATGAGACGTTGTGTACACATTCTTGTTTTTTAATGTGTTCAGTACATGATCTACAGGGTCTCACTACACAAATCAGATTCATAGTGATCCTCCTATTTTCAGACTCCCAAGTGCTAGGATTACAGGTGCACACCTCCATGCCCAGTCTCAGTCCAGGGCAGGCACAGCATGTGGGGATCAAACTCAGTCCCTGCATTTGCCTAAGGCAGGTGCTTTAATCCTCTGAGCTTTCTTGCTCGCCCTGTGTACAGATTCAATATGTAGACAGTTTTTCAGAAACATTTCTAATTTCAAACCTAAATGGAGAAATGTGTGAGCATGCACTATTCTTACAACTTTACTGTGTATCTGAAAAATCTTCAAGTTGAGGTATTGGGAAAAATAAGAGTAAGTTTATTCTTCAATAGACTGTAGTATGTATTGTAATATTCCTGTGACTTAGGGGGCTTTTATTAAATGGTTGAGTCTTTTTGGTAATACATTATGCAATCTTTTTAGATTAGTCATACTTATTGTCTCAAATCTTTAAATTGAGAATTTCATTACCAAATAACAAAAGAAAAAATTGTTCACTACCCTCTCACATTCCTTTCAGTTCTGTCATAAGAATCACAGATGCTTATGGAAATGATGTATAAAGTATATGTGTGAGATAAATAAAACATTGCTCAGTGCAGATAAAAAATACAGCAGGATCAATATTTCTTCTTTCATTCATTTATCTGATTAATTTGTTGATTGCCTGAGTGTGCCAGATGCTCTCTCAAGGTGAAAGATGCAGTGAGGACAAGCGAGGACAGCTGTGGTGCTGGTGGTCATGCAGCACTGGATGGAGGAGCCACTGAAGATAAATGGCTGCTGGGCATCATGGTAGAATCCTTAGTAATACAATGACCTGGACCCTTGGACCAAACCTCAAATGCAATTGCCCAAGTGTACCATATTCATTTTGATCTATAGAGTAATTAAGCTGTGCTTTCTCAGTTGCTCAATTATACCAACAGATGGTTGTTTAGTTGTTTAATAAAGGAAGCATTATCTACTGGACTTGGCAATGTATCTCTTCTCCTGGCACCTCATAAAGCAGATATCAGACAAAACTTTGGAAGATACCAAAAACCATCAAAAGATAAAGGGTTGTAATTTAGCTGTCACAGCCCTACTTTCTAACTTCTTTCAAACACTAGATTTGCATGAGACATTTGTAAGTTTCTCATGAATTAATGGCTTTTTGATATAACTGGTGGAATGGAAGATTATTCACAAAATCCCTTTCTGTGTAGTGAAGAGCCTCTAATAAGTCACAAACATTGGCCAATGATACGGTTAGGGACTTTGACTCTTCACAAAGGGAATATGGACCAACTAGCCATAGACTGAAACCACTAAAACTGTGGTCCCAAGTAAACATTTCCTCTTTATAAATTGATTATCTTGGGTATTTTGTTCTAGCAACGAAAAGCTGATTAATGTAACTATCTCCCTGCTGAATTGGGTTGGTACCAACTGGACTGCTGAAAGTGCCTTAATGGAGAGATAAAGTACTGTTCTAGGGGCTGGAGTCTTTTTTTAATTTTTTATTTATTTTTTTTTCAAAATTTTATTGATAAACAGCAATAAGACAGTTTCAAATCAAATCGGAAGTACAGTTTCAACAAATAATACACTGCATATATTCTTCTTAGTGGTTAATTGCTGTACAAGATGCAGACTTGTGATCCTACTTACAAACACCATTAGAAAAAATCATTCTATTCATTAAGAGAATGCAACTATATATCTATCCCAACCACTTTGAATACACAGATACAAAATGGACATTCATAGTTATATCCCATTTTTTTAAGTTCCGTTATTGAATATTATAGGTGTGTAAACTCAGCAAAATATTCTAAAAGAGTCCAGTAGCCCATAATAGCAATGGGTCTTCTGTTTAACTGGCAATGTCAGAAATTATTGACCTGAGTCCCCCACAGCTCAACATAACAACATGGCTTTACTTCCTATATTTCGTCTTCATACTTTTCTACTGGATGGTTAAGACCAAGGTAAAGCAGGACCTATGCAACAAGAGTTGTAGCTTTTTGGTCTGAGAAGGTCAGTGAAATGCCCTCAGGATTTATCCTGAGATCCTGTACCTCAGATTGTAGAACCTTTGTCAGTGTCAGCCATGTGGATGAGTCACGGCCAATGCTTGGCCAGTGTGCTCTCTGTGAAAGCCTGAGAGAGTGTCTTCTCCCCATGTGACTCTCCTTAGGCCCACTCTATGTCATCGATCACTTTCCTCTTTGGCCCCATAATCTTCTTGATCAGAAAATTTGGGACACTACCGAGGTACATGATGTTACAGTACAAGTTCTCATATGTCCTGAGTCTTAATTGACCTTAGAAGGGTAGGGCCAAAATGTTGGCTTTCCTTGTAGCCCTCCTTTTTCTCTAATTTTGGTCTGCAAACTTAGGTTGTTAACCATCCAGAAGACAAGCTTATTGTTATTATCAAACGATTTAGGCTATCAAGCTTAACCTCCCTATCTCACTGCATTTCAAACATCTTAGGCATAATAAGGAACAGGTATTTTTCATCAAGTATTGATATGTTGAACTTTAAGTCCCTACATAATATGATAAAAAACATTTAAAAATTAGATTATATTTTAAAAATAAGATAAAGAATTCTATACTTCTCATGTTTGCACATAAGTCCAAAAATCTCACCATATACAACCTTGAAGCAGGACAGTCCCACAATATTCCTTTTCCTGTCTCTTGCTTTCATTCACCACCCCCTTCTTCTTGAACATCCACCTACCCGAGAGACATCTTAGCAGTAACTGGCATGTCATGAAGGGGCTGGAGTTTGAGGTGGGTGGCACTCTGTTTACTGCCATCTGCGCTCTTCTCACAGACTCCTCAGTCCTTGCTGCATGCCTTGCAGACAGGTCATTCTCTGTATGGAGACAATGTTTTCAACTAGTATTTTTCCATGTCCTCCATTCCTGATCCCTAGACTGTGCTAACACTTGGCTCAGCATGATGAGGTAGAAAGTTTTGGAAAACTTGCCAACTTGGCTCTGAGGAACACTCTCAAAACCTGGATGGGTACCTTTTTGAGTTGATTGTATCAACATTTTAATTCACTTCAGTCCAGAAGTTGGTTGACTGAAAAGAAGAGAAACGAATTTCCATGAACAAAGCTAGCAAGTAATCTTCTTTGTTGTTGACTCAAATTTGTCTCTGATAGGTTTGTTTTAGCATTCTTCATTTACTCAACCAATAGGCCCTTGGAGAATACAGTCATTCTTTGGTATTTGAGTGGTTACAGAATTCCTCATAGATACCAAGATCCACAGGTGCTCAAGTCCCTTGTATGCTGTGGCATAATATTTGCATATAACCTATACAGTCCTCCTCATGTGTACTTCAACATTATCTCTAGAGTTCTTATAATGCTCAATTCAGCGTAAGTGGTATGTAACATATCTACAGAATAATGACAAGAAAAGAGCTGTATATGTTTAATATAGGTATAGTTTCTTTCTAGTATTTTCAACCTGTAATTGGTTGTTGGTTGAATCCACAATATGAAATTCATAAATACAAAGGGCTGGACAAATTACAACAGAAAATAAAATGATCATGGGCTGTGAAGCTGCTCTAATAGAAAAAAACAAAAGACACCTAGGTTAGGAGACAAGGACAGCGGCCCTCTCTGAGCATGTGAAAGGACAATGGGAAGAGACGGCAACTGCAATGGTGTGTTTTGCATGGAGAGGGCAGGGCAAGTGGCCAAGGCTCTGTTCACAATATTCATCAGAAGATAATGTGCTGAACCTAGAACAAAACCTCTAAAGTGGATCATTCAGAAACAGGCTGAGTGTCTGGCTTCCTTGCTTGTCATCAGTAGCACTGCCAAGAGTTGCATGGATAGACACAGTGATCTTTAAAATGGGGACCTTGCAGAATTCTGAGGACAGCTGGACAATAAGGCATGTTTGGTGATTCTCTGACTGTTTCTCACTGTCTGGAGGTCAGTTCAGCATAAGAAAATTGCAAATCTTATATTTTAGTGATAGCTTGTAGTCCACTTTCAGGGCTAAGCCAAATGATTTGGATGTGATTACTAAAGACCTAAGTACCCTGCCCATGACTGCAATTAGTGCAGTATTAAAATGGACAGCATTTACATAGGGTCTGAACCTTTGTAAGTTACAATGCAGGGCAATATTGGAATGTGTGCAAGATGGAGGATCACATATTTGGGCCTGTCATGAAGCAGTAAGTACATCATGACAGGAGTGCCAACTGGGGGAGGCTGTTCGCTTTGTCGTGGCCAACAAGAAGACAGAGGCAGAGGGACTAGGCCTTCACCATAAGGCCTCTTGGGGGAGCACAATGATGATGATCTAAATCATAGCAATAGTAAGGGCTTTAAAACTCAAAACATCCAACTGGCTATGTTTAGCCAAAGGTGTAGCTTGGTAGGAACCATATCAGTGAAAGACAGAGAATTCACAACTAGTGATGAGCAAATACAGAAAAACAGCAAGTTGAGTAAATTAGATTCTATCTATCTATCTATCTATCTATCTATCTATCTATCTATCTATCAGTCTATCTATCTATCTATCTATCTATCTATCTATCTATCTATCTAT